>NC_090922.1:415632256-415935287 GCF_040938575.1 Ambystoma mexicanum
TGGCCCAGCAATAGCAGCTTCCCTGATTACTACCTTCAACGCTTCCCAAAGATTCCTGCACTAAGTACACTCCCTGTGTTATGAGAGACATAGTCTGTGATGCTGTCCTATAAGCAGTCAGGGATTCGCTCCTACGCCTGCACGTAGGAATTGGGGCTCTCGGGAGGGGGGAAGGGGGCTACATATTGCCACTGTAATCCGAGCGGAGTGTGATCTGACACGACCCTTCCCTTATACTACGCCAGTGTAATAAGGTGCACCAACTCTTGTCCCACGAAGAAGTAATCTAGTGTCCAGTATCCGGGTGGAGTACTCTCCAAATATCCACTAACACAAATGAGCCTAATAGCGTCTGTAAAGTCCTTGCTGGTGTAGCAGGTTTGGTGTATTTGGCATCCGATCTGTCCAGGGACGGGTTTAACGTAGAATTAAAATCACCCCCCCCTATAAGGTTACCATCTCTATAAGGGCCTAACCGATGGTATAGAGACCAGAAGAATGTGGGCGCATTATGATTCGGGGCATACGTGTTAACAGGGCAAATATCCACGTGTTCTAGGAGGCCCAGCACCAACATCATCCTGCACTCATTATCGGTTTTGATATGGGTGGTCACAAACGGTACCGTGGCCGCTATCCATATCAGGACCCCCTACCTCCGGGCATAAGTAGAATACGGAGAACCAAATACCCCCTCCATTTATTTGCTATGCGTGCTTGTTTTTCAACCTTAAGGCGAGTTTCCAGCAGCAAAGCTATGTCCACCTTGCACCTCATTGGGTAAGGATAAACTCTATTCCTCTTAGCATAGGCATTTAGCCCCCTTACGTTCCATGTGAGTACATTTACAGTTCCAGCCATAAGCCTACGACTCTTCCAACAGTCCATCCGTGTCTACATCTAGCTCAGCAGCTGATGCTACTTGCTTCCCGTGCAGTGATCCAATCAAAGTTACAGTACTGCTATTATTCTTCGACAAGTGTGCTGGCGAGTCCCCATCCCATCCCATCCCATCCCCTCCCTCCCTCCTTAACATCCTCAACCAACCCCAACAAAAAATTGCCCAGCTTCATTACTTCCACTCAGGCGTGCTTCTCACATTCGCCCCCTGTAGGCAAACTTGAAGCTAGTGCACAGCGGGTGGGCACTGTAAATGAATGCCCCTCAAATAAAGAACTTGGGGGGGGTGCAGCGTCAGCAGCCATACATTCGGTCTCTTCTTCAGTGATGTAAAACCTTGACCAGTGGTAGTCCCCGCCATGAGGCTAACTTGTAACCGTTGAGGGCCCCCTGGGAGGAGATCTGGTCCTCCTGGCCAAGGTTCGTTTTCCTTTGGGTGCCCATTAAATTGTTCAGTCCACTGGAGTGCTTCAGAACAGCCGCAGGTACAGCCAGGAGTTTCTCAAATGTTCCTATGCACTGGTTGTGTAGGGCTTTCTCTGCTCCTCCATCGGTTGTCGGTACCATCCTCGTCTTATTTTCTCCCTGTCCATCCATGACTGTGCCTCCTCCGGGACGTCGAAGAACCAAGCCTTATTTTTGTGTCTAACCTTAAGTCGGGCCAGGTAGATCAGCATGTATTTTAAACCGGCAATCCTAAGCCTGGCTTTGGCCACCGAGAATTGGGCCCTGCTCTTCTGCACGTGGAAAGTGTAATCCGGGTAGACTGCCAGGTCTGCCAATGCTCTCTTCAGTTGTCCTCCCTGTCTGGAGTAGGACAGTATTTTCTCCCTGTCCTTCTAGTTCAGGACCTTATCAATAATCGGTCTGGGGGGTGCCCCTGGGGGAGGGCGCCTAGTTAGTGCCCTGTGTGCCCGCTCAATTATAAAGCCCTGTGAAAGGTTCTCAGGCCGAATCTCCTGGAGTAGCATATTTTTGATGTAGGTTGTAGGGTGTGTGCCTTCTACACCTTCCGGCAGGCCCACTATACGGCTGTTATTTCACCAGGAATGGCCCTCTGCCTCTTCGACCCTGTTTTCGAGCAGGCTGACCTTCTGCTTCAGGACGTGGATATCCGCATGCGTCTCCCGAGCTCTCCTGAATTCTCCTTTTACATTGGTCTCCAGAGTGCTAGTGCGCTCAGCCAAGCGTCTCACATCCTGGCACAGCAATCCAACATAAATGTGCACTGCCTCGATCTGTGTCCCAAGGGTGGTCTTCAAATCTGCTATTGCTTGCAGCACCTGGTTATGCAGCTCCATGGCTACTCCCCCTTTACCCTGCGCCGGTTCCATACTTCTTCCTGAAGCCAGTTGCGTGGTCCTGGTAAATCTATCTAGTGTCAGTTGGTTTGCCTTCTTTTTAGCTCGCTTGGGAGGCATCAAGTCTGCTTAACACTCTAATAGCTGGCCGCAAATGTCTATCCCGGATGCTGCTACGAAGCTCTGAAGCATAATTCTGCGAGTTGTGAGCGTGGCTTTCCAGTTGCACAAGCATCTAATTTGCAGTTCCCTTGTGGGGGCAGCTATAGTCTTGCAGATGCAATTGCTGGTTCTTGCACCCTGGTGCCCCCAGCCACCTGCTGGTAATACGCTCACATGCACCTCTTGCAGCGGGCCTGTTGCTAGCGCCTGCCCTCCAGGGCCTCACCACTTAAGGATATTATCTGCCAGCTGTCTGCTGCCAATCTGCCCTGCTTCGCATAGGAATTATGGGCTGCTTCCTGTATGTCTCCACGATGCCCAAGTTCCTTTGTTCCTGCTACTATTCCCCTCCTCTTTTCCTCCGGTTTCAGGCCCTCTGTGGGGGCAGTGTACTGTTAGGCTCTCGCAGCCCTTTTATTTGCTTATAGAGCTTCTGCTGCTACAAGTACGCAATCTTCAGAGTTCCCTTCTACTTGCGGGACAGCCGTGGCCTGCAGCTGTGGGAACATTTCCTGTAATACCAGCAAGTAACTGTCCCTCTCGCCTCTTGAGGCCAGTGTCCGGGGCTTCACCCCCACTTGCAGCTCTTCGTGTTCACGGCCCAGGCCAGACGGTATCTATGTCTTCTTTACCCCCACTGTTGCCGCGGGGCAGGCTCAGTGGAGAGGGGGCTGCGCTCTGCCTTGCTCCGCTCTCTCTCTGCTGACTGCTCTTACCGCGGGGGGTCCCTGTACCTCACCTCACATCTCCCTGGTAGGGCTCGCCGGGATGTGAGTTTTTTCCCCCTCCGTTCTAGGTGGCCCTCAGCAGCTCCCCACGATCCTCGCAACTCTTCCTTGCTCCTCTTATCCATTTTCCAGGCTCTGCACAGCTTCCCAGCTTCTCATTCTCCGCCTCGGTCTTCTGTGCATCCCGGTCGCCATTTTGGATTTCGGAGGCTTGCTGCAGACCAACTCTTCCGCTCGTCTCCACAGGCAGCCGACGAAGGCTCTGCACTCCTATTCACCAGCTGGGCACTTCAGACTGGTTCCCCCATGTTTCCTCTCGTTGTCGGGCAAAGTTATTATAATTAGCCGTTCTAATCTCACGGATCATGCAGGATCAGTCCTTGGAGTCAACCTACTCCATGGTTGGAAGCCACACCCCTAAGCAAGCTCCATGTTGTGTAGAGGACTTGGGTTGAACTATTTTATTTAAAAAAACAAAATGGCATAGTCCCAATGAGGACTGCACCAGTTTTCCTATATAAAATCAAACCACTTAGTTTTTCCAACCACTTTATTTTTTTGAAACTGATGAAATTCAAAAAGGATTAAGGTGTTCTCGACCAAAAGGTCGCAAATGTGTGCAAAGCATATGGTTTCTGTGATTTGCTAAAGTTTAATTTTCGTTGTATGGATATTTGGGCAAGCATATCCATTCGAACCATAGGTTGGCTTTGTGAACACTTCCTAATGTAACTTTGAATTCAGTTAATCTATCAGACAACTTTACCACTAACTTGACAGAACATGTAACAAGGTGTGTTGTTGCATTGGAGATAATTTCCAATATATGATGCTTGTCCATTCTAGGTAGCAGGATTTAAACGGGCAGACAACATTGTATTTTATTGTTTCTATGACAGGTCTGTGTTTTACACACAGTAACATATGTCATCTAGTAATTCTTTCAACTCTAAAATAAAAAACATTGTTGCAAAACAGCCTATTTTCTTTCCTAGAGTGTCAATGGGGCTTGTGTTTTTGCATCATTAATCTGGGGTTGCCCACATCCGATCTGAAGCTGGTTATTTTGCAAGTCAAATTTTGTGGTGGATGTTAAACTACACTGATTGCGTAATGCCAAATTAGTTTCTTACGTTTTGCTTTGTCTCTTTTTGTGGCATTTGCCCATGTAGCTTCTCTTTTTCCTCTGCTTTGTCTTATCCTGATGGGCTCTCTCTCAACCATATATTAAGAGATGGTTAATATCAGTGCCTGGCCTCCATACCTGCCGTGCTACTCCTTTTTTTATTCTTTTTACCTACCTTTTTATGCTTCTTGGTGTTTCTTCTCTATTTCCTGTTCTTCGATTGTCACAGACTATGCCTGGTTTCATACCTGTGCATTACTCTTGCCATCCGTTGTCCCTCCCATTCCGCCAACTTGCAGGCGTAATACTGCAAATTTGTGATACCCTCCCAGGGATCGAAATTAAGTTTGGATAAGCAGGAGCTTAAAGCAACTTCTGGATATCCAGCATTAACCAGTAACCAGGAGCTACCATTAGGGAACAAGGAGCTAGAACAAAGCGTTCCGCAAATCTAACTTTGACATAAGATGCAAAATGTTCATTTTGTTTATATATGATCAGTTATGCTTTAAGTGTTATGTTTATTTTTTAGATTTACCTAAATGCATATAGTTGGATTCACATAGGTGTATTTGTTCCGCATCAGTTGGACGGGGGAGCCAAAAGTAGCTCTTGGTAGCTGTTGGTGTCAAGCAAACCAGGCTCTTCTAGGCTGTAAGCAGGAGCTAAATAGCTCCCAGCTCCCCTCAATTTCGAACCATGCCTCCTATTTCTCTGCACTTGGCTCCTCCTAGCTCTATTGATTTATGGAATGCTCAATCCGTATGCAGTAAAATGCACACTCTTCCTGATCTAGTTTTCCATTTAAATTTGTAGTTTCTCTGTCTCACTGAAACTTGGATTTCATCTTCTAATGCTACTTCTATAGCTGCACTTTCTACCGCTTCTAATTTTACTAATGCTCCTCGTATTACTACTCATGTTGGTAGTACTGAGATTCTTTTACACTCTTTTTGTATTATTTCTCCTCACCATCTTGCTCTGCGTTTCTTGTCTTATGAATATAATTTTAATTATTTTAGGACGTTCTTTTCTCTAAATCTTGATGCCCTTTATCGTGCACATTGACTGATATCAATCAAATTTGTTTATTTTGTTTTAAAAAATCCATCAAACATCATAAAACACAGCATAAAATCACGAAAATCTTGCCAACATAAAAACAAAATATTGAAAAGGAGTGTCAGTGCCCCTCTACTGAAAACGAACATGGGTCAAATATCCTGTTCTATGGAATTTCTTCCACTATGGAGGGTCTACAACCACATTTTAGCTCACTGAACCCTTCACAAAGGAGAAATATCTATGTGCATATTAGTCTTTGTTCCACCCACAAGGGCAGTCCAGCACCGGAATGCTAGGCATTTCTCCTCTGAACAAGAGTACCATCAGCAACCACAGGACACATGTTTCGGCCTTGTGTAATACCAAAAAAAGGCTATTGACATATTTCAACTTTTTATAACGGTATAATCTGAACACTTAAATATTAAGTGAGGGGAACATTGTGAGACATACCTACATCATCATTTGTCAGCCTCAGAGCAGAGAATGGTTATTTTCTGTCACGCAGATTTTAAGAAACCAGCAAACGTAAATGAGACTCCAACCATGGGGATGGATAATAAAAACAGGAGGGCAGGTGTCCTTTGACATAGGCCGCTGGATCTGAGCACATTCTGTAAATTCATTTTTGCGTATGTCACTATAGAGTGGACAAAATAGCACAAAGTGTGACAGTGATTCCAGCTTCCCACAAAGACCTTGGCCGTCGCCTATGTTGGAGACCCTCACCCATTTACATGTAATAGCTTTGAGGCCCAGGATTGAAGCTCGCCCTAGTTTTTTTTTAAATTTTTTTTTATTTTTTTAATTGATTTTATTTGAACAACAAACAAACCAAACTTACAGTGGATGCATAACTTGCTGACAATTACACATACATTGTATATTCCGCCCACTGTATATCCCATCCCTCCCCCTCCTGAGCCTACTTTCCCACATGTCTCCACCTCTTGTGGTGGGGAGTCCTCTTCCGCCATGTTCATTAAATCCTCATCACTTGGTCCATTATACGAGGGCCCAAATAGTTCTGCTATCAGTTGTCTCCAACCCAATAGGGCTCCAGCTTCACCTTCCACGTCCCCTTTACACGCTTCCTGCCATGCCACTGTTTCCGCCTCCTCCCACTTCTGCAGATCCCTCCACCACGTTTCCACTTTGGGCCTATGACATGCTCTCCAGCCCATTGCAATCCTTCTCTTTGCCAGGACATAAGCTAGATCTTTTAGTTTACTTATATGTTTAAGCTTTCGTGGTCTGGGGAACCCTCCCAACAAACAGGCCCACACGGTATCCACCTTCATGCAGATCCCCCTGTCTTCATTTTCTGTGCTATGTCCCTCCAATATCTCGCTATCAGCGGGCATGCCCAGAACATATGCACCATACCTGCATTTTCCTCATTACATTTTGGGCACACTTGGCTTCCAGCGTTTTTAAATTTAGCTATCTGTAGTGGCGTCAGGTATGCTCTGTGAGTTATATGCAGTTGTATCTGCTGCAGCCTAGCATTTCTTGATACTTTTTTATGATATCCTTGTGCCCTCTCCCACATCCCATCACTCTTCGGATCCCCTACTTCTTCTTCCCAGTCCAATCTAAGTTGTACCACCTCCTTGCCCACTCTAGTCATTACCATCTCATACACTCTAGACGTTTTGTGCCCCCCTTCCGCCATATCATATCCAGCGTGGTGTCCGGTTCCTCTGCCAGTTCCACCTCGGACCAGGCAGCTTTAATTCGTTGCACCATCCCATGATACGTGATATATTGCCTGGCATTCAACCACGTTTGTTCCACCAGCTACTGGAATTCCATTATATTTCCCTCCTGCCACACATCCCCCATCGTTGCTATACCCACCGGTTCCCAGTGCTTCCTAATCATTAACCTTAGCTGCTTCCCAGTTCCCGCCACTGTAACCAATTGGGTCTGCGAGGAATACGGGGATGGCTTGTCCTTCATCCGGTATGCCCTATGCCACATTTTCCCCCCCAAGACCCAACATCCTTGGGCGACCTCCCAGCTCACGCTTGGGCAACCATATCATCTCTTTCAGGAAATATGGGGCACAGTCCCCCTGATGCAGCCCATGTTCTAAGGTGGGCTCTTCGGAGAGCCATTTGACTACATATTGTAATTGGCTTGCTATATAATAGATTTCCCAGTTTGATGCCTCCTTTCTCATGCTGATTTTGCAATTTCCACAGGGCTTCCCTGTTCCTCATCCCGTGCCATAGAAATTCCCTACAAATGCTGTCCAACTTAGTAAAGAATTTCCGAGGTATGGAGTATGGGATGTTCGCAAAGCAATGTAACAGTCTGGGTAATGCCACCATCTTGAGCATCGCCCCTCGCCCCATCATTGCCAAAGGGAGTTTCGCCCAAAACTTCATGCTATTCTCCAGTTTCTTCACCGTTCTTTCCGTGTTATGCCTGTGTTCGGCTTCTACCGTATGGTATATATCTACTCTGAGATATCTGAAGGTTGTAACCTCCCACGGAATCTGTAAAACAGGCAGCTTCTCCACCGGGAGCCCCCCATATCTGCCCAGCGGAAACACACAGGATTTACTTGGGTTCACAGCTATACCTGATAGTTCTGCAAACCTCCCCATCACTTCAAGGATATATTGGAGGTTCTCTTCTGGATAACACAAATACAACAACCTGTCATCTGCATATAATGAGATCAAATGTGATGTCTCCCCGCCAACAATACCTATTGCGTCACACTGCTGTTTTAAGTAGATCGCCAGAGGTTCTAACGCTAGGATATACAGCATGGGGGACCATGGGCATGGTACCCCTACCCAGTTGCCACCTTTCAGAGATCACAGTACCCGTCTTCACTCTCGCTAGTGGTGCACTATATAATAGGTCTACCCAATGAAGATATCCTGGTCCCATACCGTAGTTGGCTAGGGTCGCCTTTAACAAGGGCCATTTGACAGAGTCAAATGCCTTGATCGCATCCAGTGATACTATCACCATCTCGCCTGTATCCCCTTCCGTGTGTTCTACCACCCGATGGAGTCGCCTCAAATTATTCGAGATGTTTCTTTTCGGGACATATCCTGTCTGATCGGGATGTATTAACTTGTTGATTACCTTCTTTAGTCTATTTGCCAAAACCGCTGTTAGAATCTTACTGTCTTGGTTCAACATTGACAGGGGCCTATAGGATCCACAGTCACTGCCGGGCTTATTGGGCTTGGGAAACGGTATGATAACTGCTTCACGCAAAGATTCCGGTAGTTTCCCAGCTTCAAATGCTTCATTAAGCATCTCCAGCAGCGGAGGGAGCACCTCTGTTTTATATGCCTTATACAATTCGTTGGGCAGTCCATCGGTTCCCAGGGTTTTACACGTGGGCAGCTGCCTCACTACCTCCTCTAATTCCTCCAGAGTGATCGGAGCGTCCAACTCCTCCCTCTCCTCTTCGCTAATCTGGGGTAATCCAATATCTTCCAGTGTGTCCCCTATTTCCTTTCTGTCGCTCTCCGTCTCATCCTCATACAAACGTCGATGATATTCTGCAAATTCCTGATTGACCCCCTCTTGTGTATCCACTACGTTACCATTGTCTCACTATTGTTCTAATTGGGGACCTAGGGGTCTCGTTCTTATAGAGCCACGCCAGGACTCTTCCTGGTTTGTCTCCTCCAGCATGTTGTCTTTCTATATACTTTTTATAATTGAGATTGCATAACCTCTCCCAATATCCTTCGCATTTCTGCTGCAGGCCCAGTGCCATGTCTGATTTCTTCCTTAGTATTACTGCCCCGTTCCAGCACCTTTTCTAGTTCCTTTTCAGAGTCCTGCAATTCAGCCAGGATCCCATTCTGCAACCCTTTAGACTTGGCTATGGCAATTCCCCTCATCACTACTTTAAAGGCTTCCCAGAGCATGCCAACGGGCTTAACACTGCCAGTGTTTATGTCAAAATAACTTATTTACTCTCGCATATCCTCCCTAAATACACTATACTTTAGCGCCTCTGTGCGCAATCGCCATGTGGGTATCCTTCTCCTTGGGGGTCGATATTGCCACACTAGCATCAGTGGCGAGTGGTCCGAGAGGACTCTGGCTTTATATTCTGCCTGCAGTATTTCCGTCATTAGTTCCTGCGTGACAAACACATAGTCTAGTCTAGTATACAGTCCCTGTGGGGCTGCATAATGTGAATATTGTCTATTCTGCGATGGCGCGACCTCCATGCATCTATCAGTCCAAAGTCCGCCAAAAGTACACTCAGTGCCTTTGCAGCCGTGGTGGGTCTGTCTACTTTAGTATTTGATCTATTTAAACTGGGGTTCAATACACAATTCAAATCGCCCCCCACAATACCGCCCCCCCTACGCTACCACTGAGTTTACCATATAGCGTCCTAAAATACGCCGCTGTGTCCTGGTTCGGGGCTTAAGTATTTACAATGCAGATCTCTCTATTTTCCACCAGCCCCTTCATAACCACCATCCTACCATCTGCCTCTGCCACGGAGCTCAGCAACTGGAACGAGACATGTGGGGCTACCCACGTAATTACCCCTCTCGCATAGGCAGAATATACTGCCCCTACTACCGTCCCTCTCCACTTCTTTCGTATCATTTCCAGTTTATCCCGCGTTAAATGAGTTTCTTGTAACAAGGCTATGTCCACTCTCTGTCTCTTGTTCTGTTTCAAGTAGCTGTTGAGCCCCCTGACGTTCCAAGTGACTATCTTAAGGTCTCCCATGGTTTGTCTTGTTTTCCCTGGGGCGTAGACTCACCCCATAACTCCTCTCCAATTACAACACACCACTGCAAACAACCCCTTTCTTCCCCCCTCCCCAACCCCAACAAATGCCCAGCTCCATCCCTGGATCTCAGGCTCCCCCGCATTCTGGCCTACCCTGGATCCCCAGGTAAGACCCCAGCAGGGTGTCACCGCTCTATTGGCGACCTAACTAAACACTAAATGGGGATACGAAGATTGGCCCTGCAAGGCTCCCTAACAAAGCAATAGTCACAGTACTCATGGATCATATTTCCACGGCCTGGCAATACCCGTCAATGGGCTACTTCAATTACTATAATCAAGTCCCATAGTCTTAAATCCTGATACCCCCCCCAGTGTCCGCTTTGCTCGTTACTTATCTTCTCCACCTCCTTCTCCCTTCTGCTTGTCCAACTCCTGGGGGCAACCCTGCATGTTGAGCCATCCCATAGCATCTTCTGGAGTGTCAAAGAAGAAGGTCATGTTCTTGTGGAAGACTTTCAGCTTCGCCGGGTAAAACAACATGTACTTGTGGCCCGCCTCTCGTAGTCTCCTCTTGACCGTCCCAAAGTTCATACGGCTCCGCTGCACCATCAGAGTATAATCCGGGTATGCAGTTATTGTTGCTGTTCCTCTCCGTATCGTTCCACCCTTACGAAAATGTTCCAGAATTCTTTCCCGATAGTTTAGGATCTTAGCAATCACCGGTCTGGGTGGGTAGCCCGGCGGCGGCTCCCTCATTAAAGCCCTATGTGCTCTTTCCACCGAGAACCCCTGGGACAAGGCTCCCCCCGCTATCTCCTGCAGCAGCATAGATTCAATAAACTCCGTGAGGTTGTGACCCTCCGCTCCCTCCGGCAAGCCAACAATGCGGATATTGTTCCTCCGGGCACGTCCTTCTGCCTCCTCCGCCCTATTCTCTAAGTTGCCCACGCGCTGCACCAGCGCGTGAAGTTCCGATTTGTGTGCAACACAGTCCGCTGTGTTCGAGCCCACGTCCTTCTCCATGCTCTCAGTGCGCTCTGCCAGACACCTGACGTCTTGTCGGAGAAGATTCAAGTACTCTTGCACCGCCCCAACTTTGAGTTCCAGCGCTGTTTTTAAGTTCTGTCACGGCCAGTTCCAGCTTGGTTTCCCAGGCTATCTTCAGGTCAGCGATCGCAGCAAGGACCTCCTGGTTCGTGCTTGTGGCGGCCACGCTCCCAACAGGTGCCCTGTCCTTACTCCCGTCCCCTCCCGGGCCAGGGGGTGTCCTGGCATGCTCATCCAGCGTGGGCTGCTTGCCCTTCAGCCTAGGAGGTTTATTTGACATGGCGCTGCAACCATGGTTCGTGGGCTGGCTCCAACTCTTGTGGCTTCCGACCCCAGCGGGGGCAAAGTTCTGCTATTGCTCGGGCCCAAGGGGGCCACCCAGGAACACCCCAAAGCTACCCTCTGGGTGTAAAAAGGATTGTGTCCACCCTCGTAACCGCTTGAACATCTCCTCCACTCTTCTTCACACGCTGAATGGGCATTTTCCTCTTTTATCTGGCACAGCCGCTTATGTTAATGCCCAAGCAATGGGGCACTAGCCGTTGATCATCCGGTCCAATCCCTCCCTATACCGCCAGAGGCAGTCTGCAGTAGCCTGCCAATCCACTTTCTCCCTCCTTCTCTTAGGGGCAGTGTTCAGATACCTCAGCACAAGGATCTGTGCTGTTTATTCCATGGGTGATGAGTGGGGGGGGGGGGTTGTTACACTGCAATGTTAGTGTTAATGCGACTATCATTTTACATCCAATTGCGGGTTATGGCCCTTTACACTTCGCTTCTGGGCCGCTTTTCGTCACCTGCTCCCACCGGATGTGGGACCCAAATGCAGCACTACAACTGCAACGCTGCAGCTAGCCGTTCCCGGCGCCCGCCCAGGCCCTGCGCACACCGCCCGCTCCCTCCACCCTGGAGAAAGGCGGGTTGCTGTTTCGTTTTCCCTGCGATGTCCGCCTCGCTCCCCAGCACGGTCAAGCCCTAGCGCCGGCCGCCTTCACTCACGGGCTGTTCTCCGTGCCCGCAGAAAAGACAGCATAGGCTGCAATAGCCTCCCAATGGTGGGTGGGTACACACACGGCCCTTTCCGCGGCCGCCCGCATCAGTGTGGAAACCTTCAGAGTACATTGCAAGGTCCGCCTCGCTCGCAAGCACAGCCGGGCCCCAGCGCCGGCCGCTCAGCTTCACGGGCTGTTCTCCGGGCTCGCACAAGTCAGCGGAGTTACCGGAGACACCGCGTAAGCTGTAATGTCACCCCAGTGGTGCGCCGATGCGCACAGTGCCCGCTCCGCGGCCGTCCACCCACAGAGTGCCCGTATTCCTTAAAGCCCTTTGTTACATGCAGCCGCCATTTTGTCCACGCCAGTCCGCGGCTCCGGGGGCTTATCTCTCTCACATCTGCCGTTCCCGGGGGCTGCATGGATCTCACGTTTTCAACGATTGTTGCCTGTGCCTTTATTAGCAGATGCTTGTATTCCTGGCATCAGGAGACTCCCGTAACTGCACTTTTTCAGGATCTTCGGGAGCTCTCCCACTGGCACGTCTCTTCACATGGCCTTCAAGCCACGCCCCCCCAAGCTCGCCCTAGTTAACAGTATCTGATGCTAAATGTAAAAAACTGAGGTAAGATACTCAGCTGGGCCCTTTGCCAGCTCAGCGGGAGATACAGTCTGACTGATGGTTTGTCGCAGTTTTCCACCTTTCTCAGACTGTCCTGAGCAGACCAAAAATGTGATTAGGGCAATGTGATCATCAAGCTCTCAATACTTTCTGTGTTATTAAAATAGCAGGCCAATTCCATGCTGCCCAATTCTCCTTTAATATAAAGTAGCCAGCCAACTCTGTGAAAATTCCCCAGGCTCAAGAGGTTCCTTGGTAGTAATCTGGTTAGGGTTCCCTCTTTTTTTTTTTTTCACCCACACAGAATGCCACATCAAGATTTTGCTCTTCGAGAAACTCTTAACATTGTATTTCCCTGCATTCGCAGTTAGACTTCTTGCCTGCATGTAACTGCTATACGTATGGAAGTGTTGTAAGCGGCCATGTGTTTTGAATCCCATTTGATTACAGTGCGGCTTGACGCTTGGTGACATACGCCCACAATCCTTTCCTCAAGCTTTCCCGGAGCGTCAGGCGTTGTCAGCGATCAGACAGCAGAGAGGCGTTGAGGCGTAGAGCAGAGAGCCCCAGTGCTGTGGCTGTGAGTGGCGGCTGTGCCAGTGGCGAGTTGCTTGGATGTATTTTGGCATCTGTTCAGTCTGCCTCCCTGCACCTTGGTGCACCCTACTGCAAGTAGGTCGGCAGTACGCAGACAAGTAGTGGGGCACACCCTATTGATCCTACAACTTTGTAGGTGCGCGTTTACTTGTAGTGCACTTTTAAGTACTTGTAAGCCTGTGAGTTATACTTGGGGTGGGGGGGGGGGGGGGGGGCACTGCTTGATTATGTTTATTTAACTAATTTTTGTTTTCCCTTCTCATTGATAATAGAAGCAGCATGTCCATTGTTGGGCTTAGTCCTGTGGCTTGTGGTTGTAGTTCTGTAAAGTCTTTTGTAAGGTGCCTTGGTTAGAGCTAAGCAAGAACCAAGCGATCAAAAAAGATTTGGTGGGGTTTGGTGCTGTTTTTCACACAGGTTGTTATGCCAGGTAAAGCACCCACGAAACAAAGGACTTCTAACTTGCGTAAGAGTAAGACTAATAGCAAAACCAATGGCTATAAACGTGATGTGGCTGGAGGCTGGAGGCTGTGGTGCTTTGGTGCCTGCAGCGACCGCGGGGTGAGCGGGCCACTGAGAAGCAAGGGTCGTCCAGGGCAGCAGCAGTGGCTGGGTCCTCTGCAGGCCAGATTACATAATATTTTAAATCAAAAACCGGAAATGCCCTACTAGCCCCTAGCGTTTCAGTTGCTTCCTCAGAGAATTTCAATAGCTACTTGGGGGCTCTGTCACAGGGGTGATGCCGCCAATAATTCATTGTTACAGCTATGTTACACCCTGTGTAATGGCGGCCATTTCTCAGATCCCACTGGAGTTATGACTACATGTAATGTGAATGTATCTGGAAGTCTTTCTGAAAATCCCTGTGCTCCTTTGGAGGATCCCTTGACATCACAGCTGTTATCTGCATCGCCAAACCTGTTTCTCTCCTCGGCCACACCGGGAGAGCGAGAGGAGGTGCAGGTGGTAAATCGGGATCAAGATGAGGGGGTTGCCCCCTTGCCATGGTCATCAAATCATTCTCTGGGTGACCATTCATCGGATTTGGAAGTGGGCTCTTTGTTGGATGTCCTAAATTTCCATAACGGGCATTTAAATCACCCGGCTTCTTTACCCAACACATGTACATAGACAAATATAGCATTAGTCCCAGCACCTCCTGGGGATCATATAAATTGATCAACAATCCCTGTTTTAAGTTGGTCCCTCCCCCTTAGCCCCCAGGCTTATTTCCACCACCAGTACATTACTATCCAGGTCAATGGGGTACACTATACTAGAAGATAGCGCACGTTTCACACCAATTAAAAGTCCTCCAAAGGGGCGTCCGACAGACCCTTTCTTAGCCAAGGCCTGACGTATTCTAAACCCCTCAACGAAAAAAGGAGTCGTTAACCAAGTTTCTTGGAGCATGAAAATCGCCAAGTGTTGTAACAGAAAATCAATATAGGAACCCTTCTGAAGAAAATGGTAATGGTCTCTGGTGTTCCACAGTGAATTTTCATTTGTCAATATCGTCACAACCTGCAAACATACTCTTTAACCACAACCAACCTTGGGCATTGTCAATGGCTATAATGGGCGCCACATTCTTCCCTTTTTCCACATGTACCATCGGTACATTTCCACCCAACACTCGCACTCGCCCCTTAGTTCCCACCAGGTACCACAGTGTTGTGAAATTGTCGGGATATTATCAAACATCACAGGAACCAGTCTGCATGGCTTACTGCGACGTTAAGTGCTGCCAAAAGAAGCTACCTACAAGGCCCCTGTGACAGTAAGTGCTGCTAAAGGAAGCTGCCAACATGTCCCATTTTGACAGGAAGTGCTGCTAAAGGAATTGTGACAGTAAGTGCTGCTAAAGGAATCTCCCTGCATGGCCCACTGTGACAGTAAGTGCTGATGAAGGAAGCTGCCTACATATCCCACGGTGACGGTAAGTGCTGCTTAAGGAAGCGGCCTGCATGGCTCACTGTGACAAAGTGCTGCTGAAAGGAAGCTGCCTACATTGCTGACTGTAACGGAAGTGCTGCTAAATGAAGCTGCCTGCATGACCCACTGTGACGGTAAGTGCTGCTGAAAGGAAGCTGCGTTCATGGCCCACTGTGACAGTAAGTGCTACTAAAGGAAGCTACCTACATGGCCCACTGTGACGGTAAGTGCTGCTAATGGAAGCTGTCAGCATGGCCCACAATAATGGTGAGTGCTGAGGAAAGGAAGCTCCCTGCTTGGCCCGCTGTGACGGTAAGTGCTGCCAAAGGATGCTGTCAGCATGGCGCACTATAATGGTAAGTGCTGCTACAGGAAGCTGCCTTTATGGCCCACTGTGATGGTAAATGCTGCTAAAGGGAGCGGCCTGCATGACCCACTGTAATGGTAAATACTTAAGAAAGGAAGCTGCGTGCATGGCCCACTATGACGGTAAATGCTGCTACAGGAAGCTGCCTGCATGGCCCACTGTAATGGTAATTACTTCAGAAAGGAAGCTACATGCATGGCCCACTGTGACGGAAAGTGCTGCTAAAGGAAGTGGCCTGCATGTCCCACTGTAAAGGGACATGCAGGCCACTGTAAAGGAAAGTGCTGCTAAAGGAAGCTGCCTACATGGCCCACTGTGACAGAAAGTGCTATTAAAGGAAGCTTCCTGAATGGCCACAGTGACAGTAAGTGCTGCTAAAGGAAGCGGCCTGCACGGGGCACTTTGACAGTAAGTGCCGCTAAAGGGAGCGTCCTGCATGTCCCACTGTGAATTTAAGTGCTGCTAAAGGCGCGGACTGCATGGCCCACAGTAAGTGCTCCTAAATTAAGCTGTCTGCATGGCCCACTGTGACAGTAAGTGCGGCTAAAGGAAGCTGCATGCATGGCCCACTGTGACAGTAAGTGCTGTGGAAAGAAACCTGCCAGCATGGCCCACCATGACAATGTTTATGTGGCCAATCAGAACCACGTGAAGCTGTCTCTATTAGGAGTGTCACTCCCTTTCACTCCACGTGTCATCATAAACTCCAGATAAAAGTGAAAATAAAGTCTGCTGGGACTTTCCAGCATTTCATGGGCAGACCATTGTCCAGCAAAGAAATGCATGATGGGAAACATGACATGCCCTCCAAGCCATAAGTGAAAATTCAAAGCAAGCATTATGAGTTTCCATGACAGCACGTTGTGCTTGTGTCGGCACTCAGCTCAAACATCAAGAGCAAATTGACATTAAACAGCAATTACTAATGCCACGTATACAGGAGACTGTATAACAGACATTGTTTGGACAGGATCAGGAATAGATTAAGATATTGGTGCACAGTCCCAAACCTGCCCTTTAGGCCAGTTAGGAGATTGCGATCATCAACCCACTCCTGCAATCTCTTAAAGTCTCTGAGAAAAATGTGGATGTATTGTCCAGCAATGTAACTAAGTGGTTGGTCATGTCACCCTTCCTATAGACCGGAATGATGATGCCAGTTTTCCAACTGTCCGGGGCCTGTTTAGTAACTATGAATGCATTAAATACGTTGTTTAAAATTGAAGACCAGGAATCAAGGTTGGCTCAAAATAAATCGCCTTTGAGAGCATGTTAACAGTAACAGTTCCTCAACATACGCAGGGGACATCATCTCTGTGGACTCAGCAAGAGTCTCTTCCCTTTGCTCCTTCGAGACGCTGCTATATAAAATATTAAAATGTCAAACCCGGTCTTGTTCCAGGACGTGTGCTTCCGGAGCTGTGGCATAGCCCAGATCCAATCCAGACATATTTCTAGAAATCCTTTCCCAGAATTATTTTATGTAATGGGAGGCAGCTGCCAAATGTCAAGCATCCATGCCACTGTTCTCTAGCAATCCCTGCCCTTCTATTTTGCAGTTCTTGTTTATAACCTAGCCTCCTTAACCTAGTGTGTGCATCATTTGGACAGGGCATTTTAACAGCAGTAAAAAGTAGCCTCTTTTCTTCTTGCAAGTATTGAAGAGCCAAGATGTTTCTCTGCTGGACATTTTAGTTTTAACTTACTTGGTGGGGCAAAAAATCGAATTGCAGTTCTTCACTAAAAGATCAAAAGATTTAATAATCTCCAACGGTGAAGACATGGGATCTAGGCAAGCCATAAGGTCTTCCTTATTCAATGCTGCAGTCTTGGTGGGTAGCTCCGACTTTGTCTGCTTTCCAGCGGAGCACCTTGCCTTGCAGCTCCTTCACCAGTGGTTGGGAATATGCGTCATACCTAGTGCTAACCTCTCTCCCCCTCAACGCCCAGTCCAGTGAGAGTGGGAGATGATTCTTTCCTCTCTGGATGGGATCTCAAAAGCTACAATACCTACCCACCACTTCATTGGGATCAGTATGAAGTTTATGGTTCTACAGTGTCTGCCGCTGTCGAAGGTGTAGCTGCATGCGGTATTAGATTGAACTCTCCCATTGATTGCCCTGAAGCTGGTCTCCATTTATATTTCACAAAGCACTAAAGCCTTGCTGGACGTGACTGGGTCCATTAGGCATGGATTTGGGATTGATCAGGCTATTTCCTCCCCTTTGTCATACAGGAATTCTTCCCCAGATTGTAAATGTATGTTGAAGGCCCTCCACCCCCATCCCCCAACTATCACAGGGAAGTCCTGGCCTTTAAGATCTTTTAGCATGATACGGTTATTCCCATTTTGAAGTAACTCTCACTCGACCCATCTTATTTTTGTCCTGTTTCTGTACTCCTTTCCCTATCAAAAATTCTCAAAAGAATTGTAGATTCTCGGGTCTCTGTTTAAATCTCCATTCCTTCCTTCCCCCTCTGCAATCTGGTTTGCGCCCTTCTCACTCAACTGAAACGTCTCTACTTCCTGTAACTGACTCTCTTCTATCAGCTCGCTATGCAAGGCATTCTTCACTAATTGATCTTTTGGCTGCTTTTGATACCGTTGATCACTACATTCTTTCATCTCAATTTCACTGTATAGCTCTGCTTCTTTTCACAAGTGGTTCTATTCTTACTTAACTAACTGCACAGAGTTCCTCAAGACTCTCTCCTTGGTCCACTTTTTTTTTCTCTATTTACGATTCCACTCTTCACTATTAGTACCCTGTGAGGAGTGTGTGGCAGCCTCCCAGCCAATTGAGAGACTCGGAACAGGGGCTTTACCACATCGTCCGACCCCTCCCCCCCCCCGATCTGAGCCTCCTCGGAGCTGCAGGCTGCCATTTTCCTCTGCCGGTTCCGAGGTAAGTACTCCCCATGTCCCCTGCTCCACATATTTAACTGGCCCTCCCCATCCCAGCCCGCTTATCTGGCGCATCCCTTATGTGGCAACGGCTGCCATGGAAAAGGGAGAAAGGACTATGTGTAGTTACCTTTTCAACAATCCGGCAAACACGCCGTTTCTCAACTTGGAAAAAATAAAAATTAGTACAACATACCGGGATGCTAATATTCAATAAAGCCCTCTCGGCTGGTGCATCACCAGGGCAGATAATGCCACAGTCTTAACGCTAAAGCCCTTCTTTTGCTCGGGCTTCTACCTGGCCCAGAGGCATTACCTGGTGTTGGCGAGAATTCTCAGAAATGTGCTAATTCCTTTCTACCTTAGAGACCCCCAGCAACTTTGCTGGATTTTAGGACTTTACATTTTTAACCTGAAGAGAAAGAGAGTGCAACCTTTTTTCCCACACTCTCATGTATTTTTCTGTGATTTGAACTCTGTTTCTTTTCGGTAGTGGAGTCTGAAAAACTCCATAGGCATCATCTTTACATTGCGACACACAGTATCTTCAGTGCAGTGACACAGGGAAGTCTTTCAGATTTCGCCATGGTGTAATACCTTCTCTTGGATAAACTACTGTTTCCAAGAGCAGTGAAGTGAAATTGACTTTACTTACATTGTAACTTTCTAGACCCAGCACACACTATTTTACAATAGGATTCTGAAGGGGTTACTTGGTATCACCTTTGTCTAGTTTCTCATATAACAATTTTGTTACCCTTTCTGCAATTAATGGCTGGTGGCAGTGGTTTACTTTTTCCTACCATTGTGTGTTTTTACTGTGGGCTGCATTCGCAGCTGCAGTAAAGCACCCTTGGGTGCCATTTTTGTCAAAATGTCCCCGGTCTTGTTTTTTTGCCATTTCTTGTTGGAAAGGTCCTTGAGATTTACTGTGCAGCAAGGACAGCCAACCTGCTGTTTGATTGACAGCTAGGCTGGAACGAATGGGAGAAACCTGCATAAAAGGCGAAGGCTTTTTGGCTTGGAAGGCAGAGTCGACCACTGGATGAAGGAATCCGAAGAAGAACTTGGGAAGAGACGCCTGCTGCAACTCCTGAACCGTTGGTTTGCCCGGTGAAGTCCTGCTGCTGTGCTGAAGCTCCAAATTCAGCCCAACTAGAGAAGCCCTGCAAGGACGATTTCTCCCCTTGAGTTGGTGGGACCAATCCACTCCAAAGTGAACTCGTCTGGACATCCTCTCTGAGCTGGCTGTACTTCCTTGCTGCTGCAGGAACCGAAGTGCCAGGGAGAGGAACACCAGATTGGAGTGCATCACATTTTTTTTATTAATGGTCTCAGCAGTTACATTGGCACCCAATGAACACAGTTTACAGTCGCATATGCAACAATATTACCATTGAGTGTTTAACAATCTGTCATTTACATGGTGGTTTCGCTGTCTGAAAGCATATCACAGAGGTATGCCCTGAAGGGGCCCCAGATGTCCTTTGGCCTGCTCATACTTGGTTGAGTCAGTACATACTGCTCCTCGCATTCATTAATGTAGGTTAACTCACGCAGGAAAGTGTCCTTGGTGGGGGTGTTCGGGCTCTTCCACGCTTTCAGTATACATTTCTTGGCTATGACGTATGACACATTGAACAGCCTTCTGATTTTCTCAGAACATTTACCGATATCACCAAACAGATCTTTTTGTGGGGTCAAGTGTGTGGGGGGGGGGGATCTGTGTAATTTCAGTTAACATATCTGCAACCCTCAGAACCGTGCAACAGCTGGACACTCCCAATACACATGATAGGATCCCGCTGCCGGGGACCCACACTTATGGCAGTTGCCTGGGTCGTCAGGCGTAAATGTAGCGATCCTGGCGAGGGTATAGTGCAGTCTGTTTAGGATTTTAAACTGTATTTGGCGCAGTCCCGCATTAAGGGACACTCTCTTCGTGAGTGCGCAGTATCTTGCCCACTTATCTTCGGGTATTGGCATTTTCATATCTGCTTCCCATTTCTCCTTCACCTGATTGGTCGTAGAGGAGTAAGTCTGTATTATCTTGTAAAGTTTGGAAATTCCCAGTCCACCCTGTATTGTGATCAGCTGTACGCACGGGTGGGAAGGGGGTTCATCAGGGAAGGATGGCCAGCGTGCTTGATATGCGGACCTCATTTGGTAGTACTGTAGTGTCCGGAGTTGCCCACCTCCCATGCCCCTCGTGAACACAGCCAGGGTCGCAAATTTTCCCTCTATTTACATGTCTCCCACTTTCATCTCTGTGTTCGGGTCCCAAGCTTCCTGTATACTGGTGTCAAATGTGGGGGGGAGGTTGGGGTATTTCCATAGGGGGATGTCGGGATTGTATGGGATCTCTATTTTCAGTTGTTTGTATATAGCTCCCCAGGCCTTTACCGTGCAGCTCACAGGGTCAAATTCACATGAGTCTTTATGTCGAGCGCTGAAGATGATCGACCTAATGTTGGTGGGCATCGTGGTGTATTCTTCTATTTGCCTGTGAGGTGAGTTGTCCGATTCATCGTACCAATGCCTTGCAAACTGTGCCTGTGCCACCGTGTAATAAAGCTCAAAGTCTGGCGCAGCTATACCCCCCCCCTGTTTCATATGGTTCTGTCATTCTCTCCCAGCTGATCCTAGCCGTCTTACCGTTCCAAAGAAACGACACTACCATGGATCGAAGCCTGGAGAAGAACTCCCTCCCCGGCCATATAGGGATATTTACAAATAGATATAGCAATTTTGGAAGTACAATCGTTTTAAGAATGGCAATCCTGCTGTGTAATGAAGTTGGGAGATGCCTCCAAACCTGCAGTTTAGTGTTAAGTGTTTGTAGTGCCCGATCATGATTATCAGCGTATAAGGTTTGTTTATTGCTAGAAACCAGTACCCCAAGGTATCTGATGTGGTGTTCAGACCATTTGAGGCTGCACATTTGAGTTGGGCATTTTGTGGAGGGGGTGAGCGGGAATACTTCTGATTTGGCACTGTTGACCGCATATCCCGAGTACTCTGCAAATTCGTTGATGTCTGTCATGATAGGGACAATGTTTTTGTCGGGTTCACGGACATAAAGCAGCGTATCATCCGCGTATAATGATATTATTTGGGTGGCTCCCTTCAGCGTTATGCCTCTGTTATGTCTTAACCGTATTGCCGCCACCATGGGTTCAATTGTCAGGGCAAAAAAGATAGGGGAGAAGGGACACCCCTGCCTGGTACCCCTACCTAGCTTGAACAGTTCGGATATAGTCCTGTTCGTGCATACTTTCGCACATGGAGCTGTATAAAGCAGTTTGACATATTGGATGAAATACGGGCCCACCCCGAACGCCTCCAATACCAGAAAAAGGTACTCCCAGGAGACCGAGTCAAACGTTTTCTCAGAGTCAAGGGATACCGCTACTGCTTGCTTATTTGGATTGATCTGTGACATTAAGCGGAATAGCCTGCGTAGGTTTAAGGCAGTGGATCTTTGGGGAATAAACCTGCTTTGATCCGTGTGTACTAGTGTTGGCGTTACGGGTAGCATGCAGTTCGCCAGTACTTTTGCAAAAATCTTGGCATCCACGTTTATCAGGGACAGGGGTCTATAGGATGACATGTCTTGTGGCGGGCGTCGGGGTTTGGGCAGCACTGTAAATATGGCCTCGCGCATCGATTGTGGCAACATTTGTTTACCCAGGGCCTCTCCCCACACTTCCAGCAAAACGGGGACCAATTCTTCCCGGAATTCCTTATAAAATTCCACTCCAAGGCCGTCCGAGCCCGGCGCTTTGCCAGACGCAAGCCCCTTGATTGCCTCGGTGAGCTCCTCTGCCGTGACAGGTTGCTCCAATATTAGTTTATTTTCTTCTGCAAGTTTAGGGAGGTCCAATGTAGCAAGGTAGTTTTTAATCTCATCTGGGGATTTCCTATCTTTATTCGCGTATATAGTGTTTTGTAAAAATCAACAAATTCATAATTTATTCCCTGCTCGCTTGTTATCACGTTTTGTGTCGTGTGAATTGATGCGATCGGGGCCATTTGTTTTTCATGCTTAACCAGATTGGCCAGCATTTTCCCTGCTTTATTCCCTTCCCCTTATCTGCGAGCCCTTGCAGGGCCTGCTATATATTGTACCTCCCTTACTGCCAGTCGGTCAAATTCCCTAAGAGATTTGTGTATTTCATCCAGGGTGTCTCCAACGTGCGTCCGGCTGTAAACTTCCTCTAGCACGTTCAGTTCCTTCTCCAACCTCTCAAGGTCCTGTCGTACCTCCTTTAGAAGGCCCGTAGTTTTAGATATCAGAGTCCCTCTCGCCCAGACTTTAAATGCTTCCCACACCGACGAGATGTGGTCAACAGACCCGATGTTGTCTGCAAAGAAATTGGCAATTTCTGTGTGTAGGGTTTCAGCAACGTTTGGGTCTTTTAATATATCTCTAGGCATTCTCCATCTCCTAGTCGACCTAGGGGCATTTCCCAGACTGATTTCCAGTGTCACCGGGGAATGATCAGATAGTGTGCGGGGAAGGATTTCGCAATTATGTAGGGCGTGTGTTGTATTTGAGGGGACGAACCAGTAGTCTATGCGCGATTCGCTGTCATGTACGGAAGAGTAGAATGTGTAACGCTTGCTTGTTGGGTGAGGCACTCTCCAGGCATCCAGCATGGATAGTTGCTGGATGATCTGTTTCAAAGCTAGCGCCGTCTTGGAAGGCGGCCTGATTGCCTTGGCGGATCTGTCCAGGGTCTGGTCGAGCACTGTTGGGGAGAATTCTCTGTTTAGGCTGAATTTCCTAACCTAGTGAGTCCCCCAGCAGCTTTGCTGGATTTCTGGAGTTTTTTTTTTTTTCATCCTGCCAAGAGTGAGACTCTTTTCCTCCCACTCTTGGACATGAATGTGGTTGATTTCTTTGAATGTCAATGTGTTCTATGGGCTATGGGGTCTTTTACTCCATAGGGCCTCATGTGTTTTGCTATGCGTGTTACACCGCACCCTCCGTGCCGTAACACTGGGGTGTCCTAGAGGATCCCCACCATAGACCCCATACTCTGGGACTGACTACTGTCTCCCAGGGCATATAAAGTCACCATTGGCTTTACTAGACCTAAATTTACTAACAGAACTAGTACAAACCATCCTATTGTGGATGTACTGGTAGGGGTAATTCGATTACCCTTGGGTCTGTTGTTCGAGGGGGCACTGTCCCGTCCCCCCCCCCGTCGAGTTTTGGCTGGTGGCAGTGGATACTACTTTTTATATTCGTCCCGAATATATTCCTATGGGATTCTTCCCATTGTTGGAGGCTAATACTTTTTCACATTAGTCTCTAACATACCACCGGTTTATTTGTCTTAAATAAATCCACCGGTTGGTATTTTCTGCCAGAAAATGGCGTATGTGTTCGCCTCTGTAACTCCGAAACCAAAGGTTGAGCCCTTTGTTCCACTTTTGGCAGGCTTCTGCACAGAAGCCCTCCAGAGTGGTGCCATATTGTCTGGGTACCACAGTGGGTATGGGAGGGGGTTTAGGCACCCTGGACTGAGTTGCCTTGCCAACTCAAGTCGCACTCTTGTGTGATTGGCCCAAGTCGTGAGCCGCCCCGCTCCCCACTTAGCATGTTTGATTGACAGCTAGGCTGAATGAATGGGGGTTTTCTGTATAAAAGCAGGGCTTTTGGGACTGGATCTTCAGAAGTCGCCACAGGACCTAAAAATCCGACAAGGGTAAAGCTGAGCCGACCTGCAATGACGACACCTCCGGTGGAGCCCTGCTGAACCGACTCACCACTTCCCAACGACAGAGGAGATCTCACTGCTGGAGAGTCTTCTTCCCCTGACTGGTGGGAACAACCAGTCCCTTGCTTTTTCTTTGCTTACAGGACGTCCAGTGGTCGAATTGCCCGTGCTGAGCACCCCGGCAACCGGATAGCCACTGACCACTGTACCGCAACCAAAAGGTGGTGCCTTGTGACAGAGCACTCCGCGGCTGGTCTCTGCCCTGGTCGTGCAACGATCTTCAACTTTTCCTCGACGACGAGAGCCTCTCATCTTCTGTCAAAGCCCCGACTTGCATCCACCACCAGGAACAACTGCCCCCGCCGGAGCTGGCTCTTCACTTACAAGGTACCGTGTCCGCCTGGCTTCCCTTGAAACGGTTAGCGTGAGGTGTCTTAAATCCTTACCTTTCCATTGGGTCGTCTCCAGACCTTCTTAAACAGTTGTTCTAAACTGGTCCAACCTTTCTGTGACATTTTGCTACAAAGACTTGAAGTGCATTTCCACTGTGATACTTCTGGGCCATACAGCCTTGCCTCTCTCCGAGTGGGCCTGGCCTCTGAACTTTGTGATTTACAGTCGACCTTTCCTTGCTCGCCTTGCATTTGTTTCGTAAAAGTGTTGGTACTGAGTTGGTTTCATACCCTGCCTTTTTCTCTCCCTTTCTAACGAATACTAGAGTGCCATCTAGGTTAAAGCATTCACCTCTGTCTGCAAATAAGTGGTGCCGTTGAACCTAGACTTGTCGAAATATTGTTATGGGATTGATATATACTTATAGTAACTGTGATTGATGTTGTTTGCCATATTAGTGCCAGTGTGTTTTCCATAGATGTGTTTTTAAATAAATAATTATATATCTTTACACCCAGGCTCTGATCCGTGTCTGCTTGTTCTACTGTGTAAATTGCCCTATCTTGTATACTCCAAATACGGCTTAACTTTTCTTGAGGGAAGTCTGACTGCTCAGCCACAGCTATCAAGTGAATCTGTCTGGTACAGACTGCTACCAAGTGGGTTTACTGCCAAACACCTGTAGTCTTAAATCTTTTGCAGTGGTCCCAGAGGGAACTGCACAGGTTTCTGCCTAACAAGCACCACATTAAAGTCCCCTCCCCATAGTTTAGTTGCCGTTTCGTGCTTAACAAGGATCTCCAGTTTATGTAAGTAGAAGTCCGGATCGTCGAGATTGGGGCCATAGGTGTTCACCAGGGTCGTGTGTTCCCCCGCAATTTCCACCCAGACCAACACATATCTGCTCATCGGGTCTACAAGGTGGCCCTTGTCGATGAAACCTAGTGATTTGTGAATAAGAGTGCATACCCCTCTGGACTGCGAGGAGCAATTCGTGTAATAGCACTGTTTGCCCCATTTTGTCAGTATTTTCTCATTAGCCGAGCCCTGTGCATGCGTTTCTTGCAACATTAAAATGTTGGCCCATGTCTGGTAACATAATTACCAACCTTCCTGGCCTTCATTGGGTTATTTAGGCCTCGGACATTCCATGACATTAGTTTAATCTTCAACCCGTCACCCATTTCCTATATATACACATTGCAATGTATTATAACAACCATAAATGCACGAGTGACCAGAACTAGGGTAGCACCAGTACCTGCGAGACCTTATTTCAACAAACCAACAACCTTCAACAGTGCAAGCTCTCCTCCCAGACTTAAACTCGTCCGGTTGGGTATCACAACAAAAAAACTTCCCTCTTCGCCTTATCCCACCCCCCACCCACATCATCTGCCCCAACTTGATGATGGACCCAAATAACCAATTGGAACATTCTTTTGTTGCCGTCCAATGACCAGCCGTCTGATCGCCCACATGGGAGACTCTACGGCCCGATAACATTGGATCTTAGTCCAGTACAGCTGTGTTGACTTTGCGGAAAGAAAAGCATGTTACTGCTGCAAAGGAGGCACAATTCATCCGTCTATCGGATCTCCTCTGCCTTCACCCGGCCCGGTTCTTGCATTTGGGTCCCTTATGAGATCTCTGGGGGGCAGTGGAATGGAGGCCTCCACGTATGCCATTGCCTCTGCAGGGTTTTCAAAAAAATGGGCCCTGCCTCCATGTTGGATTCTCATTTTTGCAGGGAAAATTAGAGCATAAGGCGTATTGCGAAGCCGTAACTGTTTCTTGACCAGCTCATAGGATCTACGTTGCGCTTGTATGTTTGCAGAAAAGTCCGGATATATATGGATCCTATTTTCTTCATGGTGCAATGTCCGTTTTTCCCTGGCCAGACGGAGTATCCTGTCCCTGTCCCTATAATTCAGGAGACGTGCAATAACGGTTCGGGGTGGAGCGACCGGCTTGGGGGTTGGTGCAAGGGTGCGATGAGCTCTTTCAACGAGGAAATGGTTTGAAAGAGATTCTTCCCCCAGAACGGATTTCAGCAGTTCTTCCGAGTTCTGAGTCTTGCGTAGTTCCGTCTGGAGTAGGGCTATATAACGGCCATGTTGCGAAAGCACATCTTCATTTACACCTATCCTGTTTTCTGCTTCCGAAATGCGTGCGCTTTCCTTTTCCACTCGCGCTTTCAAGGATCCAATCGTCGCCACTATGTCATCCAGTTTTACGTTGACGGCAAGGAACCCATTCTGCACAACTGTTGCCAGGCGGTCCAGGGGATCTGTGTCTCGATTTTGCGGTGTTTGTGTTGCCCCTCCTTTTGTCACCTGCGGCTGGGAGCTGGCGAAGGAGTCCTTTGGGCCTGTCTTTCTGCCCCCTGTGGCCTTCTTCTCAGTGCGGCCCATTAGGCAAAGTGACCATCTGCAGAATGGATTGTGCTTTCCCACGTGAATGGAACCGCTGCCCCTGCGTTCAGTTATTACCCACTGTGGCTACGATGGAGGCTGACAGTGCAGCCCCTGCCCTGATACACAGCCAGGGTGCGCCGCAGTACAGGCAGGAACCTGGGCCCTGGTCGCTGTGGGCGAAAGATCTTCACTGCAGGGGCCTAGTTACGGAACCACACAGCTCCGGCGTATGAACGGTATTGGCCACAGGGTATGCCATCCGATCCAGTGCTAATTTATCTGGCGTGCGTTTCCCTGTCTTAAGGATTGTGACAGTGCAGTTCTCTAGGTTGGTGAGGTACTCGGTGTGCTAAGCAAATTTCACACCCTGCGGCCAGCCGCGCTCCCCACCTCTCCTCCGAGCCGCCTATGCAGGGAGGCCTCGGTCTCGTTGATGCGTATACTCCCCGTGCCCATGCAACCCAGGCTGTCTCGCAGGGTGTCTCGCCTCTCTCCGTGCCTTCCCTTGGTGTCGGCTGCCCGATTTTTCAGGGCCCCCGGCACTTCCCGCCTCCTACAGCGGCCCACTTACTTCACTAGCGCGCCTCCGCTGGACTTCCGCAGCAGGGGTCCGGGGCACGCGCTGCAGTCCCGGCCGACTTCAGGCACTCGGTGTGGGCTCTCACAGGCCCGATGCGGAGGGAGCTGCCCCAAGCTCCCGTTCGGCGAAGAGGGGGAGCTGGAGCGCCGCCGCCTCTTTGCAGCGCCCGTATGTTGGTAGGCCGCACCCCCTCCTCCCCCCTTCCTCTGGGCTCGCGCGGGAGCAGCGTGGAGCCCAGCAGTGGCTACGTCTCAGCTCTCTGAGCGCCGCAACTTCACCGATCAATATCTCCTCAATCCCATTGTCGGCGAGCTCCGTTTTTTAAGGGGCACTTACTCGGGTCCTCCGCCACCATATTTTGTAAATATTTTCTAAGCAGTTGCTGACTGGAAGGATATTCGGGGTAACAGGATTTCGCTCGAGCCGGAGCTCTCCACCTAGGCGGCCATCTTCGACGTGCGCAACAGCGCCTCCCCCGGTGTGCATCACTTTTAAGTCAGACCCAAGCTGCTGTAAGATCCTCCGGACTCATAGTAAGCAGGACTGACCAAGCCTTAGCCACCTCAACCAAGTGCTAGACCCCAGATGAGAGGAAAGTCCAAAGTGCTATCTGAAAGTCTGCAGTGGTGTTATTTGCTGAGAAGCGAGGAGCTGAAACCGCGAAGTGCCACTGAATAGAAGTTTGTCCTTTTCTGTCACCGACCGTCCCGTTGTGTTGCAGGAGTCCCCAGAAGTCCTCCCTCTTGTCCCCATGACTGAGGCACAGGAACAGTATCTGTAGAGCCACAAAGGAACAGAAGCCAACTGCAACAATTTCTTCTAACCAAAGGAACTTGCCTCTTGTGTAGTCTTACTTGATCTCAGTTGGTCTTGTCTTGGTTGCTTTTGTAGAGTTACCACAGCTTCTTTACCTCACAAGCCTAACCAGCTTGTGGCCCTACATTGATTCTACTTTTTCTACAAAGACTTCTAAAACATTGCGCAAGACGTTTACTTACCTGCAAGAAGTGCTTCAGCTCACCTAGAGTTTTTCCCAGTTGACTTTGGCCTGGCTCCCTGAATGACTCTTCTCTCCTCTGATTATGTGTTTGTACCTTCCTTCCAGGAAAGGGTTAACTTGCTCTGCATTGGGGGGTTCAAAAGTACCTACCTGTATTGCTCTAAATGCGACAGTGTCCTAACTGTTTAAGTCACCTGACGGTGTAGGAAGTGTCTGTGTGCCATCCCAAAAGGGTACTTGCTGATTTAGAGAAACTTGGTGTGTATTTTGGAGTGTATTTGTGATACTATTATATTGCCCCTTCTGAAGAAGGCTTATTCAAACTGTTAAATAAATTAATAATTGTTTAATCAAGAAACCTTGTATGTAAGTGTTTATTTGGATACTTGTCACTGTGAATCTCTGTTTAACTCCCCTAGTGCTCACATTGACCCCTCTTTAGATCAGCCTGGCTGTTCAATTACGCTACCAACCTGTGTAGTACAGGCTTATACTAAAGGTTGGGTTCCTATTGCCAGGAGGTCAAGGTTGTTGTAGTGCACCCAAAGGGTACTACTCCAAATCCTGCATAACACCTGGTCTGGTAATGCCCCTGCCATCTGGATTTATTGCTTAATTGTTTCCTCTTATTTTTCCTATCATCTTTATGCAGATGGCACTCAAATGTCCTTTTCCTTCTCATCTTCTACTGAGTCTGAATTCAAAATGTTCCACTTGTCTCTTACATCAGGTCTTGGATGTCCTTGAATTTCCTTCATCTTAATTCACCAAAACTGAAAATTCAGTTTTTTACTTCGGCCCACATTCTCAACTTTATTTTCATTTTCATTATTTTCATTGTCATTTGTTCTTTTATTTCTTTATTTTTTTATTTTTAATATATCCCAGCTACTGCCTGGATTTGTCACCTCCACCTGCTTAACGTAGGGCTCTCCCTTTCTTAACTTTCAGTCCAACTAAAGTTTTAGTCTCCAGTAGGATTCTCTCAGGCATTGATTACTATTCTTCCTTACTTCAAGGTCTTCCTGCTTCCCAACTTGCTCCACTTTGCTCTGTATTTTGCTTCTTTGTATGTCTTATCTGTTCTCTTTTTCTATTGCGATTCGATCACTCGGGCCTTTGCCTCACTTCAATGGTATCTCCAATACAATTTTTTTGTTTTTAATTTCCTTAATGGCATGGCACCTTCTTACTACTTATCTCCTCTTATATCCTGGTACCAATCAAGACATCCTCTACGTTCTCAGTTTTTCTTTTGACTGGTCATCCAACCTTTGCTCCATTTCGCCTTTGTTCTTTTTCTCTTCTGTCCCCTACATTTTGGAATTCTCTTCCTCTAGTTTTTTGCTCAATCACTTCCTACCCCTCCTTTCTTTCAGTTCAAAGCTCATTTTCTTTTTTTTCCACCTAATTCAATGTACATGAATTTTACCTAATTGTGTACCTTGTTAATTTTTGTACATCACTTTGACATTAGCACAAATGAAAACCAACCTTTTATGGCATTTTTTAGGTGGGCCGCTTCACAACAATGAATCTGCACACAAAAAACATTTGGATGCAAATAATAGTCGGTTAATCTACCCCCGCGCAGAATGTAGGTATTTAATAGCTTGTAAATAAAACATTTGTGAATCCGGCAAATACATTTTCAGAAAGGTAAAATTGTGTTTGATTTAATGAATTCATGGGTTTGTTTGTGATAACTTTATTTCCACATTCCTTTTATTAGGGACGTAGTGAGGAGTTAAGCCATGGCATGTAACCATGATTATAAGAATGAGATTGAGAACCTCTCTAGGCGTTGCATATATATTCAGTGGTATACGTTTCAAGTTGCAAGCTCCTATCTACCCAGCTATAAAGTCACTTGCCCCCTACATTCTCCACGTGGAAGAAGTCATTGTCCCTCTTCAAAGGTTATTAGCAAGTGCACATTGTAAGGCCAGTATGTGTTTCGGAGGTCTGCATTTCTGACTCCCCAGTTAGGGGTATTATCTCACTTCATAGGAAAGGCACTTCTTGGTTTTGGCTATTAAGGTGGTGTTAGAGTACCAACTTAATGCCAACAGTTTTGGTATAGGAGGTAGGTGGGATGTGAAGAGGGACATATATTATATATATAACGTGCCTGTACACAAGTGTTTCTAGGCGTGACTAGACAAGGAGGGGGGAAACAAAGGAGGACAAAATAAGCTTACTAGGCCTTGTGTCATTCAGATCGCGCAATATATTCAGTATGTGGCTGTTTGCTTGGCTTTTTTCCCACCTATTGACTTCCCATAGTCACTAGGATTCCTTTGGCTCTTCCTACCCTACTTACGTCTCCCATGCACCTCCAGGATGTTTGTGCTACCTCTATTATACAAAAACATCAAAGTATGTGCTTTTTTTCAAACAGTTTTCTGAAAGGTAATGGCTTAACTGCAGCTGTAAATAATCTCTTGGAGCAACAAAAAATGTTCACAAAAGAGTGTGTTTTCAGCCACTTGATTTACAAGCAATGTCTTACTACAATTAGTTTACAATTCAAACAGCTCCAATTGGATCTTAATTGGACCTTAATTTACACTAGCCGTTAGCGATTGGTTATTGACTCTTGGTGAGTAAAACATGGTGTGTAGTGTGTATGTGGAGAATTCTGGGGGCGGGGTGACTTTTTATCCGTGGCTAGTAGCTTGTGACTTTACCCTGTCACTAATGTTCATTTAACAGGATGCACATATTTCAAATGTTCAATGATACACTAGTACTGATCGTTCCTGGGCATCTGTGAAAACCATGTTTGTTCTCGTCTTGAGTTTTAATTTCACAGGCCAGTGCCATGTGTTAAGCCCATTTCTCTGCATGACTGTTTTGCATGCCTAGCAAACGTTTAATGTGCTAATAGAATTTCTCCCTTCCTCTGTGGCTGAGAATTCAGTGTTCAAATTTATAACATCTAGAGTTCCGTCTAGGACCGAAGCAGAAACTTCAGTTGTATCTGGGTGTCGAGCCTTACGCTTTCACACTTTTTTAGTGCGTGTTGCTCATCACTAAATGTGTTTACTTGGTGTGTACATAGACCTACTATTAAAGGTTCTTAAACATTGAGAATAAAACATTTTGCTTTTTCAAATGTTTGCAATCTTGTCAATATGTAGGTAAGTTTTGTTTGTCACAACGTCAAACCACCTAATTGTGTAGCGACCATTAAAATAATACATATGTTAACTTTGCGCTAGTTCTAGATTCTCAGCCTACAGATATTGGAGTTCTGGGGCTTGTCCTATGTACTTATTATAAATAGCAGGTGCATAGTGAGTTAATGCATCTACTGGAGAAATCTGTATACACGCTTTGAAAGTGCCTTGTGCATGCAAAAGGTGGATACCGTGAATTAAGTGGGGTGCAAGCTTTGGGCTGTATTAGTTTACTTTTGGAGGTTTATAAGGTCTCCTCGAGTCTATTCCTTACACTAAATTATTCTTAAAGACAAACTTGGGCCAAGCCAACTGTTTTGGCTTCCGTATAGGCATTAGGTAAGTCTTTGCCAGGCACTGCCATCACATGTTGATGTTGGTTTCACACTGCTATGTAGTGCTGTTGTATACACCACCTATCCTGCATTTCCTGCTGATTAGGTGTCTGGGATGTCAGAAAACAGACCATTTACCATAAGGTTGTCTGTGTGGAAGATCACTAAAAGTGATTGTGCGTTCTCACCTTTTATGTACCTTCAAACACCTAGCCAGTTGGCATAAGCAGGAATATTGATTGTGGAACCACTAACACTTCAGAGCTGAACATTTAGATTGGATAAACAGAAGCTAAAAGCAGCTCTTGGGTATCCAGCATTAACCAGTGACCTGGATCTACCACTGGGGAACGTGTAGCTACTACATAGCGTTCTGCAAAATTAGCTTCCACATAAGATGCAGAGATACCCTTTTTGACCATTATTTATGACCTGTGATGAATCGAAGGAATTCGTCCCTTCTCACCAGGGGGAGCCACCCTCTGCAAGGCTTTGGAGGTGAGCCCACTACACAAGACCCTCACTAGGGGCTGGGCAAGTGGGACCTCACTGGGAGGTACTCCACATTAGTGGACAAGGGGCCTCATTACAACCCTGGCGTTAAGGGGTTAATGGTGCCATAAAAGGCTGCAGCGCCGTTAATCCCTTAACACCAGATTCCCACTTTAACGCCTGCTTTTTGCAGGCGTTAAAGTCCATCCCGCTAAGGGACCTTGGTGCTAATTACGGCCCCGTAATTTACGGGGCCGTAATTAGCGCCTTCCCCATTCCCATTGAGCCCTATGGGCCAAAAATGGGAATGGGGAAGGGGCCATGGTGAATGGGGAATTACCGCCCCACCAACCTTGTAATGGGGCGGTAATTCCACCATCCACCATGGCGGAATCCGGCATGGACCATGGTGCTAATAGGAGGCCGTGCTTACCCAAGTCTCAACCACTCCAAGACTGAATTCCTACTGCTGACCAACAACACTTAACACCCTAATATCCACGCCTGGCTCCGCTATGAACCTCGAGGGCTTCACACCCCAGCTGCCACCTGCGCCAAGTCAGTTTGGTTCTACATCGACAGACCATCCTTCAAACAGCACATAGCAAGGAAGACACAAACAACTTGGGACCAACTTTACCTCCTGCAAAAAATGAGCCATTTCATCAGGGGGCAAAATGTACACTTGCTATTGACTAGTGATAATGGACTCATGCCGAGTAAGAAATGGCGTGCTGTCTGTATTTATAGACTTGGTGGGGAGTGACTTTATGGATGGCAAATAGCTTGCAAATTGAAATGTTTCCCCTACCTTCATCCGAGAAAACAACTTCAGACTTTCTGTCCAAACCTATGTCTTCTTCCACCTAGATGGTGGCGATGCCCTTTTGGAATGCTTTACGGCGACTACCCTGGCACACCAAGATGTATGTTGCAGCATGACTCAAAGGAATCCACACCTACATTACCCCGACCCTCATTGAACTACACTGGCTCCTCCTGCAAGCATGCATCTTCTTCAAATCTTGCTAATCATCTACAGCGCTGTCGCCCTGAAGTCCCAAAGATATCTCACTGAAAGACTCAACACCTCCAGCGACCTACAATCCGCGAGAAGTAAGGGCATGTGCAGACTTGAACTCCAATGGTGTAGGAAGGAACCAGAAGACAGCTCTTCTTGGTCTATGCCCAAAGACTCTAGAACCTCTGTCAACAGCAGACATGCCCCCTTACTTCTACATGTCAGTACGAAGCTCTAGACCCTCCTCCTAAAGGAATGGTTCCCTCTCAACACATGAGTCTATGAAGCCTCCACTCCCCATCCTACCTGAGACTGGGTGATCTGATCCCCCACCGTTTCCTCCCATGGTTGCTTGCTGGTCCCCTGCAGCCAAATTGCCCACCCTGCTGCTCTTCGGTTGTTAGCTCCCTTTTCCCTTGTAGCTCTGCTTCGCTCACTGTGACCTCCTCCACCCTCCTAAGATTTGTAAAGTGTGCTTACTTCCCAATGCTAGGTCAGTGCTGAATAAATACCCCAATAGCAACTGAGCATCGAATTGCCTCATAGGGTCCCTCGTTAACCCTGGGTAACTAGGATTGCTGCCCTACCACTCCATGACTGAATAGGTATTCATCAAAAAAGAGAATGAATGTGGCCCATGCACCAGATGAGTTCTCCAACATCATGCTTGGACAAGCATACAGGGAGGAGGCATGCCATAGCCAACCAGCATAATGATTGTGTCAGAGGAAGGGAAGTAACCTCTGTAGGTAACTTTCTGGGTTATACATACATTTGACTTGTATGGAAGAGTGATGGAGTGAGTGAGTCATACTCGGAGGTATAGATAACGCTCACATTCACTGAGAAGCTGCAATGAAAGCCACCTCAACAAGGATAAACAGAAGCATCAGTTATGCAACAAGGATCAAGCTGTAAATCCTCCCTTTTTCCTCGTACCTCCTGCAACTCTTACGATTATGATATAAGTTGCGGATTTGAAAGTTAGGATTCAAGATACACTAAAAAGTTCCATTTATAAAAGTTACCCATCCTGGTACCTGGGCATCAGATTCATGAGGGTGCCAGTGTTGTCAAATTAGCACAGACAGTAGCCTCCAATTTTGCAGATCCTATACATCAGGAGGATCAGTGAGGGGTCCCAGAAGCCTGTGGAACATACCTTCACGGAAAGTTCTGGCTCCATGGAAAACTTGGAATTTGGAGACTTCTTCAGTCAATGCTCAGTAGGCTGTGGAGGTAGAATGCATACAGTTGGTATGTGATGCCTACCAATGTTGGATTTCTCACTCTACAAAGTGTGTGTGACGAATCCAAGGAGTTAGCCACCCCCTTTGGGACTAGGGAGGTTGGCCTGCTTTGCTTAAAACCCACTAGGGGACAGGGTAAGCGGGATTCCTCTGGAGGTGCCCCCCCTCCTAGGGGACAGGAAACCTGCAGAGAGGGACTTAAATCACCATCCTTCTCCCACCAACTGCTCAGACTCTGTTTTTGGGGGAATATAGAAATAAAAGAGGTCTGATAAACCTTTATATGGCTAAAAAGGCTGCCGACACCAAATTCATGTAATCCTCCTCCAGAGAAACAGCCGAACGCACCAACGAAGGTTTCACAGCATTCAAATTGCACTGCTTGCCATTATTTTTATTGTGATGATTTAGTAATTGCAATTGATGTGCTTTATAGAAAACGTTTTTACAAAATATTTTTACAAAATGTCATGTTTGCAAGCCTTCGCTCAGAAAAATTCCCTTCCCGATTTCCTCTTTCTCAAAGCAGCTCAAAATAAAACATGGTTCTGCGTTTCCGCCCTTCGGCATAGACAAGTAAAACCATGCTCATTGACTGGCTCCAGGTACCTTAGCTCCCTCCATCAAGGAGAAGATTTTTCATGCTCCAAGTTCATCGTGAGACCAACTGTTCACTCTAGAAAAGAGGCACACAGGGTTCCTGCCGCCTCAGGCTGGGAACTTACCATGTCTGGTTAGGCTCTTCAAGGCTGTGGTCTTGAAAGCAAACCACAGCCACTAGATTGTCAGAAGGTTAGCAAAAATACACAAAGACACTTAGCGCATCCAGAAGCCAGAACCCAATGTACATTGTAAAACGGCCACACTAGGTGTCAGTTTCTCCAACATTCTGCACCCTGCATCTGTCGGTTGCTATGGTCGACGGACGCTGGCAGTGGGAGCTGTCAGCGCTCCCTGCTGCAATGGTCTCGGCAGTTTTAGACAGACGTAAGGCACACCACAGGATGGTTGTGGTTAAGCCACCACATCTGCCAGGTTTTCTCTCCACGTCCTCACAACGGCTTCCCAGATGGCTGCTTCGCTGGGCCTCCGGTGTCTTGAGCTGGTGTTCTTCACTTTTCGAACCGTCGCAGGATCCGCAGCTTCTTTCTAGGCACGTCTCCAAGGCAGGATTACGTCAAGGGGTTTCCCCTGGCAACCGTACACTCTCCTCTTGTGATCCACTCGTTTCAGTTATATACAGATCTCTTCTTAAAGAGAGATTCTTTATGAAAGGCAGTCCCATATATGCAGAGTTCCACGTTGGAAAGAGTCCTTGGGCCTCATTACGACCCTGGCATTGGACCATGGTGCTATTAGCCTGTGGATGTCTTTGATGGAGGATATCTTAAAATAGAGCTGCTTATCAACTGTATACTGGTGGATGTGGTGCAGAGCCAGTTGATTTTGAGTGCTTCTGTGTAAAGATTGAAGATCACAGAGGAGAGAATAGATACTTACGGGACTATACAGATGATTGGTAGAGTTAGTGATCTGGCGTAATACATTTGCACGAACTGGTGGTTAATTAGCAAGGTAGGATTTGAACCAGCTGAGGACAATCTTGCTGATTTCCCCTGTGGCAATATAGGTTGTCGTTGAGTGCCTGCTGGTCTACTGTGTTGAATGCTGTTGAGAGGTCAAGCAGAACCAGGAGACAAAAATGGCCATCATCGAGGATTTTAACGGCATTGTCGATCACCTTGATGGTGCTGCATCGGGGCCTGAATTAAGATTGGTAGACTGAAGGAGCTTGTTTGCATCAATGTTTTGGTGGAGATGTTTTTGTGGAGTTCCGTGGCTACTGCTTTGTCGAGGATCTTACCTAGGAAAGGAAGAGAGATAGAGGGGTGGTAGTTGCTGAGGTCGTCGGGGTACTGCGTTGGTTTTTAGAGAAGTCAGAGTATTTGTCCCATCTTGAGGGCCATGGGAAAGGTGCTGTGGCGGGTTGGAATAGGAGTCGGACACACTGTGGACAATTCTATATTCTTTTTTTAAAAAGTCCTATCCTTCTCCCTATAGTTATAGGGAATTCCCTACGGAACTAAAGAAACTAAAGGTGCTCGTCTGTTCAAAGTAAATGCCTTCAGTACAAACCGAATGCCCTAACACTAATATCAACAATTAATGTAGGCCAAAAGAATGTTTTTGGGTCTTGGTTTCTCGACAATGTTATACTTGCAGTTTAGCATTGGTTGGAGTTATTGATGGCGGGACTCCCTCTCTCCTGCGCACCTCCTTTTTTTTTTTTCCTTGTTTCTGAATCTGACCAGCAGCCTAGATCCTGGTTTGTCGGGGAACCGACTCCGGGGTTCCCAATTGCTTAGATTTGTGGGGATGACAAACCCTTGGATCAGTTGGGCGCTGGTTGGATATATTGGTCCAATATTCGCTGTTGTGCGAATTGATTAAATATATGGTCTAGTCAATTCTTTGTCATTAAGTTGGTTGTTGATTTCTTGGTTAGTTAGCACCAAAGAAAAAAACATTGTAGAAATGAATGACAATTTTTGACATGGTAAATCGCTACAGAGCCGACGCGCGTTTCAACCCAGGTCTTTTTCAAGGCTGTGATTTGGTTTGATGGTGATGTGATGCACACAGTGAGTGTTATTGATGACATTTATATTCCATCCAATATGCATACATTAATAGATAGTTTCAGTCATGAAGAGTGGAAACGCATTGTAGCAAAAAATTTGGTAGTTAGCATGTCAGTCATCGTGAGTGGTGGCGACAAGGTGGATTAAAGGGCAGAAAAATAATATGACAATCGATAGTTACATTTGTGCATAATGAGATGCATAATTACAGTTATAGCAAAACGAGACAGAGTAATAGACGGTGTACCAAGGGAGAGGAAGGAAACACAGAGTAAATTAGTTGAGTGAGAGGGCCAAGAGAATTAGTATGACAACCATAATGGAAGAAAATCAATGAGTCTTACCCAATTTCTGGGCATTCTCATAGTGTGCTCTGCTGGAGCAAAAGAGAGACCTTTATTGAGGATTTCTGAATCATGTTCTGAAAGAATGTATTTGGAGAGATTCGTCACAAAGTGTGTTATCTTAGCAACTAAGGAAAAAAATTACAAAATCATGTACGAAATATTGCGAAACCACCACGACGAAGTTTTTCCATTGATTTTCCTCCATTATGGTTGCCATACTAATTATCTTGGCCCTCTCACGCAACTAATTTACTCTTTGTGTTTCCTTCCTCTCCCTTGGTACATCGTCTATTACTATGTCTCATTTTGCTATAACTGTAATTATGCATCTCATTATGCACAAATGTAACTATCGATTGTCATATTATTTTTCTGCCCTTTAATCCACCTTGTCACCACCACTGACATGCTAACTACCACATTTTTTGCTACAATGCGTTTCCACTCTTCATGACTGATATTAATGTATGCATATTGGATGGAATATAAATGTCATCAATAACAATGGGCTTCACAATGTCACTTCACTGTGTGCATCACATCACCATCAAACCAACTCACAAATCATAGCCTTGAAAAACACTTGGGTTGAAACGTGCGACGGCTGTGTAGCGATTTACCATGTCAAAAATTGTCATTCATTTCTACAATGATTTTTTCTTTGGTGCTAACTAACCAAGAAATAAACAACCAAATTAATGACAAAGACTTGACTAGACCATATATTTAATCAATTCGCACAACAGCCAACATTGGACCAATATATCCAACCAGCGCACAACTGATCCAAGGGTTTGTCATCCCCACAAATGTTATACTTGCAGTTCTCCTTGAGAGATTCTTACATTCTTTCCTTTTATTTTATGTCTCTCATGTTCTTGATATCCAACCTTTCTGAGGTCCATTATGTCTTTATCTGAATTAGGAATCCCCCCCCCTCTCCTGGGGTTTCTGTATGGGATTCCTTTTTCTTATTTGGTTCACTTTGTAGTCTTAATTCACAATACTTGTTGCACTTTCTTAGGGAGTCTTCTCTTCATCTTTCAACAATTATTTCTGGTGGATTGTTCCTTCCTTCCCGGGGTATTCTTTTCCACCCTTATCTCAGTTTCACATTCAAGTTTATTTGTCACGTTCTTTACTAGTCCAGTGATATTGGTTCACTCTATGAATGTCTCCCTCATGGCTTTCACAAGTTCCTCTCTTAACACATTGTCCCGGGCCTCCCTCCTCTCCCGTTCACCCCTGGTACCTTCGTTCATCAAGGGTGACCTTGCGGGGCTCGACACTGGCTCGGGTAAGTTGCCTTGTATTCTGTCTTACAGGTCTGGGGCTTCACATTTGTTCCGCTCTCAGCATCTCTGCAGTATGGACGCTAGCAGGTGGGAGCTTGCAGCGTTCCTGGCTGCACTGGTTTCTGGGTTGTTAGATGTGCGCCTGGCCCATCACAGTACTTCTGTGGTGTGGTCACCACACCGGATGGTACTTCTCACCCCGTCCTTCCAACGATTTCTCTGTTGTCTGCCGAGCTGGGCCTCCAGTGTCTCAGACTGGCGTTTACCGTCCTTTGAATTGCCTTGGGTTCCACGGCTTTCCTCGGCTCTGCCTCTCAAGGGCGTAAGTACATTGGGGGCTTCCCATGCGCATCATAGTCTCTCCTCCTCTGTGATCCACTTGTCCCTCTTGCAAATGAATCCCCCCTTAAAGAGATATTCCCTTTTACTGCTAATGGGGTGTTTGATTCAACATTGCCTGGAGCCAAGTAGGAGGACACAGTATTAATTATGGGAGGCAGTCCCATATATGCAGATAAGGTAGTTTGCCTAGGGAGTTCCTCGTGGGAATGAGTCATTGTGCCCCCAGTAGAGTCACTCCCAGTGAGGTCCCTCTTGCCCCTGACCCACAGGGAGGTTCTTGTCGAGTGGGCTCACCTCTCTAGCCTCAAAGGAGGCGGCTCCCTTTTAGGGAGAAGGGATGAATCCCCTTGATTAGTCACAGTGCTAGGAGCTGTGGATGATTGTTGGGTAAGGGAAGAGTGCTTCAGTTGGAATGGTTTTGAGTATGCAGGCAGGGAGGATGACATCTGTGTATGTGACCTTGAGGAGTTCTAGGGTGGCAGTGAGGTCGTCCATAGTGAATGTCCTGAAAGTTGTCCAGGTATTTGTGGTTTTGCGAGATGGGATGAATAGTTTATTATCTGTTGTGGCATTGGTGTATGTGTTGGTGGAGAATACAGATCTTGTTGATGAACAAAGAGTTAATGGGAGGGATGGATTCTCTTATGGAGTGCGATATGGGTGGGTCGGCCAGAGGGTGGATACAGTGCTTTATGGCTTTGAAGAGAGCCTTGCTTTAGTTGTTGGCCTTGGCCTTGGCTATGGTGTTTTGGTAGTAGATGTCCTTGGCAGTAGTGATCAATCATTTGTGTGAAGCACAGTTCCTTGAACAGGGCACGGTCACATGTGCTTCAAGATTTTTGCCAAGTCTTTTTGTTTTCTGATGGTTTGTTTGTTGAAGTTGAGTTGTGCGGAAGGAGAAGATAAGGCAATGAAGGAGGGCATGAGTGACACAAGTCCTTGGACCACGTGGTAAGTTGTGAACTGGTGGAAGGGTGCCCTGGATGAAAAATAAACATTAGTAATTCCCACCTCTGCTTGGCCAGTGCACATGTTTCCTAAGAAAATGTTTGTTTTATTTTTTATTACTACATGTTTCTGGGTGGCTGACTCAGTAAGAGTCCTTCTTTTTTTTTGTGCTGGGTCAAGGAAGAGCGACACGGGTATAATGGTCTATGTTAAAAAGAAAATAACAAAATACTGTAATTATTAAATATTTCCACCATCCTAAGCGTTTTGTTATTTTAGATCTGCCAGTAGTTTCCATACAGTTATGGATCCCTTTTAACAATATCAGATTCATCTGTAGTACTCTGTTCCATGTTTGTCTTCTTGACTGGATCTGGAGATTAGATAGACATGAATTATAGCTGGGAGGTAAAATAATGGATTGTAAATCTTCAGAAAGGGGACAATTTCTAATTGGGAGTACTTTTAACTACTATATTTACTGAATGTTTTAGATAGAACCCTCATCAATTTAAGAATGGGTTGCATTATCTTGGCAGTATTTGACGTAACAAACTCTATACAGTATGTACCTGATGTTTCACTGCTTCTTTGCTGATAATTGTTGGTATATAATTCAGGATGAATTTATTGTATCATTTACTTTAGATCTCTAACAGTAATTTTTTCATCTTTCATTATTTTAGATGTGTCTTCTTGGCATAATTCTTCTTCCATTGCGAGCCATATTTATTGGTTTAATTATGCTCTTGGCATGGCCATTTGCAGTGCTTGCCACTTGTTCCTGTCTTGAACCGGGGTCTAAACCAATTGCAGGATGGCAGAGGTAAAAGTATTATGCATTTTATACATAATATATATATTTATATATCTATTGTTTTTGCTGATATGGTGTATATCAAGTGACTTGGGCTTGCTCATTTGTGATTTTATTCTGCTCTGTATTTTCTAAATTTACTTGTAAGATGCTTCTAATGTGTATTGTACAATTTTTTTACAAAGACATATTTGGTAATAACTCCTGTTATCCGTACTCGGAGGCCAATTCTTTTGTAACCTGTGGTAAGTGAGGGTACAAATAATTTTGATTGTTTAGTATATTTGCCACGATTCATTTCAGCCCCACTGATGAAACAAAAACGAGAATACTGCTGAGTTTCTTGATGAAGTGGCATTAGTAACCCCTTTGTAATGGGCTTTGGGGACCGTGGATGCCCACCAGCTCCAAGTTCAGTACCTAGAGGTGGTAAATGGGGGGGGGGGGTGGACTAGAGGCTTTCGATGTACTCCTATTACGGTATCTGCAAATCATACAGAGAAAGCCATACAGGCCGCACAACCAACATGTGGGAGACTGCGGCTAAGCATATTTCTCATATGCAGCATGTCGAAGAATCCTGCTTGGTGCTCCCGTGCCAGCTCATACTGACACTGTTGGTCTTGCTTGCGATTGCAGCCTTCTCTCTGCCCAGCGCTGGGTGTGGTTGGGAGTAAATCTACAGAGCAACACCATTATCCTTTGACTTCTAAATGGTATGTGAGCTTTTTAAGCCCTCTGTCACTGCGGACCCCATGGCTAAGTAGTACTAATTACCAACATGAGTTAATGATTAGGGACAGAGGCTGAGCTTTAGAAATATTGGGAGAACACCTGACAGAGATCTGGGGGTGGGGGGTGGAGGGAATAACAAATCACAATTCAGGGAAAGAGGAAAGACGGAGACTAACCAATCAGGGATTCTGGTGCATGGCCCTATGTTGGGTGGTGAGGTAGTACCCACAGAGGGTAGAAGCCAGAAGAAAAGAGTGCTGGTGAGCTGAGGCTGGAGGAGAAAGATATTGAATGGCTTGCTGATTGCTTTATTTCTGACACTGGAGAGAGAGAGAGCAAACTTGAGAAAGAAAGCACTCTAATCAAGAAAACGCAGAACTTGCGGATGGAAGGTGATGTTGATCTATACCTGACCTGCACTAAGAATGCTAAGAGGTGATCAGGACACTATATACCTGTTAAAAAGACTTCCAAGAAGCGTGCTGAGTGCTGTAACCGATTTGGAATTTATTTTGAGTAACACTTCTTTGCTAAGATGGTTCTCTGAGAAAGCTATCCTGTTTTGTTGTTGAAAGTCCCCAATCCCTGGAAATGTTAATACACTTAGTTTTAAAGCTCCTATACATCTTGTGCTCACAATGAGTTGTTCCTTATTCACTGTAGCTGTGTTAGAATCGAGTGCTGCGGTGCATAAAACCCCTATTGTGAGTTTCTTTACATTGTCTGCATTTAAGCATAATACTCTATTTGAAATATGCTAGCTTTGAAAATGTATTTCATAATCTATTGCAAAAAATCATTTGTTGGGTATTTGTGAGGGAGTTAAAAGGATGTATGCTACACACATGGGTACAGTGGATGTTTCTGGACATGTCCTTTTGTGGAGCAATATGAAACCTGTAGGAAATAAATGCAGAGACTGCGGGAGATCGGTAGGAACCAAGGCAATTCTAAGGTCCACTGAAAAACACGTCGGTCTGTCTGGCTACAAAAATGATACACAAGTTCTGTGACAAAGCCGTACATTGGAGGCTTCCTGATGGAGCTAGGGTAACACTGTGCCAAATTGGATTCTGCCTCGCAGGAGTACAAGGATGAGTAGGGGTAAAATGGCCCACTCAGCCCTCACACTTCTACAAAACACAACGCAATCATAAAGGTCCAACAGGGACAATCAAGAGATCTACCTCCTTTGCCTTTTCTGGTAACGTGGGGCGCAGGAAGGCTATACTCCCAAGAGGGGGTGTTAAGGTGAACCCGTAGTGATCCAAACAGTCCCAAATAAAAGGAATGTCAAATCATGATTCTGTAGAAATATAAACACTTTAATTGAACAGAACAAAAGGAGATTACTATACAAGAACGAACCCCAAAGGAAAGAACAAAGAAGTTGCGACAGACTGGAGAAAGATGCACTCTTGAGTGTCGTTCCTGGGCTGGTAGGTAAGGTTCTACCATAAAAAGGATATTCGGTTGAAAACCAAGGCAATCGTGACCTAACCAGTCTCTAGGGTTCCAGTGGACTGTAGGGGTCAGTTCATTGTTGCAGTACCTGGATTAATTTCTTGGTGGGCTGACAGATCAGACCCGGGTTTGAGCGTTGATGCGGGCTGATGAGGCTCAGTCGGGCACGTATGATCGTGGGGACCCAGGCAGCAAGCAGATGTCCAGTAGGGTTGAAGGCAGGTGGTCTGTGTGGTTGAACGGCAGTGGTTCAATGATGCAAGTCAGGGCAGTCCCAAGAACGCTTCCCAATTGGCCAGGCCCAGTTGGCTTTGGCTGCTAGGAGAGGTCAGCGAGTGATGCTTCAGCGGTTGGAGTCAGCAGGCGACAGTCGTTGAAGCGGTGATCAAGGGTGCATTGATGTGCTATCAATGAGGCGGCAGTGCTTGGACTAGCTGGGCTGAGCTATGTTTGTAATCCTCGGCTAAAGTCGGCGAATGACCCTCGAGAGATTCAGTTCAGGTTTGGCCGTTGAACAGATGCTGAGGGTCTAGCAGGTGACTTGCTTTGCTAGGACACGATGCAGTTTAGAGCTGGTTTAGATGCAGTGCAATAGTTCGGCTGGTTGGAGGAATGCAGAAACAAGCACCAGCGCCTTCCCTATTGTTCAGGATAACTGTAACGCAGAGCGACCGGTTCGGTGCGAAAGAGCAGGGAGCTTTGGCTGGTCTGGCGCTCTGGCTGTTGTGAGGCCTTCGCAAAGGACTCAAGGACAGGATCTCCAGCTCAGGGTCTGCTCTTCTAGCACAGAAGATCTGTTGCTGAGTGGTCGGTCCTGGTCCACAGCACTGGTCACTCCAGATTTCCCTGGCCTGCTTCGGTGACAGATCTTCTTTCTGTCTTGGACGGCTCTGTAAGGAAACCATTGCATTAACAGTCGCAAGTGATCACGGTTCAAGGGTGTTTATTGAACTTCAAAAAGGGTTTGAAAAACGCCTATCTAATCCTAAATCTACAGTTGGTAGCAAGCTACGACCATCAAATAATAACGCAGTCCTAGTGTTGTCTTGTCAAAATAAAAGGGCCTATACTAATAGACCTATTGTCAATCCTTACCTCTAAATACAAATAGTGTCAGAAACAATATTATATAAAAGAAATGTGTTCACAAAATTATATGTCGGGATGTACAGGCTGTCAACCTCCCTTCCCCATGTTTTCAGCACGGGACAAGGCGGTTCACTCGAGCGTTGCACAATCTCTGGCTTCTTTAGAGGATACAGTTCAATCATTAGCATTGGGGCCTTCTGTGCCCAAGTCTCTTTGGCTATCAAAGTCTCTTCGTTCAGAGGGCCTGATGCGACAAAATAAACAATATGTACTTTTCCTCTTTCAGATTTTCACAAGTACTTAATTTAGGTGATTCACTATTCACCCTGGATCCCCCTCAGCTGGGCTCAGATCCCTTTTAACACAATTAGTCTCCCTCGGCCGGGTTCAGACCAATTTCAATTAGCATCAACTATTGAAGACTTTCGAATGTGCATGGTGTTTGGCCTGACCCGTTGCAGGACCACTTCAATGTCACAATTTATTAAAGTCAGGGCCTTTTGGTTTTCATAAAGCTAAGTTCACATTCAATGTTGCAAGCACTCCAAACCGCACACCAGACTTTCGTCGCTTCAATTAACTCACCGGCTGGGGTTAGGAGTCTCCCTTTATCGCATCTGTTTAATGCTGGAGTCAAAGGCTGTTGCCCCTCATCGACTCAGCGCCTGCCCAACTCTGCCATTCACCCGGGAGGGCCTGCTGGTAACCTAGTAGCATTGTATGCCGTGTTTCTCCTTCTCTGCTGGGCTGGCCTGCAAAGCCCCGTTGGTTTCTAGGCAGTAGCAGTCTCTCTACAAAGGGGCTTTCACTCTTCAGTCTCCTGGATCCAGCCCCCTGGTCTCTCGCTCTCCTTCGCCTCTGCCCTGGAAGTACAGCCTTCTCTTGTGCTCTGCCTCGCTCTTGAATCCTCAGGGGTCTCCCTCAGTCGGGCTCAGACGCCTTTCACTGTTTTCAAAGTAAATATTTTTGGACTTCAAGTCCCATAATGCACTTTTGGATATTTTGCTTACACTTCCTCAGCTCCCCAAAATGGCACTCACAGTTTGGGAGCATCAGGAGCAAAACGGGGATCTTCTTCTTGAGGTCAGGGTCCTACCACCTGCCCCTCAAAGGCCTGGGCACTCTCGTTCGGCCCAGAGGGGGGGGGCGGAGTTCTGATGTGGGTGCGACCAGGTGACCCCAGCTGCCCCTGGTTTAGCTTCCTGGAGGCACAGCTTCCACTCCACATATAAGCCTCCCCTGTGCTCACCAGTCCAGTGTTTAAGCAGTTTTTCCTCCACCAGGCCTTCCAGGTTTTCTCTGGCAGCAAAGGTCTTCCTCTGGCGTCTCGGCACCCTTCAGCATCTCCAGCTCGCTCAAAATGCTGTTTCTGGCTGCTGCTTTTATACTCCCAGCTAGAGTTGATTGGAGTCAGGTGTGAGTAGTTGTCCCTCTCTGCCGGACTCTGCATGACCACCTTATCGGAAAAACATGGAGACTGCCCATAGGAATCCATTGCCCATGGTTTCCTATGGATAATCCTCATGCCTCCCTCCTGCCTCTTCTTCGTCCCAGTCCTTGGGTATTTCAATAGGGGGGATGGGATTATGGGAATTGTGGTGTTCTACAAAAAAGGGATAAAGTTGTTGTAGGCTTTTGTCAGGAAAAGAGGTTTGAATGTAGGGTTGTTGAAAAGTGGGTTTCGAGGAAAGGGGGGGTAAAACTCATGTTGGTATTTAGGGATGGTGTTTGCTTTCCCTGATGGTTTTGCCTTTTTTATACAGAAAGTTACTGGGGTATAATGGGACTGTGTTCACAATATCCCATGACAACTGACGGGATGTAGGCTAGGGGTGTATCGGAGCAGGAGGAATACTATATCTCGCCCGAGGTCATGTCTCCCATAGTCCCCGAGGACCCGAGCCCAGGTGATCCTCTGTCGATCGTCCGCCCCCAGGGTTGGGATGCAAGAGCGATGGCTGTCCCCTGGTCACCTGAACAAAGGATCCCTGGCAAGGGAATAGCCTGGGAGAAACGCCTGAGGTTTCTCTGTTCCTTCTTCACTTCTAGCAGAGAGCTTTGGGCAGTGCTACAGTCCCAAAACAAGTTCAGAATGTCTCCTCCACCATAAAGGATCGTTGAGGAATTGAGGGAATTCTCCTGAAGTGGTGCGAGACACTTTCTTTTAAAGGCACAAGTCCCCAGGTGATTGGTCTACAGCTACTGCTTTAGGGGACCCATCCCTGCCTGGGGTGGGCTTTGCCCTATTGATCTTAACCCAAAGTGCTTTGCTCCAGAGGAAGTGGAGGAGACTGGAAAGGGTTACAGTGAGAAACAAGATGGAAGGCTTCTTCCAGTCTCCAGAGCTGTTATAGGTCAAAGGTGTGAATCAAAAGGTTTGAAAAATATTTTTTTTGTTTACATTTTCTTCGGGGGGGGGGGGGGGGGCCCGCCCCCCAACACCTGTTTTTGTGGTTAAAAACCACTTTTTTTTACCTAAAAGGAAACCCCAAAAAAATATAATTCACAAAAAAAATTCGAACCTTTTGTTTTCGATCCTATTGACTCTCACCTTTTGCATTCAAACCTTTTGTAATCGCACCTTCAACTGGACACCCTCCAGAGCATTCCTGCCTATCCTACTCGACAACAAAAGACCTTTGGATATGCAGCACCCTAGTGTGAGGCGGCTACTCCTGATTGTGTGTGCTCCTTTGAGAGCTGGGCCCACGTCTGATGCCTGCTGGGCGGCTGTGTCTGGGACAGAGGGGGGGTTTTGCCGGCCCTCACAAAGAGAATCTGGGTCCTCAGGGGTTCTGTCCTGGCGGGGGGCAGTATCAGCCTGTCTGACCCGAATACACATCCCCTTGCACAGCAGAACTGACTCACGGGAGCTGACACATTTGCAATATCAATTGGGATGTGGTGTCCATGATCATAAGGCCTGCCATGCACTATGCATAAACTTGGGCATAGCTTATTCTTAGAGATTACCATGCCACCAGCATGGGAAACTCATGATCATCGTAGTTTGGGTGCAAGGGGCATATATTAAATGTCGCCCCTGTGCTGCAGCGACTTTGCTGTCGCTGCAGTGGTCGAGTGGGCATCTTCTGACATTTGAATGTGCTCTGCGCCATGAGAAGAGCGGGTGCAGCAGATCAGATTACTGATGGGGCACAAGTACACTAGGCTTTTGGCATGGAGTTGCGACAAATGGGTTCTAGTTAGCAGACTACCCCTTAGGAGAAGGAATCGGCTGCATCCTTTTATGTACTAAAAATTAAAAAAGCCAGGGCTTTGCACCCTTGCCAGATGCTAATTCCGCACACACTGGAACCGCAGGACTACTACTTGCTATGTGGTGGAGGCCGCAGTGACTTAAACTTGGGGGAAGGGAACTCACAGCCTCCTATCCCATCTCTAACCTAGTATGTAGGAATAGCCCTACCAGCTTGAGAAATGTGTTGGTGCTTGGGAAGCCTGGCTATAGTGGTTAAAACAAACCTCAAGAATTCAAATGGAAAGTGAACTACTCATTGATCTGACTCCACGGGCGTCCGTGAGCGTCAACTGCCGGGCTGCACAAGAGTAAGTCTGGGAGCACCGCTCATGGAGACAATAGTGTTCCCCTTTCATACTATTTGCTGCAATCGACAAACATTGGAGTAAAGTCCGTTGGTGCTGTAGCACCGATCGGTCGTGCTCTGAGTTCAATATGGCAGATATTCAATTTGTAAACTCCGGTAGCAGAGCTATAGGACGGTCCGCGAGCCAACAGAAGTTACCTGGGGAGTCAGTAATTTGGGTAAGCCAGAAGCAATCGCCAATCTTTCTTATACCTCTCAGGTAGCTGTTTCCATAGGGCCAGGCCTCTGTCCCACAGCTCCATAACGGGGGACTACAGAAGAGGAATGGTGATCTGAGATACAGATCAGAGTGTGGGGGTGCAATCCTAAGAGGAGAGACCGGCTGAAGGGAGGAGAGAATGGTGGGAGGAGAGTGCGTGGCGAGGGGGCCGAGCAGAGAGGGGGGGGGGGGGAGTAATTGAGGGGGCAGATGATGAACGTAGAGTGATGAAGAAAAGGGGGGAGTGGAGGAGGAGGTAAGCAAAGATAAGGGAAAAGCGGCAAGAGGACCATCCAAGGGAAAAGGTGGAGGTGGTGGAAGACCTAGCAGAAGAGGGGTAAGAGGTGGTCAATCGGTCACGACGGTGTGAAGAGGTGGGTGTGACCAAGTAAAAGCATACGGGACAGGGTGCAACGAGAGTGAAGCCCTTTGCGATTAGTGTTAGGAAGATTTTTCACCATGATTTTGGATGGAGCACTCCCAGAGCCGAACAATGGTTTAATGCCTTTTATCCTGTACCCAAAGTAAGACACCTAGTTTGGCACACCCAGGAGGTGAAAACTGACAGTACCCGGGTGGAATACCAAAGGGTACTGGATGGTAATGGTTCCCTGGTAGTCCAAGAGGACCAATGCATAACCTTGATGGCGTTTTCTGCAAGACATGAAGGCTATAAACCAGAATGAAGTGTGGCACACAATCTCCTCATGTATCGCTCCTCATTGAATTATTCGGCATCAAGCGATTAGGAGAAAAGATCCAGAACTGATATCTGTATTAAATATTTTTTATGGGCAAGTGAAAAGAAATGGACTCCCAACTTTCATTATTCAAAAGAAGCCGATTAAGCAGCCTACTAGACATTTGTAACAAGTTCTATGTATGAAAAACCAAGGATGGTTTCCCTACTGATTAGCAGTCGTTTATTGCACCACTAGTTATGTATATTCCCTGCAGGCGGGAAAACTAGATACTTTAGCGCATAGATCTTGCTACTTACAAGATCACCTCTGTTGTTATATTAGGCAATTCACATTTCCCATCCTAGGTCCCCTTTTTGGATTGTTGTAGACCATGAGAATCTTCTCTTAAAGTATTTTACTTAAAATAAAAAAAATAAAAAGAAAATACATAACTCGTATCGCTCCCAGTTAGCATTTTAACAATTGAAAATCGTTATACAGACACCTTGATTTGGATTTTCTCTAGTAAAAAAATATCTTATTTCTTCCTTTTACAAAATTTTTTTTAAAAAATCATTGTTGTTTTGTCTACATTTGTACACATTCTCGAAATCTGAATTCCCTTTTTCATATGCAATCAATGCAAAGTAGTTACAGGTTGCCTTCTTTCCATCCACCCTCACCTTGCAGCCCACCCAGTGTCTGGAGTCCATTGCTCATTATCAAATTAATTCATGCATGCAATAGTAGGTCTAGTGAAATGGGTACACCTCCATGACAGCCTGCCGCTGGGTGCTTCTCCTTCAGAATAACCACCACTCTGTGTGCAGCAGGCACACTTAATCTGCCTGTTTAAACTTCAAGTGACAACCATTGTATCAATAAGTCATAGTCAAGCTAACTATCTGACACACAACCTCCTTCCTGGTCAGACATCCTGAATTCTCGCCAGTAACCTATCGGTTTCTGCCTTTGGCTAGACATACCCCTGTACTATTCCTCCTGTTAATTATGAAGGGCCAAACACTTGTCCCATCCTGTGTAGCTATGCAGACCACTGAGCATCCATTTTAGGACTATCCTCTGTGAGGAACTCGTGGTGACAACAATAAAGACAGACACAAGTGATCACAGTTCAAAGGTGTTTATTAAACTGTATGCAGGTTGGAAAAGTGCATCATCTAAACCTAAATCTAAGATGGGTGCAAGCGTCGACCATCAAATGAAAATAAGGCAACCCTAGTGGTGTTGTGTTAAATAAAAAAGGGCCTATACTAAGAAACCTATTGCCAAACCTTATAACTAATACAAAAAGGGTGTGGGATGATTTTCAAGGAAAGAAAGAAGAGTTCTTAAATAATATATCAGGATGCTGTAGCTTAGATCTCTCTTCCCCATGTTTTGGGTAGAGGTTAAGATGGGATCTTGGAGCACAGTACACACTCGAGCCTCTCCCAGTACGAGTCAACAGTTCTGTTCCAGTTTATCAGGAGCCTCATTTGCCAAGTCTCGTTTCTTTTGAATGTCTCTTGTCTTTGAGGGCCTGAAGTAAATCACAAATAAAAGTTCCTTCAACAAAAATGAAAGTGTGTTTCTTGGTTTCACTTTGGGTGAGGATTTCTCACTCCTAGGTACCACTCTTCTGGGCGCTGACCCTTCTATACTTTCCCTTCTCTGGGTTCACGTCAGCTTTTCCTTTGCTCACAAATTCTAGTCTTTTTAAACAGTTCCAGTGGACCTACCTCCATTCTTGTCAACACACTGTTTCCTGGGACTTTAGACTTGCCCCTCTTGTCAGCATCCCTTGGTCAGGCTCACTCTTGCCAAATTCACGTTCACTTATGTTTGCAGGATTCACTTCCCTTGCTTTCGCATATGGCAGGATTCACTTCCTTTGCTTTCACACAATTTGTAGATCAAAGTCTTTCAATTGTACGGGGATTTTACTAGACCTCCTGTATGACCACTTTGACCTCTTTAGGTGGCTTTCTGACAGCCTTCGGGTTCTTGTAGTTTAGCTTAGATGGGGATCGACCAGTGTCTCTTGAGTTAGCACCCACGTGGTGCCGGTTTCCCTCAGCAACTGGTCTCCCCTTAACACGTTCCACAGTTCATTCGCAGTTCATTGAACTTGGTTCAAACTTGCCACTTTGCGCTTATCATTCAACACAGCCAGGTTCTTATCGGTTCTCCCCTCGACTCGCCGGCTGTGATGAACCAATTGGCTTTCGGCTTCACTGAAGTCAAGGCCGGTACAACAGTCGCGGGGACTTCCCTCACTCCTGCTTATCAGCGTAGTCTTGCCCTCTGTACCGTTGACATCCGATGTAAGACACTTGTGCTATTGTTTGCGGTCTTATGTCCTCTTGCATGAAGGTTCCCCTGAACTGGGACGAAAAGGGCAAGGTCGCTTATATCCTCGCCACCCGCTCGATTTCCGCTACCTTTTCTTCTTCTCTTGAACTACCGTGCCTGGTTAGCTGTGCCATCGTGCTGTCTACTGTGCTTGCCTTGCTCGTACTGTGCTCTTTTGCTCCACCTTTTATCCCTGTGGGGAAGGGAAAGGGCCCTCAGGTGTGTGTGATTCTGATCAATTGACTCACATTGCCTGACCCTTGTATTGGGACGTGTCAGATAAACGGCTCTGGTCTTAGTCCGTTCTCTGGTTTGTGGTGTGAAAGTGTTTGTGTCGGAAAGGGGGTGGGGTGGCAGTGGTTTTGAATGTCCTACATGATGGGATGGGGAAAAGGTGTTGAAAGAAGGGGGATATTGCGTCTCGCCCGTCTGTGTCCAACTCCCACTCCCTGAGGACCCCCCCTCCAGGTGATCCTCCCTCACTGGTCCACTCCCAGGAACTGGATACAATAGCGATGGCCGTGTCCTGGTCAACTGGATGACAGATCCCTGGTGGGACTAGCTAGGAAGACGCCTTCAGGTTTCTCACACTTCTTAGCAGGGACCACTCCCAGATTGTAGAATGTCTGTTCGAGACATTCTCACTCCATGCAACTGGTAAAACCTAGCTACGTTCAGTATAGATGCACCCCCGTTATAGTGCATTTCTGCAATCACCCTATTGCCAATAAATGGCTACTATAGGGGACTCCAAAATTAAATGAAAGCAGGTTGTGTCCCTAGATGCACAACTGTCACATTTATGGTCAAAATCTGGACTATACTGAATCCCTGGCCAAGTTTTCGATTAATTTGTTACATGTACTAGTTGAAATGTGGAATTCAGAACCGCCTTACCTTTTAGCATATATTTCCACTCTTTCGTTTTTTCTCCTAACCTGTACATCGAAACCCATTTCTTCAGTTCTGGCTCGCCTGCCTACCTCTTAGTCATATTAAGCATACAGTAAATGTTTGTGACCATTTTCCTACCCCTTTCTGCTTGTAGTATAATAATGGCGATTCAGCGGCTCTGCTGCAAACCCTTCCCATGATAATCACCCCGCCTTGTGCAGCTGCACATACTGTACTACAGACGTACTGTATCTATTATGTCCTTCCAGCATATGTTCCATCTGTGGAAAGGTGCCCTCCAGTGTAAGTCTCCAAGTTCAGAACTACCCTGAATCTGATTTTAAACCATTCTTTGGGAGCCCCAGTTTTTGCTCTCAACCATTCCTACAGTAGAAGGTACATGCTGTTACATCACTGGTGAGGTTCATGCCCTGTTCAATTGACTTATTCTGGCAACACCCGTTAGCATTTCTATTACTCTCTCATCTCCCTATTCTAGAGTGATCTACAGTACCTCCTCCACATTAGTCCTGGATTGTAGAGCGTATTGTAACTGTGCTGCAAAAGGATTTCTTCAGGTCCGGCACTTCCCTCCCCATACTATCTTCATCTCTTGCCAAATGCTATCCTGTTACCTTTACATGCCCAAACTAGCCTTTTTGAGTGCCTTACATCTGCTGAAGAAAATGTTAAGGGGAATGATCTACCCGCAGACAGGTAGACACCCATTTAACATCCTTTTAAAATTCTATTTCATGTACATTTTTCATATAATAGTTGGCATTAAATCCTCTTCAGGCATCACCCTGAAGAAATGACTCTGACCTTCTAGTTCTATAACCCAACCTCCCTATAAACGTGACCAATCCATGGAGATCTTCACCTCTCCACAAGGGAGAACCACCCCTTTGGAATTAGGGAGGTGAGCATGCTACGCTTAACACCCCCTAGGGGAAGTGGTAAGCGGGACCCCTCTAGCGGTGACTCCCCCTTTTGAGACAGGAAAATCCCAGAGAGGGACTGAAGTCACCAATTTCCCCCCCACCCCCATCCTAGAGAATTTACAGTCATGGGGTGTATAGGAGTTAAGATGTATGAGAGCCCTTTAAACCCTTCAATAATGGCTGATTTAGCTTCTGACCCAACCTTTACTCAGTCCTCCTCATGGAAAACAGCAGAACGGCGAAAAGACCAGCCTCCTGGAGGCATGTTCTTTGAGGAACCATCCAGGAAAGAGTATCCACAAAGCCCACTGAGTTCCACTGTGCCGAAGCACACACAGGAGGTGCGACAGTTAGGAGAAGGAGAACTCCAGAGGTGGCACAACCAGAGGCCTGCAATGAGAGGGTGCGACGAGGCCCCAGGGACGAGTGACTGGACCAGTGCAGCAGCAGAGTGAGAACGGAGCACCTTTTAGACGGCGAAGCACAGCCCAGATTTGGAGCGATCTATAGAGTCCCATACTGCGCAAGCAGTAACAAAGAGAAGATGCTGGCCGATGCAGAGTCCAGTTGATGGGTTGCATAAGCGACTCCACAATGAGGGCCGGTTGGACTATACATCCCTCCTAGGGAGCACTGCTCATCGCAAACAGGTATCCAGTGGCTCCAGGGGAATGGGAAGTTGTTGGCAAGGCGAGAGAAGCATCCCGAAGGGACATGGGGAGGAGAACAGAGAAGTTCTGAGTGGATTAAATAAGATAGTCCCCTCTAGTCTTCTCTGCCCAAGGGAGAGCCACCCCCTTTGGAACTAGGGAGGTGTGCACACTACGCTTAACACAAGTAGTTCAGAAGTCAATCGATGTCATTGATGGAATTGATATCAAGGTAAAGCTGTGGCTCTTGAGGATGGTGAGGAGTTCCCCAGAGGTTCCATGTAGAGGTTGATGATGACTGGGGACAGGATGGTGCTTTGTGGAACTCTGCAGGTTCTGCTGCATCACCGGGATCTATTTGGGCCCATCTAGACTATTTGTTTTCTGTTGGAGAGGTATGAGACGAACCACTGAAGAACTGTTCCCTCGAAGCCTGTGCACAAGGAGAGGATGTTAAGGATGGCTTCATGGCCAGTTATCCCAAATGCAGCAGAGGTTGAGGACCAGTAAGAAGGGGTCCCAGATTGTGTAGATTGTCATGGTGGGTGTTGAGGTTGGAAACCAAACTGGCTTGGTAGTCCTGTAGAAGATTGTGCCAAGTGATGCTTTTGTGCAACTAGATGGCAACATTCTTCTCAATCACTTTGCTGCAGAAGGGTATATGTGTGATAAAGTGCTGGTTGGAGTAGAGTGTGGGTTTTGTGGCCACAGCAAGGGTCTGTCCCATTTTCAGTGGATCTGCAACGATACCTTATGTGAGAGAGATGTGAGAAATGGCATGAGCGATTCACCATTGACCACCTCGATGGAGCAGGAAAGAATGCCTTCTTTGTAGTTGGTGGGTTTGAGTGCTGCAAAAATGCTTTTCATATCGTCTGGGGTAATTGTCCTAAACATGATCAATCTTGATAAATTCTGGGATGTATAGGTGGGATGTATTGGTTGTTTGGAGCTGTTATTGTGTTGTTTTATGTTGTTTGTGAAGAGGTTGTTGGTGGTGTTGCATTTGTCAATCGATTGTGGAATTTCAGAGTATGGCAGTGGGTTGATGCATTGCTTCATGGCTTGGAAGAAAACTCTGCTCTGATTTAAGCTTCCATGATGGTGGTTGTGTAGTATTTTGCTTTGGCGATGACAGTCCTGTGTGCTGATGTGAGGGTTCTATTGTTGGTGGGATTTTCTCCAGAGATTTTCTTTACTGCAGGTGGCACACACATTTTTCCTGTGTGAACCGAGGTGTTGAGCGCTTATGGTTATTAATCCTATGTTTGTTTAGTCGTAGTTTCAGTGTTGCATGGGTGTTGGTAGTCTTAGTTAGGGTGCGGTTAGATGCACCTATCTGGGAGTTAATATTCGCCAAGCAGTTGCACAAAGAGGCCATGGTGATGGTCTGCTTCCAGTACATCCTTTGGAAAGTTCCTGAAAGAGCAGTGGATACATGGTTCTGTTTGAGTTAGCCCTGATGCATGGGTTGGGGGCTGGGAGGTGGTGGTGCAGCAAGATGGATATGGCTGTGCTGTCTGTCCAGTCCAAAGATTGGGGGCCCAGGGAGTGGTAGACATGATGGCTGGAGAGGTGGTGAATACCAGGCAGTGTCTGCTGCCTTTGATCTAGGTTTGTTCTGTGAGTAGTTGCATGATATCCATGGTGTTAGTTTGAGTGTAGTCCCTTTTGGTTTTCTTGGTATGGGGTCAGAGGCAGGTTGAGGTCTCAGAGGAAGATAGCAGTTGTGGTGTTGACTGATGCTGCTGTGGTGAGGTCTCTGATTTCCACGAGCAAGGCCATCTGGTTTGTAGTGCTGTCATATCAGGTGAAAGGTAGTGAGCGTGGGAAGTGGCAAGTCAAGCGTTCCAAGTATACACCCTCCAGGAGGGCACACATTACTCACTCCATGGTTGACAGCTTGATCTTTTCGCTAACAAGTCTTTCTACAGGTGACGTTTTTGATATTTCCCCACCAATAGAAGCTTATTCCCTACTGCAAGGGCTGTTTTTCCTGTAGCTGATGAGATGTGTTGAGGATTACTAATCCGTTTAAGACTCAGAACAGAATTTCTCTTTTGTCAAGGAGTGTCATGATCCCAGCAAAGGAACACAGATCCCATTCAGAAACACTAGGGATGCAAAGAACTTCATATCAATCATTGGGTCAACAGTGGCTTCAAGCCTGGTGCAAAAGGCATTTGCATCACTCTTGGCATTGCACCCATAGGCTCATTGCACTTGCATTGGATTTCCCTACACTCAACATGGCTGCCGCTAAGTTGATAGTTAACTCGCAGTGCATGCTACACCTGTTGCAGAGGGAGCTTCTTAAGTGCCGCCTCCGCTGGAGCGCTCGCTTAGCGTCTTCTCCGCTGACAGGGTTTAGAGAACAGTAATACCATCCTTAAAAGAAAGGAGGACAACTCCAGTGTGACGTATCACACGGTGTTGATCCAGTTATTAGAAAACTCAACCCACACTGTTTGTATATTTTTTTGTGAGATATGTTTTATATACGCTTTTATGGAGTTTTATGTAATGTGATCATTTTATGATATCAGTACTTATAGGTTTAATAAAGAAACATTTTAATGTTCATGTGTGATTCTTTGGGTATCAGGTATACCCTCTGCCATTGTACGTTTTGGTTTTAGACACCTGTTAATACATCTCTTTGTATAATTTATATCTTATCCATGTGGTAAGAAGTGTATGATCCCCCGAGCATGGTATATGCTGTTTGAGAATAACCAGCGATCTCCTGACGGAACCTTTCAACAGAAAAACGAGTTAAAAGATATTCATTTCCACAGCAAATCAACAGAATACCAGTAGAATTGTAAAGACTTACCGAGCCGAAGTTTTTCCAAAACTTTTCCTCAGTCCGCTGTTATTTTCGTAGTTTCCACATCTTCCGTCAGAAGTTCTGTCGCAGCTGCAGCATTTCTTCTCTCAGCAGCCTTCGTTCGCGGTCGCAGTTTCTTCATTGAAAATTTTCCTCAGCAGCCTCTGCATCGTCCAAAGGTATTTTCATCAACAGTTTTTTCCAAAAACCTGCAAAACAAAGGTATTTAGTTTGTGAAAAGAAAATAAGTTAAATATGTGCTTACCTGAAGTCTCAGCAAGGCTTTTCTTCGCTTAATTATTACTGTGCTCGTCACTGAAAGCAGCCATTACTCCGTTTCAACGAACTTATGTTATTTAACGATTCCTCAAACCGAGTATAGTTGCAGCCATACCTGTAGAATCTGCCCTTCATCTGGGAACCAAGAACCTGCAAAAATAAAGGAGAATTTTAGTAAGAGAGATCTCTCCAACATGGGGACAACTCAGAATCTGATGAACTGTACATAATTATATTTTCACCATAAGACTTACCCAAGATATCTCTAGAAGAGGATAGGACATCATTCAGTTAAGAATCTGCCGACACCACAGCGCCTCAGATTAAAAGTTATCAAGCCAACTTGCCCCTGTAGAATACAGGATGGAGAGCTCCACAAAACATAAGCACAGGTGAGAAGGGAGGGTGTATTCAAAGGTACACTGCACCAAAGGTTTTGTTTGCGAATGAGAATTACAGTATTTCTTTTGTTATAGTTGTTGTTTCCACAGAATAAGATAACGGGTCCTCTAGCTGAAAAGGCATTACGCTCCAGTGGAGTCCCAAGGTAAGCGTTACAAGGAGTATGTCTTTTCACTGATAACTTTCCAGCCTCTGTGAGTCTCTGTGGCCTTATGTCCCCTCTCTTCCTACCATATTTCCATCCCATAAAGAAGGTGCACAACCTTGTACTGGACTCTTCAATTAATGTACAGTGCATCCATCATGTTAATGTTGACTCTAGGTATATCCTTCAAGATATTTACGCAATACGTTAGATTAAGTTTGGGATCCATATGATCGTTCCAATCATTTAGGCATTTCTTGATCTGTCTCCTATGGTGTATGTTCACAGGTCTGTTTATAAAACCGAAAAGAAAGTTCTCAATTGGGGAACTTGCGTCCCCTGCACACTATCCTAAGGCCTAATCCAAGGTAAACAGTTAAGAGGCAGTGATAAGTGGTTCCTATAGGGGGAGCAACTAGCGTCACTATGTGGTTTGTCCAAGTTCAGTAAAAATGTTTCAATTATCAAAAATAAAAAATACATATACATAAATCACATTAGGCTGTAGTTTATGACAAAAATATTGAATTCACAAGTTGCCCAACACGTTTCGAGTTATTCACTCTTTATCAGAGGGTTCTTAACCTTGTTTCACTACGAAGAAATTCAAAAAATGAAAGCAATGTCAAACTTAATGACTGGTACATAAACCATCAAGATCATATCATTGCAATACATCCGTTCAAACGCTTAATAATTTCAAATGGGAAAAACGAATTGTGTTAACAAATCAGTAACTTCATAAATGTCTATACATTAGTTAAAGCTGTTCTCAAAGGTTCCACAAAATTAGATTATATTTGTCTTATGTCTAAGGCAAGAGAAAAGAAAAAAAAACAAAAGGAGGAGTTTATAAGGGCCATTCACAAAAGTGATCTACAATTGATCATGCTCGCGTATGTAAGAATAAGAGGTGTCTCCATTATATATGAAAGTAGCCTAAATAGAATGTTAGGCAATCCGTTAAAGCGAAACTGTGCATAGGTAGTAGAAGAGTTCACCTATTTGCTATCTATAAAATACAGCCTAGTATTTAAAAGAGCACAAGGCTCAGAAGAACAAGGGGTACAGAAGTGTCCTTGACCTGCTTACCAGAGTTCTAGCAGCAGTATCTGTGCTGCGGTGTAAATCAAATTCAAATTTTCCATAAAATGACTAGAGATGTAGGGTGTCGAACTGCCGTTCCTAGAAAAAGAAGAGCTCATTAGGTTGTGGTCCATAGGTGAATGCACAAGCCGATATCAAGAGTGAATAATGGCCACAGTACTTACACTGTGGAAATGAATAACAACTGCGCTTCCTGTCCAGAAACCGTCTGCACGGTAAACGTGTAGTCAGTAATAAAACCCCTTCAGCATCAAATAAATCTGCGGTGAACCGGTCTGTAAGATGAAAGGTGACCAGGTCACCATTTAGTCTCTGATGTGGGGTTCTAAAGATATAAAACGATTAAGAGCAGTAAAACCAACCTGCACTGCGGTACTTAGTGTGCTAGCGTTGTGCTGCAAGATTTAAATGAAGGGCAAGTGTTCTTCCTTGTCAATGTAATTGGAGCGGCTTCTCAGTCTGCTGGTCAACTCATAGGCGTTCCGTCCGAGAGCTAGATCAATCGAGATTTAACATCAGTTGTATCAATGGGCACCTAAAACTATACATAATCAACGTAGTGTGGGGAATTACTCTTACTTGCTAATCCGGTATGAACTTCATTCGCTTGAAAACACCCGGCACCATAACGTGGAACGCGATCCGGGTGTATACGTGTTTCACTGAATACTATTATTATTATTATTATTATTACTTAAGTTGTTCATACTGTTAATGCCCTTCTTGTGTAATGACGTCACCACGCGAGTGCGCGTGTGACGTCATATGTCAACAATGATTGTTTAAAAAAAAAGTAAGATGGATAGATTTGAGTGCTGTGGTCGGTTTGACTTATAATACTTTTATGAGGTGTTATATATCATTGGCGGTATTGTTTATAAAAAAGGAGTAATACCTTCTGGCCATAGATGGGTGTGGAATAACAGACCATTCAACGTATGTGCACCAAAATCAAGTTGATTGTCCTAGTGCAGAACTGAAAAATGCCCATGTTTCTTGTAATGTGAAATACGGATGGAAAAGTGTCCCTTCGTAAAGCAACAGGCCGTCCTATTGCTATATTCGTAAAGGACTGCAAGAATATATCACCTGTTATGGGTATGGAAACAGTCTGTTTATTGCAGTCGCTGATAACTCAAGCCCTTGATCTAATAGGCATAGATATTTAATTGAGTCATGCAACTCCTTTTATCATTTATTACCTGCTAGTAAAAGAGCTCTAAAGCTGCAGATGGAATCCAAATGGTCTTTTAGGAGATTGAACATACACTGTAAGTGTGGAAAAGATTTTAACTTGCTGTCAGTAAATAATTGGAGGATTTTGTTTTTATTTTTGCAATCCGGCATTGTAAAATTATCTACGCCAATCCTCAAGAAAGGGTTGTTGCAATGGGTGCCTGGCTAGGTCTGTACACATTACTTATTATTAGATGACCAAAGTTTCTGAACTAGTGATCTTCTGTTCTGGAGACATTTTGCTAACCTCCACCTCTTCGAGGATCAGCCCTATGCTTTTGCTTAAGGTACTAATTGGATTTAATATGTCCCAGGCTGGTGTGTCCTGGGCATATTTCATTCTGAAAGAAATATCTTCCTTGTAATCGGTTGAAGCTCTTTAGATATAACTCCCCACCCACCACCCTCTGAACCACGTTTGGATGTGGAGTCTCTTTCAAAAAAGTAAAGGCTTTTTCACTTCCCATAGAAAGTCTCTTATAAGTGATCCAAATGGCAGTATGTTATAGTTGGGATCTTGGTGTTAAGATGGGTTTCCAAAATCCGCCCTGAGAGGAGGATGTTGGGATGCCACCGTGTTATGGTGAACAGGAAAGATGCTGAGGTTAGCCAAACCCAATCAAAATAAGGTAGTGGAGTGGAAAGAGCTAGTCTCGGACACTGTGTGTGTGTGGTTTAGGGCTACAATAAGTCCACACAGAGCAACACCAATAATTTTAGTTAGACCTGTAAGTATAAAAATACATTTGTTTATTACACTAAGCAAGTAAAACCAATATTATCACACAAAACCCTCCTTAAACAGATCTACACATTCTCAATGAGGAGAAAATAGAATAGCATTTGAATCCATGACCAGTGAATCACAGGTGAGTACTTGTATGCTTTATAAATAGAAACAAATTGTAGATAATCATGCAACTGCTTCCCTAGCTCTTATAAAGTCATACCATACAATGGTTTGGGGCCTCGTGCCCAAGTGTCACAAGTTCCAAAGTAGATTCTTTTCAGGTAGGTTTATAAAGAGATTGGCAGTGCCAGTAGTTATGATCAAGAAGAGTTAAAAAGTTAAACCTCAGTAAGGAGACTCACTCTGTCCCAGTCCTTGGGATAGTCCTAAGAAGGAATCCTTGAACAGGCCTCCACCAAACAAAGTCAAGAAAGAGTGATTTAAGGACAGGACTTTACACCCATTTAACCCTCTAGGGAACGGGGGTGGGGGGAGGGTCAGGAACTTGTAGGTTAACTTGCCCCCAGGTCCCAGGTGGTGCTCCGAAATCTGTTGCGGACACAATATTCTGAGCTTGTTCCGGTTGAGGAAGGCGCTGGGCTCATGGGTGCAGAGGTCGATTTCACCACCGGATTTAGTTTTGGTTGGCTGCAGTACACCGATCTGTTCCAGATAGCTTCTAGTAGAACACACAAATGAGTAAAGACGAAGACTTTTGTGGGAAAGACCACCTCAGAACATCTCAAGGTCGGGCGGCGGCAGGCGATCTTCCAGCGACTAACACAGGAGCAGGCTCAGCACGTTTTCCATTAATGTAAGGCATACAAGAAGACTGAAAATGCAGGAGCCTGTGTCTTATTACATAAGGTGAAGATCCTTCAAGTTCCCAGAATGTACTCGGAACAGCGACTGCTGCAGCGAGGTAGCCCAGGAGAGAACTGGCCAGTCCACCTGTTGATCCATGGACACTTCCGAAGGCTAAGCAGGCGCAGATCCTTGAGCAGGAATCAAGACCGGTTGTTCATGCCGGCCCAGGGGTGGAAGAACTGATGAAGGTCTTCTTGAGACGAGGGCTAGGAGCAGGGACAGCACTGGAGTCAATGCTTGCCAGCTCCAGAGGGAGAGTCCGGGTAGTCAGTGGGCTGTTCTTCTTCGTAGGGGACTTGGCTTCAACGATCATCTGATGAAAAGAAACAGGAGCCTTCCTTGCTCAACCCTGCTAATGGTTTGGATCTGCACCATTCAAACAGGCAGCGGCTATCGAATCATGGATGGCCACTGTCCACAACATCTGCCCAGTAAAATATTCCAGGCACCAGGGATGTGGATTGGGACTAGACCGTCCCATCCCCTTCCTCTGGCCACACACAGTAACCACCCCTTAACCTGCGAAAGGCACAGCTTTCCCTGGGAAAGGGAATTTCATATAAGGCATTTCCTGACCTGAGAGGGCAAGAAAAAGGCCAAAGAACAAATATGGCTAAATAACAACTCAGAAACCTTGTGGCATGGCCATTTTAGGGTGCTAGCCACCATTAGTAGCCATTTGTGGTAAGTGCAGGAGTAAAATGTCCCAAAAAAGTACAAATATCACAGCTTTCATCAGCTTGTCTTGGGCACATTGTAAAAGTAACCAAAAGGCCATTATATATAAAGATACAATATATACTAACTTCACTGTAAGGTGATATATGTATTTGTAACAATACAAGAATTCACAAAGACGGACCTAGTCTCTATGTACTGATAGTTTTAGGGACTAATCGGTTTCCCCATAAGAATGAGCAAACAGGCAAGGGAAGTAATGCGGGAGGCTTTACATGCCTCCAAATAGTCAGGACCAGGTGCAAAACTAGCAAGAAGAAGGGGCGTCCCATAGAAGTCTACGGGAGGAAAGCAGCAAAAAGAAAATCTTTCCTAACGCTTGCCATGGTTTTAAATATGTATAGTTGGCAAAATGCTGATGTTTATAATGTTCTGATTTGCCCAGAACTGCAGATGTAAATGTTCTGTTCTTTTCAGTTTTCAATAATTAACTTATTTGTTCCATGTTTAACATTGCCCAAAACTCTCATAAGGTGTAATTTATTATTTTAGTATCGGAAATTACCAGATTAAAAAAATGGTACTTGTATGGTGCATGCTGCAACCATTGCCTATATGTATGTAAGATTAGGTTCCTCTATTATCAACAACACTTGAATATAATGTTTTGTGTACATGAGTAGATTCCTTAATACATTAAGTAGTTCATGATAGATCTCCCAATCACCCCTAACATCTTATCATTAAAATTAATGTAATATGTGATGTCATCAATGACATTAGTGATGTCATCTTTGTCCTCTGCGTTAGCCTTAGAAGTGCACGGTGGTGGCGTGAAACCTATGACATTCAATTGAAAAATGTTAAAGGGACGTTATGGTTACAGGTAAAACCGAAAAACCCCAGAAATTCACCAGTTATGGTATGCAAAGCAACCATAACTCACAATACCACTGTGCACTGCAATGACTAACACCCATGACATCAAAGATAACATAACAAATGTCATTGATGACATCACCAATGACATCACATGTGTATTTAGTTTTCATGAAAAGCCTCCAAAGGGGATTGTCATTGTAATGTTGGGAGAAAACTATCAGAAATCATTGGAATAACTATCATTAGATAAATAGTTCATTAAGCAATGCATTGCTATAAACACCAGTGCATTACAGATTTCTTTCCAGTATTTCAACCAACTCATGTAGAAACGTAGGCCTTGTCTGCCTTAGTTTGTAAATATGTACTGTACAACATACGAAACCTGCTGGCACCATGTTATGCGCACAGCAGTCGTGGACTATACGTCTGGTCGCGGACATCAGGTGGCATCCAACCTGCTCAGAAAGGCAGGGGCTCTTGCATAGTGGTACCTTTCAGCAAACACAAGGAACATATACAAACGGCACCATGCACATGAATTGCAAGGGAAAATAGAGTAGGTCTGCAAACTGTGTACTTATGAAGCAATCAGCACAAAGGCATAGGGAGTACACCATAACGGAATGCACCAACAAGAGAAGTGACGTCGGCCTTCAACAATCTTACCGCACTGCTGCTTTACATAGGAACAAAGAGCGAACGGCCAGAGTAAGGATTGGAAGTACTAAGACCAGAACGTCACTGCAACATAGTAAGCACACTAAAGTTTGTCTGATAATTGCACAGGTGGTGCAGTATACAATAATAAATGAGCATTACGGTTCTTTTTTATCGAAGTAATGGCAACCACCTTAAAGTGGATGGAAGAGAATTTACCTCATGACGAAGTGACTTACGATAGTAACCCCATTGGTACGCACCACAGTCTGAAATGTAAAATATGTAATCTATTGCCTCATGTATACCGAACAGATTTTGTTTTCATTAAGACAACATATTGGAAAGGAAAGCAAGGCAGCACAAGCGGTACCCCTTTCACAACAGCATACGGGCACAGGAAAGGAAAGGAACTCTGTAAATAGGAAACTGGACAGCCTGGAAGCCAAAATTGAAGAATTTGTGAACAATTTTGCCGCCTTAAAAGATTACGTACAAGGACATATTATGGACAAAAAAAATAGCACTGCACATGTACCCCTTCCCCATTTCACAGCCCGCCATCCCCTCAAAATCTCTGTGGTCATACACGTTACTATGATATTTCAAATCCTTTCCTCCCCTCACAACCAACTTGTACAAATCCCCAATTCCCCACAATATGTATCCACGTGTGCTATCCCTTCCCTTTCCTAGTAGTATGTATGAATGTGTGGAATTAAATGTTGATATTTAAATTGTTGCTGAGTGCATATGTGGCTTTTCCTTCGTTTTTAAAATGCCTTTATGCCTCAGCGGCACACAGTACTGGTGGGAATGGTGAAGCACCCACGATTAGTTGTGGGAGCGGATGTTTGTCCGTTAAACAAGTACAGGCATGCGCGTCTCTTCCTTTGTCTCCTGGTGACACCGGACATGTCGGCATATGCAAACAAACTTGTGACGAACTTTAATTAGTTTGAGCCGCCCACACACGTCCTACAGGTAGCTGTACACACAAACATCCCACCTGCTATACCGTACAAACACCCAGCTTGTCCCAAAAGGGTCAGCGCAAGTTTGTCGCACTGTGAAGCAGTCCAGAGATCCCAACAGTGTGCATAGGACACCTATGCACATGCGCACAAAGTATTTCACCCAAAACATGTCTTGCGGACAGCCGTCCCCATCAAGAACATTTGCAACGTCCCCATGAGACTTCACCCACGCGGCGCGTGGGCCCTTGTTTCTCGGACACGATCAGGACCCTCAGACAGCGGAAAAGTAGAGTGTTGTGCAATCTACGGAATGTTCTTGGGAAAGTACACGCTTATAAACATCCCACAATGTGCATTGCACATGTATGTATTTGTTTCTCCACAGCAGCCCTACAAAAGGCCACACGTCAGAGCTGCTCAGCAATCTGTAGCTTTTCAGAACAGAGTAGCGCTCCACATAGATTTGAGCTGTAATTGATGTTGGACCAAATCTGCTGTGCTACATTACCTTTGCAAGCAATGGCACCCATGTCAGGCTGGGTCACTACGCACAGTAATGGAGAAAAGTATTAACGCTGCTTCCTGTGAAGCACACCCTCGGTACCGATAATCCCCACTGTCCCATTTCCATGGGCAGCATGCTGAAAACTGTTGTATGTGGCACGTGCGCTTCCCAAGTACCGAGGGGGCTGCGCCCCACTAAAGCAGTAACAGTCCTTCTTCCCTTTCCACTATTTCATTGGGTACTATTCGCCCTCATTGGGTACTGTTAAATAGTTACACACGCATACACCAATCGCTTTGAAGAGCTCTCCATGTAATACTATCAGTTCTGTAAAACGGTCCTCTGCGTACACACCACACCCATAAACGTTATTGCGCCACCCCTTAGCCTCCACAGTCCCATTTCCATGCCCGCCATCCTCAAAAGCCCTGTATGTGGCTTTCGTGCTGCGTGAGGGCGTGGGGGAATACATTTCAACCAGGGTAGGGGATTTCATCTTTAGTGGGCTCTCAAAAGAGCCTTTTTTCGGTGCTTCTAGAGGAACCTTTTTTTTCGGTTTTTATAGGATTTTGTTTTCTTCTCCTCACATTCTTACAGTAAACTATTTAACGCATCCTTTAGGTGGGCAAACAAAACAGCATGACCAATGGGCAACAACGAAATGCCATTTGCATGAAAAACCTCTGCATTTCGAGAACTAATTATATTATTGTTGCAGAAGAATATCTACATGAGCGGACAAAAAATCACACATAATTCTGCTGATGAGACCCCTTCCAGCCTCTGGCTGGGAACAACATTCATTAGGATAGTCCCATACTCTTGTATGTGGTAAGGCTGAGAAAACCACCTGGGCAGTGGGAAAAAGCCTCTTCACTGCATTCATCAACCTCTTCAGTTCATGGAACAAACGTGAACAAGCCATGTAACCCAAATGAATGCCATAGTGCACGACGAGAACATGAACAGTAGTAGAACTGGACACTTGTCTGCAAAGTGCAACCATGGCACCGAAACTGCGGACATTGACGGCGCACCACAATGCGTCCACTCCTTCCAAACCAAAGTCGCCTCAAAGTGTCTGTCCTGGGCATACTTGTGCAGATCTATCTGTCATGACCACTGTGAGGGGGCACAAGTTGTGCCACAGGCAGGCTCCCAGCAGAACCCTGAGGGCCTTAAAACCACTGCAAAAGGGCGCCTGGAGCCAGTCCTGGCGCCTTTGGCTCCAGGCTCATATGTAGGAAGGAAAGGCTGTTCAAACTAGGTCCCATTTATGTAGATGGACCTTTAAATCCAACATGGAAGCACCCACACAGTCTAGTTCTAAGAATCAAGCCATGCGGTTTAGTGTTTTGGGTGTGGCAGGCCTGGAGCTACTTTCCCTGGTACTACTTTACCTGGGCTATATAAACCACACCCTGACTGCAGAACATGCTTCGTGTTATTCTGCAACCAGCAGCGTGACGCTCACCGTGTCCAGCTCCTGGTCTTCAGCATCTTCCTGTAATCCTGCAAGAACAAGATTATTCTGTTTTACCTGAGAAAACACCATCCAGCACTCAGTATCTCAACTGGGTTGCAATCTGTGGAAACCAAGAGAAGAAGAAACATCAGTCACCTGAGAGTACTAGCTTAAGGACTTCAGCGAGCCGCTACCACAGCTGCTGTTCGAACATTGCGACCTGCAATAACGAGAAAGGGAAAAACAATATTAAAACGCGTGCTTCCAAAACATTGAATTCCATCAGTCTTACCTGAATTCCATCGCGCTATGCCACCCTTCCATCCGGAGCACCACAGCAACATCTGCAAAGGAAAAGAGATATATTCAGGTTTGCTTTCAATATTAAACAACCGCACAGTGCTGTAGTACCTTAACGGATTCCGGGGGCCTGTTTTTCATCGTGCTCTCATCCACTCGCAGCACCACAGCGGCTTGTGAGGAGAAGAAGAAAACACAGGTTAGCTTCAAAAGACAATAAAGGTGCTGCGCTTCGCACTTTCTCTTACCTAGAAACGTGCCTCTCCATCCGGCACGCCAGCATCAAGACCTTTCCACCCGAAAAGGAGGAGATAAAGACATTAACGAATTCCCACCATAAACAGAACAAAGACTTACATTAACAAACCTACCTGCCTACCATCAGATTTTGGGTCACAGCAGACCTGGGCCCAAGGAAGGCGTACTGCACCAGTGAAGCTACTCGGGCAGCTCACCAACAAACGTCAAGTGCCCCTGCACAAGAAACACAGGACGGATAGCTCACCCTACAAATAACTAAGGTGAGAAAAGAACCCAGTGGGAAGGGAATCAGTCAGAGGGAGGTGGGAGATTCACCCAGTTATCACAAATCCTCCCTTCTTTAAATGCAGATTCATTATTCAGCACTGGGCACTACGCATCCAGGGTTCCAGATGTCAGAGCCTTCCAGATTCCCCCGGGGATATCAGGTGAGCGTAACACTATCACAAAGGCATCACCCAAAATCAACCCAATGCGTCCATCCATGTCAGCCCGCCTCACTACGCAGAGTACTGCAAAACAGTATTACCGCCCCTTACTGTGAACCACACCCTGAGTACCTGATTGGATAATCCCCACAGTCCCATTAACATTGGCCAGCATGGTGAGAAGGGCAGATTGTGGCATGTGCGCTTCCCCAAGTACCGCAAGGGTACTGTTAAATAGTCCCACACGCATCTACCAATCACATCCAAGATGTGTGCATCTTACCATGTTAGTTCTGTACAACACTTCATATATATACCGTTACACATTCAAACTGCAAGTGTCGTGTCATTCGAAAGCACATCCAGTAGAAAGTTAAGTAAAACTATGCAAGACTTCTGCATCTACATTCATCCACATGGCCACCCATCCCCACAAAGTAGAGGTATGAATACTTTTTCTACAGTATGTTTACAACTCTGTTATAAGTTCCTCTGAACACGGAATCTGCCACTCAACATCCATTACATACTTAAAAAACATACTGTTTTTTCTCCCATCACCTACCATCAAGTGCCACTTGAATGGTATATGCTTTCAACGTTTTCATTTACCCATATCACCCATTGTAATATCCAATGGGGAACTCTCTTCTTACCTTCCGAAAATGCTACACATTTTTTTCCGCACTAACCCATCCCCTACATAATTGGTAAAAATAATCACACAAAAGCAGCACTAAATGTATTGTTGCAACCTAGACCAAGCACACATGACATGCATAAAAACAGGATGCCTGTCACTTACCTTGCAAACTTCACACAATTTTTCCTGCACTATCCCATTCCCTCCAAAATCCGTAAACTATCACACAAAAGCAGCACTGCATGTCTCTGTACAAATACACCTTCTGCCACAGTTTTTGCGTACACACCACACCCAGAAACCTTATTGCGTTATGCCCTAGCCTCCACAGTCCCATTTCCATGCCTGCCATCCTAAAAAGGCCTGTATGTGGCACGTGTAATCCTGAAACTACCACAGAGTCTTCTGCGTTATCGTGCTCCGAACGGGAGGAGGTGGGGGAGACATTTCAAACGGGATAGGGGATTTCATTTTTAGTGGTGGCTTTGAAAAGAGATTTCTTTTTTTTAGTTTTTTTTTTTAACGTGCTTGCAAAGACCCTTTTGTTTTTTTTTCTCTTTATGACTTTCTGTTTTCTTCTTCTCCTTACATTTTTACTGAATTCTGGTCAACGCTTCTTGCACAGTGTAAAAGAAAATAGCATTACCAGTGGCGCGCAAAGAAATGCCATTTGCATGGTAACAGTGCATATGTTGTGAAATCATGATCTCATAGTGGGTGGAGAACATCCCATCAGTGCACATAAATGCACACATGCTTCTGTTTATAAGACACCTTCCGAACTCTGGCTGGGGACAAATTGCACTGACATGATCCCATACTCCTCTTGGTGCTATGCATGGGAAAACCACCTTGGCAGTGGGAAAAATTGGCATCACTGCATTCATCAACTTCTCGAGGTGACGGAGTAAAGGGCTACACGACAAGTACCCCAAATGTAGAGCTTGGTAATGAACCACAACAGCTTCAACAGTACAGACAGAGGCCACACATCTGCAAAGGTGAACCATACCGCCGAAACTGCACTCATTGAGAGTGCTCCAGAAAGCCTCCACTCCTTCCAACTCAAAATTAGCAGCAATGCCTCTTTGCACGGCATACCTGTGCAGATTTTGCACAAAGGTATCTCCCACAATCAGCACTCTGCGTCTCTCCATCTCTGACAACCTCAGTACACAGAGTATTGGGAACAAATAGTACTGCCCCTTCCAATGAAGCACACCTTTGACACCTGATTGGATAATCCCCACAGTTGTATTTCCATGCCCACCATGCTGAGAAGGGCAGTATGTTGCACATGTGCTTTCCCAGTTACGAGGACCGCGCCCCAGTAAAGCCGGGACAGTCCTTCATTTTCCACTACTTCTTTTTTCAGCACTCCCTTATTAGGTACTATTAAATAGTCACACAGTCATGCACCAATGCCATGCAAGACCTCTGCATCAGACACTATCATTTCTGTACAGCACTCCATATGTACCGTTACACACTCAGATTACACGTCTCATGTGATTTCAAAGCACCTTCAGTAAAACGTTCTCCAAAAGTATCCACGCTTTCAGCATCCAGATTCACCCAGAGTGGCACCCATCACCACAAAGTACAGGTAGCAATATTTTCTTGCTCCCAGCACAGTAGTAAGTGCAAACGACCAATACTTCAAAGTGCAGTACAGTAGTCAGTAATCTGTGCAATGGACACTACCCAAGCATATAAAATACCCAGTTCTACTCTATCCACTTCTATAAACACAGTATTTCAACACAGCACACACTGCAAGAGTGTTTGCTCCATCAGCTCCAGCCATGGACTAAAAACTGTAGCATGTGCTAAAAATCACCACACCCATGGAACCAACAGTGTATGCAATGCTCACAAACTACACACAGAACGCAACAATGTCAAACCTACTTGCAAGCAGGCCACATAGTTGTTGGTGCAAGTGCTCCAGCCATGCATCCAAGGTGCTAGGGCCTCACCACACACAACACACCATAGTATATCCTATTTTTAAATGCTCAGGTCATATGCAATGCACTACCCATCTGCAATTGAGCCTTCCAACTTTCACCCTTGCCAAATGTTTGCATGCATGGCTGCATGCCGTTGCATGGAGTGTGGTGAACAGTATGTGGGTGTCTGTACATTGTCCATATTTTAAATGTGTGATGCTGAGGACTTCCTTTCATGGCGCAATATCGTAAAGCACTTCCTAAAGCAAGGTTCTTATAAGGGGCAAACCATAGCAAACGCAAATGGTCACATGTGGCTCCCTATTGTGCAACACGTGCAATGACCTACACCATATGGTAATGTACGCATATCACCTCACTTTGGGTGTTCTACCAAGTGTAAAATGTCCTCCACAACCATTCTTTAAAGGTCACCACCCTCGGAGAGATGCAGAGTTAAAACTGCATGGCTGCATTATGTTGTGGTGGCTGTTGTCAAGGCCTAGGCTCTTGGGTGCATGGCCTACGGCCTTTGACCATACACCCAACAGTTTAGGCCTTGCCCACACCCAGCACAACATAACAGAGCCATGCAGGCGAACATTTGGCCAGGTAGCGCAATCCACAAACATAACATAGACAGCAGCACTTCTACCCAAACCCCACACCATAATACAGCGATGCATGCAAACATGTGACAAATAGCAGAATCCATAAACATACCACAGTGTCCGGCCCCTACCCACTTCCATTAACATAGCATTGTATTACTGCCAACCAAACCACAAAATCTTCACAACAGTGGCGTGCGCCCAGCTCTCTATTAAGTGCACAAAACCAATACTAAGTGCAGTACAGTACTCAGCACTCCGCGCAATGGACACTACACAAGCCAATTAAAATATGCAGTTCAACCCTACCCACTTCTATGCACACAGTACTTCAATACTGCACCCAGTGCACACACTGCAGGTCTGTTCACTCCATTAGGTGCAGCCGTGGGCTAAACACTGTAGGATGTGCTAACAATCGCCACACCCATGGAACCAGCAATGTATGCAATGCTGACAAACCACACACACAAGGCAACAATGTCAAATCTACTTGCAACCAAGATGCACAGTTGTCGGTACAAGGCCCCCACCCATGAATCGAATGGGCTATGGGCTTACCACACGCAACACAACATAGTAAACGCTATGTTAGAATGTTCATGTCATGTGCAATGCGTTCCCCTTCTGCAATTGAGCTGCCACTAGTCACCACAGTAAGAGGTCGCCGCACAGGCTATCGTGCCGAAACGAAGGCTGCCTGCATTCAGCACACATGGTAGTCGCCTGTGGAGGGACCTGCGTATTGGCACAGTACACACGGATACTGCAGGCACACCACCGCCTTCTTCCACCTAATGACATATCTCAGATGAACCACTTCTCACTCACCCACCCTTTCCATCCTTTCTTCCCACCACCACATGGTGTAAAGTATGTATTCCAGGCCGTTTCAGCGCTGCACTGTCCTCCGATACACCATGGTGGTGTTTCCCAAAAATGTTGACGCACAGCACGCTTCCCTCCAGCCAACCACTGGCCGCGTCCAATGCTCACCGACATCACGGCGTACTGCATGCCAATGAGACTTTTGTCCGTGAAGCGAACAGGGAAATGGGTCCACGGAGCGGAGCCAGGTATCACTCATTTTTTTGCGACGTACATTTCTGTTCTTTGCAACAAAAGTACTGGTTGGATTTCCACCAAACGCACAAAAGCATGCTTTCGGAACCAAGCCCCCGCTCCTGACGCTAATTTGGTTAAAATCCGTCTCATTCAGTCTATGGAAAAAATAATAATTTGGGACCCCCCTTGTAACTGTGCCCCTCCTCCACGAAACCTCACCCAACTTTCCAAGAAAATTCAGCAGACCCCCATATACTTTTTTTTGGCAAAGTTGTATCCAAATTCGTCCAACGGGAGCAAAGTTATAAGCTGCCAAAAAATGGGTCTTCCTATGGGTTTAGCAACTTAACAATAACTACACGCTGCTACCGTGGGCCATGTAATATATATGCAAGGAAAAAAACGAGTTGCAGGGACGTTAAGGTGAGAACTTAATGCAACAAAATCCCTTTGTTTGCGTGTAAACCTTGTTTTCTGGCCGGTCACTTGGTGACATCGCCCAACCCCAACTAACCACATTTTATGCAGCATAGAAACGGGTAAAAAAATGACCGGCTGCAAGAACAACATATGCCCAGGTACCTTCTGCACCCATAGCGAAAATCAAAAGCTAGCACCCATGAATATACGCACAGTAAGTGAACATATATCTTAAGTGAAATATACAAATGTAGTTCATTTGACCTTCCACTTGGAAGAAAGTGCGCAAGACAAAATAGCATTGGACTTTAAAAAAAAGTAATAAACGCCAGAAAAATAATGAGTGGAAATGCTCCAATAAATCTGCTGTCAAAGTATGAAAGGTGCTCACCTTTTAAACCCAGAAATCTGTCATGAAATATTCCCTGGTAAACAAAATCCCAATATGAAACAAGTGATTGTGGTCTTTGGGTAAGCGTCTGCACTGGGAACATGACAACCTGAGCAACATCCTGGTAGCCAAATACTTGAGCAAGCTGGCCAACCTAAAAAAAACCCCATGTTTTGTGTCCACCCTCTGAATAACTGCACCAGTGTCCAGGATTACAAACTCTCTTGCCACATCGTGGGCAAATACTCATGACCACAATGATAACATCACAGATCACATGACTGATGACCTCACTAATTACATTACATTACAACAGTAACTGGCATTAAGGGTTTTGTTATTCCATAGATTTTTAGAATGCTTCCAGACAACTAGCATGGTCTTTGGTCATGCCCACTGTCCATGTTAAAATGCTACCAGACCACTAGCCGTGGCCTTTGGATTGCATGCTTTCAGAGCTCACAATGTTTTAGGCAATGCACAGTGAGAATACATTATTTTCCATGGACCACACACTTTGGTTAATAAGCATGCTCCAAGCCCATTGTTTTATGGCGGGTGTCTTGGTGACTGTTGTGATGCATTGCACTACCCCAACGGGGGGAAAAACATAACCAGCTGTAGGAATAACATATGCCCTTGTACTTTCTGCACCCATAGCGAAAATTAAAAGCTGGCACCCATGAATATACACACAGTACTGCTTAGCTTCAAAGTGAGGAAGGGGCTGGCCCCCGCAGGCCATGTTGCTTTCAGTGGTCTTGTAACTTTGCCTCACTTATTAGGCAACATTGCCTGAGGTGGCTGGCCTTTTCCTCCCTTTGAAGCTAAGCAGGGTCGGTCCAGGTTATTGCATGGATTGGAGACCCGGGTCACCAGTGATTTTTCACCCACAATGTCATTGTAAAAATATCTTTATTTTTTTATTATGTATAAAAGATTGCAGGCTTTGAAAGCTCCAAATGTGTTTAGTTAATGACCTGTGTGATTACATTATTTGAGGAGGATCACACACTTTGGTTAATCAGCGTGCTACAAGTCCCTTGTTTTATGGCCGGTCTCTTGATGATTGTTGTCATACATCGCACATCCCCAACGAAACACATTTAAGCAGCACATAAAAGGGGAAAAACGACCAGCTGCAAAAATAACACATGCCCAGGTACATTTGCCCCATTGCGAAAATAAAAAGGTTACACCCACGAATATATGCACAGTAAGTGAACATATATTTTACAGTGAAATATACAAATGTAGTTCAATATTCCTACTCCTTAGATGAAAGTGCGCAAGACAAAATAGCATTGGACCTATACAAAAAGTAATGAACACCAGAAAAATAACCTGAGAGAGGAAATGTTCCAATAAATATGCTGGCAAGGTATAAAAGGTGCTCACCTTTTAAACCCAGCATTGTGTCATGAAATATCCCCTGCAAAACTAAATCCTAATACGAAACATGTGCTCGTGGTCTGTGATTAAGCTTCTGCATTGGGAACCTGACAACCTGAGTAAAATTCTGGTAGCCAAATACTTGAGCAAGCTTACCAACCTAAAAAAAAAACAAGGGGTTGCATCCACACTCTGAAGAAAAGTTACACAGGTCCACCCACATGTGGCCTTTTTTTGTGCCCTGAAAAGCAGCCACAATTGGGTTGAAATAACTACACCAGTGTCCAGGACTGCAAACTCTCTTGCCACATCGTGGGCAAATACTCATGACTTACTTGCCCTCTCATCATTTCCCCTCCTCACCACTATGTCTGACTTTTAACAATACTCTGATTTATAAAGATAACTTGAAAAGTACACATACCATAGTGTCACTCAAACATATAAATCCTTTAAATTGTGTCATTTCCCCCCCCCCCCATCTTGACTGGGAGACTACAAATACCAGAATGCAATCCAGCAAAAGGCAAAAAATTGTCTGAGTGCAAATCTTTCAAGGACTGACAGTGGCAAAGTTTAAAGAAAATAATGCAGTTGCTGTGTGTTATGAGATATTTAAAAAAAGGAAAACACACCGCATTCGGGACATTGGACTGTCTCGCATCCATTCAGGAACCGGGACCGACCCAGCTTAGCTTCAAAGCAAGGAAGGATGAGGCCCCTTCAAGCCATGCTTCTCTAAGTAGTCTTGTAAGGTGGCCTAATTTATTAGCAAAATGTCCTTAGGGGGTTGACGCCTTCCTAGCTTTGAAGCTAAGCAGGGTTCGTCTCAGTTACTGCCGGGATCGCACACCCACTGTTGCTGTAAACATCTTTTTTTAAAAATATTTTTTATCATTGATGGGGAGACGAAAAATACCAGAATGCAATTCAGCAAAAGGTAAAATATGGTCTCTGAGTGCAAAACCTTCAAGGACTGACGGTAGCACGGTTTAAAAAAAATCAAATAATTTGGATGCCCATTCAGTCTCCCATCCATGCAGTAACCGGGACTGACCCTGCTCGGTCTTAATATATAGTGAATAGTACTCAAGCCTTTTACAAAGCCCACTTGCAAGTGGCTCATCACATTCTGTACCACTACCCATGCTTTCAGCTTTATTTGAAGAATGTTGCCAAAGATTTAACTATTGGCACATAACATTGAAATTGGCCTATAGTTACCAGGGTCATCTTGTTCCCCCTTTTGAAATATAGGCACAATTTCAGCAAGGCTCCAGAAAGGGGGCTTCAGATCAGTTTGCAGGATTACATATGACCCAAATTTCAGGTGTATTTATGTATAAATCTGCCGGTATATAATCGGGACCTGGTCCTTGCCTCATACCTCGCACCCCACAGCCTTAGCCACCTCATTTAAACCTATTACGAATGGTGGCATTTCCATACAACTTAAACCAACAATATTGAATGTACTGGGTGGCTGGCACGTTTTTCTCAATTCTCTTGATACAGAGTGATTGAACCATACTCCTACTGGGATTGCTCCTTGCGCAGGATTTTGCTGCACACCTACTTCCACTGTCACTATTCTCCAAAATTCTGTGGAGTCTTTACCAACCAATGAATTTTTTAGAGAGTCCCATAGGTTCAAGTAATAGTGCTTTTTTCTTGGACAAGATTTTCTTGTTAACCTTCCTTAATGCATATATTCAATCTACAGCCCCATGGGCTCTGTGTTTTAAAGCACCCAGTCATTTGAATTTATGTGCCCTACATTCTCCATCATACCATCCAAACTGTCGATCCTTTACCTCCTTCACTAGTTTAGTAAGCCATTTACTAAAAAATGGCTGAAATTCTGGTAGTAGACTCTAGTATAACATTATCATTTTCAGGCCCTGCATTCCTTACAGCCTCAAAATCCAGAATCGTCAGTTAGTATGCTTCATTTAGGCGATTTGTACGTGCCGCTTTGACCCATTTTAATCGACATCAGTTGTTTGATATACACATTTCTTGAGCAACATTTAATTGTTACTTGTTAATAGATCTTATGCACCTTAAAGGATTTAGCCACCCTCCAAGAATCCAAGGCGTAGTCGATATGACTATTCCTATCAGCGCTTTGGTAAGTTGGACATGGGGGCACACATGGGGTAGTTGATAACGACGTGCTTGCAGCCCTACCCTATAGAATAATTCAGCAGTTTGAAGTACATATTAATACCCTCCCTTCTTTGTAGGGTTGGTAAATTACGATATTCCCAAAATAGCGTCCTCCTCATCCACAAACTCAGATAATTCCTTGCGGGGCTCAAATTGAAGATTAATATCCCCCACTGCTATAGTTCTCAACTTGCCCCAATACTTCTGGTTTCTTCTATCATCAATCCCTCAAATGTATTCAAGATATCCATACCTTTTGATGCCATAAGGCCTATTATAGATGTTAGCAGTGCAGCGTTTTAATTCTGGGCTAAGCTCAAGAATGAAGCATTGTAAGTCTGGGGAGTGTCTCTCGACCTTAGTAACATGAACATTTAATGCAACATTAATCCATACACATAACCCAACATTAGGTTGCCCTGCCTCACTCTTTGCTCTAGTTGCTGGGATTGTAAACTAAGAGATCTTCCATGGAGCCCATGCCTCCTTGGAAGCATAGTATATCAAATTCTGTAGAGAAATGTACCCATTCAGCGTCATCCAGGTGTCGCAGGAGACCGCCGCGTTCCATGATGCTATTTTCATCTCCTTTGGTCCAAGTCTTATCTTATCTTGGTTACTACTTGCATCTTGACCTATTAGTGAAGAGGGCAGGGGATTTCAAAGCAAAACTGGGGACTGCTATGCAGCCATAGCTGGCAGGGTTAACTTTTGCTTTACATTTTGGGATGGTTGTCTTCCCTTTATTTCACTTTTCAGATCGGTTGTTTGAAGGGACCTTGCCCCTATGGATAGCATTCCTGACCTTAAGTAATAACTTGCCAGGGCCAACTTAATATAGTGCAGCCACATTTGCGAATCTTGGGCAAATTGCCCTGCATTTAAGATATCAGATTGTATCATGTAAATACATTTTTGTTGTCTTAACCAGTGTGCACATTTATTAATAAGACTGTCCTGATCTTCCCACCCCCCCTGTTGTAACTTGGGGACATTTGTCAAATACATAGTTACTAGAGGGTGCATTCTGAACTATTTGTTTACTACCCATATTGGGTGCTCTCTTATCCACACAGTACATCGCTTGGCCCGGGATACTTGGTGCTATTGGCACGGGGACTCCCGGTACATTTGTCCTTTTGGGCACAGCGCCACTCTGCCCAGAATGATTTTTAGTTTGCTTCCCTATCACTTTATTTGCAGCATTTAAATCAGGATTTTGTCTACAGGGTGGATCAATCCATTGTCCCGATTTTGTCAGGCAGGTGGAATCTATTGCTCATCTATTTGCTTCATCTCCCTCACTTCTACCTTGAGTTCAGATATCAAGGACTTAAGGGTCATTTCAAGTTTGTCCCATTGGCAGCCCTTGCAAGCTTCCTCATCAGCCAGGGTAACTCACTGTTCCTGGTGCTGCTCCATAGCTTTCTCAGCAGAGCCACCACACTGAGGGGGCCAATTTTTAGACTTACTAGATGAGTCTGTGACAAGATGTAGGGCCTGCCTTGATGCTGGGGGGGAATGGATGGGAACTAATTGGCTCACGCTGAATGGTGCAAAGATTGAGGTCCTGATGGTAGGTCCCCTTCTGCTTCTTCCTTCTAGACTACTGCTTTCTGTCCGACTTCTTTCGGCTCTTTGCCTATTCCTTCTACCACTGTTAAAGATGTAGTTTGTGAAACCTTCGGCTCCCCTGTCTATGGAGCCTGAGAGTGGGGCTGCAAGTCAATGGGGCTATTTCCAGCTGAAACTCCTCCACAAGGGTTTCGAGCCCCCTTAGCATCTGCTTTGATGATCTATTCTGTGGAATACGGTAATTCTCTATTTCGAAGGGATTGTGTCCTCCGACGTATTCCTTATCTTAGATATCTCTTTCCAGCTTTGCTGGCCTCGTAAATTTTTTCTCTCTAGAGGGCGCTGCGCGTCGACGTCCGCCGAGTCGATGTCCCTCGACAGCCGCCGTATCGACGTCATCCTGCCTATAAAGGCCGCGCGCAGCGTCCGTTGCTCAGTTCCATTTTCCCGCGCTTACTCAGTGCCTCGGAATATCGTTGCTCAGTTTCGTAGAGAATTATTCCAATTTCCTCGAGATATTCGATCCATACTTTATGGCTGAACCGACGACCCCTCTGTCCGGGTTTAAAAAATGCTGAGACTGTGGAAAAAAGATGCCGCTGACTGACCCTCACAGGGTCTGTCTGTGGTGTTTGGGAGCTGAACACCATTGTTCGGAGTGCGAGGACTGTATGTCCATGACAGCTAAGGCCCGGAAGGAGCGTAGGGGGAAGCTGGTAAAAGGTAAGACTTCTAAAGCTTCTTCTTCCTCGACGAAGTCGAGACATTCGTCACCATTCGCGCTCCAGATCTCGAAGCGGGTCCCATCACTCCTCGAGATCGAAGCACTCGAAAAGGAGACGCCGAAGATCCCCTTCTTCGTCCTCCTCTTCCTCTGTTTCACCTAAGAGAATCCCTTGCCCCACGAAACATAGTTCCCGGGCTGAATGGGAGGAATTCCGAAAAAATATGATGAGCGTCTTTGAGAAAGCGGCCTCGAAGACTGCGAGAGCGATGCTCTGGTCGAAAGACCCGAAGGTCCAAAACACCGCGAGTCGCAGTACCCGGCCAAGGAAGCTTCTCGAGCGCGTCACGAACCCTCGAGTAAAGCAAAGACCTTGAATCCTTCTTCGAAGGTTCCGTCGACGCCGAGGTCAGTGTCTTCGACGCCGTTGTCGAAGGGACCTTCGACACACGGGTCTGTCGACTCCACGCCATCCTCGACACCGGCGTCGACGCCAAGGAAAGTCACGGTCGCGGCGCACCCAGTGGCTATTCCCAGGTCTTCGATGACGATGTCGTCGAGATTGTCGACATCCTCTAGCAGAATTCCAATTCTATCGAGGACCTCGAGGCCTCCACCTTTGTTTTCGACGCCACGTTCGAAGCCGTCGATGACATTGACGTTTTCGAGGCCGATTACAAGAAGTTTGGCACCCTCTGCCTTGGAGATGGGTTTCACACCCTTTGTGAGTTCAGACCAATTGAGAACAATGTCCTCAATTATGGAAGAGGGAGAACTATCTGACCAAGAAGAGACATTTGAGTTGCAGGGATCTGCAACCCCAGTTCAAGAGGAGTTATCCTCAGAGGAACGCAGATTAAAGGAACTCCATGATTCCTTACATGAGGCAAGTGGTTTAGACACTTCCCCAGAGGTGGAGTTCGCTAGGTCAGACCCGGGGGAGCATGCTGAAACCCCTTTTAGAGCCTTAATGGCCAGGATCACAGAATTTATCGGGTGGTCAACACCTTCACAGGCTTTCCAACAGGATGACCTCACGGATATTCTTGATAAAGGTCCACAGAAGGATCCTGTAGTACCTTTTCATAAAGCTCTTCAAAGAAAATCATGACGAACTGGGAAACCCCAGATGTCGTCCCGGCAGTAAATAAAAAACTCTCTACTAAATACAGGGTATCTTCTGCAGACCCGGAGTTTTTGTCCAAACACCCATCCCCAGAAAGTCTGGTGGTACAGGCAGCATCTTCTACTGACGTCAAGACTGCTTACCCTACCGTCCCACAGGACAGGGACAATAAAAAATATGATGCTATGGCTAAGAAAGTCTTTTCGGCATGTAGCATGGCGTTAAAATCTATTAATGCTACTTGCACCCTTGCTAGATTTAGCCATACACTTTGGGAGTGTGCTTCTACAGCGGCTGACTGCATCCCGAGGGAGAAGAAAGGGAGGCGTTCCTAAATATCATAAAGGACGGTAAAGACGCTATGTGCGAATCCCTCCAGACAGGCATTGATTCGGCTGACAGTATCAGCAGAGCAATGGCGGCAAGTACAACAACCAGGAGATTTGCTTGGTTGAGAAAGTCTGGTTTTGCCCCAGATGTGCAAGCCAGGCTCTTGAATATGCCATTTGATGGCTCTTCTTTGTTTGGGAAAAAGGCGGATGACAGTTTAGAAAAACTGCAAACATCAAAGGCAGCAGCAAAATCCCTAGACGCTGCAATCCGTCAGACACCTTTTCGTCCCACAGGAACCTCTGCGAGAGGCAAGTCCTTTCGCTTCTACTCCGCATTCAGAAGCGGTAGAGGACGACCGGCTCAAAGGGAACAAAGAAGAACTACCCGAGGTGGACGGGGTAGATATTCAAAAGCCGCAGCAACAGCAGGTGCCTCTTTACCATCGGCATCTGCATCAGCTGCCCCAAAACCACTCTGAGGACTTCCCTCACAAGACACCTGTAGGAGGCAGGTTAACTCAACATCTGGCGCAATGGCAGGCTATCAAGTCAGATGCTTGGGCATTGGAGACAGTTGCACAAGGTTACTGCCTGCCTCTCCTACGCATACCTCAGAGTCATCCACCGGGGATCAGCTCTCAAAAAGCTCCAGATCCGCTCCTCTTGCAGGAAATTTTAGACCTGCTAGAGAAAGGTGCCATAGAACCGGTACCTGTAGCTGAGAGGATCAAGGGCTGGTACTTCCCTTACTTTCTCATTCCAAAGAAAGACGGAGGACTGAGACCCATCTTGGACTTGTGAGAATTGAACAAATTCCTCAGGAAAGACGAATTCAAGATGGTAACTCTTTCTCAGATCCTTCAGTTCCAGGACTGGTTGGTATCTCTGGACCTTCAGGACGCTTATTTCCATGTGCCAATCCATCTCAAACACAGGAAATACCTGAGGTTCGCAATTGGCAACTCTCATTATCAATTTTGAGTGCTGCCATTTGGGCTGACATCCGCCCCGAGGGTTTTCACCAAGTTAATGTCGGTAGTGGCTGCAAGTCTAAGGAGGGAAGGGATTCACGTCTACCCCTACCTGGATGATTGGTTGATCAGAGCTGTATCTTCGGAACAAGCTCAGATCCAGCTAGATCATGTTTGCCACTCCCTTCACAGACTGGGCTTCTCCCTCAATTTAGAGAAGTCACAAATTATACCATCGCAGAGACTCCAGTTCATCGGAGCGATCCTGGACACTTCCCTGGGAAAAGCCTCGCCACCAGAGGTGAGGGCTCAAGATATTCTACGGATGGTCACCAAGTTTCAAAATGCCCAACGTCTCCCAGCCTTCGACCTTTTGAGGTTGCTAGGCCTCATGGCATCCTGCATTTTCCTAGTGCCAGCCTGAGAATGAGATCCCTCCAGTGGGCACTGAGAACTCAGTGGTCACAATTCTCAGGGAGAATGACAGATCTTCTTCAGGTTCCCGACAGGGTGGCTCGAGACCTTCAGTGGTGGGCCTGTCAGGAGAACATTCTGAAAGGAGAGCAGTTTTGGCAACCCTGGCTGGAGATAACAGTAGTCACGGATGCCTCACTCACGGGGTGGGGAGCCCACGCCAACGACTTGACCATCAGCGGTTCGTTGGTCTCCATCGGAGTCCAGACTACATATCAACCTGTTAGAGCTGAGGGCCATCAGACTTGCGCTGAAGGCTTTTCTGCCATCTGTACAAGGAAAGAATGTCCTGATAATGACCGACAACACAGTGGCCATGCATTACCTCAACAAAAGAGGCGTAGGATCACTACCTCTGTGCAGAGAGGCGATGCAGCTCTGGTTTTAGGCAATCCAAGAAGGAATCTCGCTATCGGCAGTTCACCTAGCCGGAGAGAAGAACTTGACAGCGGACACTCTGAGCAGGCAGAGCACAATCTCCCACGAGTGGGCACTAGCTCAGGAAGTCCTTCAAGAGATCTTCGCCCTTTGGGGAACCCCTCAGGTGGATCTGTTCGCCACCAGTGTCAACAGGAAGTGCGATCTGTTCTGTTCAAGGGAATTTCCCCCGAGAGGAGCTCTGGGAGACGCGTTCATAGTGGACTGGGAGTTTCCGCTCCTGTACGCGTTTCCACCGGTCCCTGTCATTCCTCAAATGATCAGGAGGTTGAGAAGATTCCGGAAAACCATGATCCTAATTGCCCCGGATTGGGCCAGGAGAACGTGGTACCCGGACCTTCTAGACTTGTCCATCTGCCCTCCAATTCGACTTCCACTCAGAGAGAATCTGCTCTCACAGAAGGGAGGTCAGGTTCTCCATCCAGACATCAAAACCCTCAACCTTCACGCTTGGCTTCTGAAAGGCTGAGGTACAAGGATTGGGACCTCCCTGATGACGTTATGGAGGTGTTGCTTTCGGCAAGAAGGCCAGCAACAAAATCTTTATACCGCTGCCGTTGGAACAGATTTTGCAGCTGGTGTAGGGAAAAGAATATCGATCCCTTTTCATGTGGTACACCAATGGTTTTGTCCTTCCTACTTTATTTAGCGAATTCAGGCCTTCAAGTTGGCACCATCAAGGGCTATCTCGCAGCGCTATCCATCTTTAAGCGCACTGCGGAAGAACCATCCTATTTCAAGTTACCCTTGGTAATACACTTTCTAAAGGGGTTAACTAACGTTTATCCCCCAAGACCATTCCAGGTTCCCCTATGGGATTTAAATTTAGTCCTAACTTTCCTGATGGGCACACCTTTCGAACCACTCCACTCTTGTTCGTTAAGATTTCTTACCCTTAAGACTGTTTTATTAGTAGCACTTACATCTGCTAGAAGGGTGAGCAAGTTATAAGCTTTCTTGTAAACCCCCTCATACAATCTTTCACAAAGACAAAGTTGTTCTGCAAGTGAAGCCTAATTTCCTCCCAAAGGTGGTTTCTGAATTTCATATCACACAGAAGATTACCCTTCCATCTTTCTATCCTCCTCCCCATCCAGGGAAGGAGGAAGAGAGGTTACACAGGCTGGACCCAAGAAGGGCTTTAAGTTTTTACATTAGTAGACTGGCTAGGATAAGACAAGCAGACCAGCTGTTTGTAGGCTACGCAGGTCACAAGCTGGGGTTACCGATAACTAAGCAGACCATTTCCAGATGGATCATTTTAGCCATTTTGGAATGTTATAAACTGGCAGGAAAAGAGCCCCCTCAAAATCTTAGGGCTCATTCGACCAGAGGTATCGCAGCTTCATCGGCCCTCAAAAGAGGAGTGCCGGTTAGAGACATATGTGCAGCTGCCACATGGTCGTCCGTCCATACCTTTGCACGGTTTTACAACTTGGATTCCTCCTCCAGTCAGGAAACTAGGTTTGGAAGGGCAGTATTGCACTCTATTCATCGATAAGAGGAAGCATGAAGTCAGTACTCCCACCTCCAATAACAGAATACTGCTATGGGAGCCTATCTAAGATAAGGAATATGTCGGAGGACACAATCCCTTCGAAGAACAAGTTACTTCTTACCTTGTAACGTTCTTTCGATGGGATGTTCCTCCGACTTATTCCTTATCGCCCCTCCCATCCATCCCCGCAGTACTACTTCCCTTGTTGTTGCAGTTTACGCTCCTTCAGGGTGATTAGTCTAGTCCAGAAAGAATTATTGTGGGCTACAAAACGGAACTGAGCAGAGCAACGGACGCTGCGCGCGGCCTTTATAGGCAGGATGACGTCGACGTCGATACGTCTAAGAAAAGGAATACGTCGGAGGAACATCCCATCGAAAGAACGTTACAAGGTAAGAAGTAACTTGTTCTTCTGGCGCAACCGGCCTACCTTTTGCAACAACTCCAGGTTCCTAAGGATTCTACAGCCCGCCTTGCCACATCCGCCTCCCGTTTTATCCACATATTACCAGTACTTCTCCATCTTTATTGGCTGTCGGTTGCTCAGCGCATTAAATTCAAAGCTACCTGGTTGGTGCATCGTGCATATTATGGCCAGGGGGGGGGGATATCTCCAGGAGAAGTTCCGCCCTTATGTACCGGGCTGTGCACTCTGGTCCGCTGATGCTTGTCTGCTATCAGTTCACAGCCTCTTTGCTGTGGAGTGGACTGCCCTACAAGCTCTGCAGTTTGCCCAACCACCTTCTTTTCCAGCAAGCGTTAAAAACTCACCTGTTCTAAAAATCCTCCTGTTCTACTGACCGGTCAAGTAGCACCAAGATGCCCTTGTGGCGAACGCTGCACTTTACAAATAAGTAAACATGAACTAGTTTTATCTGTATTTGCCCCCCAATAAAGGTAAAAAAAATGATTGTAAATTGGAATTTGTTCATTAATAATCATGTGTGGGGTGGGGGTATTGGGTCTAAAAGTACCTTTTTCTGGTCATCTGCAGTGTTGCCACGTCCATCCTCTGAGGCCGACACTGGGACAGGCAGAACCTTCAGTAGTGGGGTGAATTTCTTTCGGAAATGTATAATTACAACCCCACCCCCCGTTGGTGTTCTAACAGCGGACTAGCTGCTAACTTAAAAACAGAAATGTTTTGTTCCTGCCGTCCCCCATCCACAACCTTAGACTTGGGATTAGGGAATGACAATTTACTTTGGGTTAATTTCCCCTTTGTATTCCCCTTTGTCTTTCCCTTTACCCCCTCTGTCTTTCCTTCTTCTCTATTTCCTTTACCAACTGGGTTACCAACTGGGTTACGGGGATGCTCCCCTTGATCAATGTCATCTAGCAATACCCCCATCTCTTCAATCAAGAGGTTGACTTTTTTAATTGAGGCCATCTCTTGTGCAGTTTTTTGGGGGGGTCTTTCGCTGGAGAAGCCTGGGTAGGGGCTTTCTTTTTGTCAGTTTCCATATGCTTGTACTATGTTATCCAATACGCATTTTCACTTCTTAAGCCCCCTGGGGTAGCTTTAACAGACCCCCCTTCCCCCTGATTATATTCAGATAGTTTTCGGTGGAAACTTTATATTCAGAAAATGTTCTATGGAAAGCCCAATTTACAACCAACATTTAAGTTTTTAAAAAAAAGCGAGGTACATGCTACAAAGTACTATGCAGTAAAACGCTATTATAATGTGCAATATAATTTAAACCCAATATTAATATTCCAGCCTACAATGGAATTCAATGAAAATGCAAATGACAAATAATACACAGATGCCTAAATTAATTCATAGAATTGTAAGCGAGCAACCTAAATCAAAACCTAACAACATTTTAAACTTAAATTGTAGTTAAAAAGGAGGGTAGTTAAAAACAGCGTACATTTAAACGACCTTAAAAGCATTCATGAACATTTGCAATCTTAAAATAGGGTTTTAAAAATAAGCAAATACAATGAGATATCTTCAGCGGCACTGGTGTTACGCTGTCAATTATTTTAAACCTATATTCTTATATTGAGAGCAGGGAAGTTGTAAAATGAGAACTGGTGATGCCGGAGGAATGCCAAAATGGCTTAAGAGGCAGGTATAATGCGACTAGCCCCCCTTGCGCGGCACCTTATCACAGGGCTATTTCAGTTTATTTGCTGTAGTATTTGAGGTCTTACACAAGGAACCAAACCAGTACAACACAGATGCCAGCAGCCGGAGAACACCCAAGGCGGCCCTCCGTTTGCTCGTTCGCAGCCGTCACTACAACAAGCACTCCCAGGTGTGCCCGTCTCGCACCATGCTGGTGCCTACCTAATATCCAGTCAACTAACGCACCGTAAAGCAATGCCGGGAAGAGCAGATTACTCCAGCTCCCTAGAAGTCGGCCGATCTGAGTGGAAAAGTCAAGAGTTATATCTAAAGCTCCTGCAGCACCACACAGAATGCAGAGACTGCTCTTTGCCACCCTTCACTGGTATCAGTGGTTTTGAAGTAAGGGATAAGGTGCTGGCAATTAGACCCATCTCCAACTTCCCTGCTCAGCCCGGCACAGCAGAATCCCACTGCAGAGACTGCTCTTTGCCGCAGCTTCGAAGGGTCACGAGAAGGGAAACACTGTATCACACTGGGTAATGTATAGTGTTCTGACAATCAGCCAATGAAAATATTGGAGTGAGAATTAATGTTGCATTTTTAGATTATCCTAGTGTTGTCGTTTGCAGCTATAGAAATTGTAGCCCGGAATGAGCGGTTCTTGTTCTACAGAGCTGTCTATCTCCTGGCTGAATTTGCAAATAAAACCTGTATTCTTTCTTGCAAGGTGTGTACTCAATTTTTCATTACTTTTGTATTTTTCCTGGATTACTTTGGGGTAGAGCACCTTTTACATATTGACGGATCCTACTAGCTTCTTGGGGTTTTCTTCCCCTTGAGTATTTCTGCTATTCTAGGCATTTCCTGGGGCAGGTCCTCCTGATACCCAAAGTTATACAGGAACCAGGCTGGCCTCCGACAGGGATCAATCTTCTCTCTTCACATGAAGATGCAAATAACACAGACTGGTTAGAGGATGTTTGAATTCAGTCGTTGACTAGAGTTGGGGGTGCCAAGACAATTTTTGTAGGTTAGGCAAAGGGGGAGCGGTGAGGCCCCTCTGTGATTTGTGCCAACACTGTAGGTCACGACACGGGTTTGTTTTGAGGGTCTGGATCGCAGAGAGGATTCGGGGCTCACGACAGAGTTCGGAAGATGTGAATTGATGAGCAAGATAGTGTTGGTCAAAGGGAGTCATAAGTGCATAGTGAAAGTCTGAAAAGCACAGATACCGAAGTCACGAATAGGTGAGCGAGACAGGAGAGAAGTCCACACGTTATCAAGGTATGAGTTTTGCTTGAATTTCCTCTTGCTTGTTGAAGAGGGGAGAGGGGGAGTAGAGGGTGGAGGGACCAAAGACGTTCAAGTTAGAGTGATCAGAGGGCAAGGAGTCAATGGAGAGGTCAGAGGAAAGCTTAGTAAACAGAAAGACAAGAGTTCCCACCACAATGGGTCGGCCTGTCATGTTACGTTAAGTTTATTTCTATAGCGCACCATACATCAAAAAGCATCTTGGCGTTAAATAAACCCATGCAGCACAGCTACCAGAAAAAAAGGTCATTGCTCACCCTAAAAAAGGTATGTTTTCAGGGAGTGTCTGAAATGTAGATGGTGCTCAGCCCGGAGTGAAAGTAGAAATTGATTCCACAACCCAACCGAAGCCACCTAAAGAGTACAACCCCCAATCCAAGAATATTTGGAGTGTGGAATATGAACAAGACCTGCATCTTGCGAGCTAAGGACTCGAAAAGGAATGTAAGTTCGAAATTTATATTGATATTCCACACCCGCGCCATCAAAGGCATTGTGTACAATACAAAGGAATTTAAAACATATCTGCCGAAGTACAGGGAGCCAGTGAAGTGATTGCAGAATAGGGGAAATGTGAACTACATTTAACCACTCTCGTAGCCAGATTCTGCAAAACGGGTTGCACTAAGAAGAGGGAATTACAGTAGTCCATGGTGCCAAAGACCAAAGAGGCCACCAATGGGACACACGTGAGGTGACGAATACGGAAGGACTTTTCAAAGTACCTTCAATTTATAATTACCAGATTGGCACACAGCACTAACCTGTGCTTCAACAGACAAAGGCTAAAATCTTAAAACCCAGATCCTTGACTTGCGACTGAAATGGCCCAAGCGAAGTCCAAAAAGACATCTGAAGTGGGGACCAAACACCAACACCTCCATCTTGTCCCAGTTCAACTTCAGCCAATTGTTGCTCATCCAAATTCCCAGGTCTAGACGGACAACAATCTGTGTGTCATCAGCATATGAGTAACACAGCATGAGGCTTAATGTAAACCTTGAACAGGACAGGGGAGCGGGCAGATCCCTGGAGAACCCCAAAGGTCAGGGGATGTAACAAAAAGAGGGGGGGGGGGGACGATTGAGCCCGGTTAGCTAAAAAGGAACATAACCAGAACAATGCTCAGCCCGACAAACCTGTCCCAGACAGGCGACCAAGCAAGGCAGAATGATCAATGGTGTCAAATGCAGCTAAAAGATCGAGCATAATTAGCGCCCTAAATCCATCCCGATTCCAAAGCCCAGCCAGGCCATCAACAACTCGGACAAGCACACTTTTTCTGTGCCGCATCCACTTTTCTTGACCCTTTTCATATTGAAAAGGGTCAAGAAAAGTACTAAACAGATTTGCCAAAGATTCCAGATGCTTCATTAGAAAAGACAAAACATATAGGTCGAAATTTATCAGGAAGAGTAGGATCCAGAGAAGGTTTTTTATAGGAGAAGAATCACCAGAGGGTGCTTCAAAGAACCAGGGAAAGAACCAGATATAAATGAATGATTAACCGCCAGTACCTGTGAAGGAGAGACCACCTCGGATGGGACCGGTATAGAGGAGAGTGAGCGCAAAAGGCTAAAAAGCTCCTTAGGTTGGTTAAGGGCAGATTCAACTCAATTAGTATAAAAAACAAGTTTCGCCTCAACAATAGCGTTGGTAAATAGCTGTGGCCTGAAGCAATACAACTTTAGCAGCAGGGCAATATGCTTTCCACCATTTCCATTCTGCCTGTCGCAGCCGAAGCCGTAGTACGCTTAGATCTGCATTAAACCATGGCTTAGAAGGGCGAGAACGCAGCTTAGAAGTTTTAAATGGGGCAAGGAGGTCAGCCGTGGTAGTAAAAGCCTGTGTGAGAGTAGTTCAGTTTAGAACTTGCAAAACAGCAATCACTAATTTGAGCTGAGATGTTAGAGGCATCAACCAAATGCCATCTTGGTTGCAGGATGCCTCAAGTGCTAAAGGTAGTGGGAGAAGACCTAATCCCAATCGTGAACGGGATAATAAAATTGTCAGTCCAGGAAGCATTTAAAACAGGATAGGTTCAACCAGACCGAAACATGTGTCTGGGGTTGCTGTTGGTACTCTTGTTCAGAGGAGAATTGCCTATCATTTCGGTGCTGGACAGCCCCAGGGCAGGACAAAGACTGACATGATTGGGATATTTCTTCTCTGTGAAAGATAGTGAGCTAAAGACTCTGGGTAAGGCTCGTGTAACCAGGACTCATGTCTGACAGAGAGTCTCCCAGGACCCCCCTTGTTGTTTGCCGATTTAGGCACAGCCTTGGTTTTCCAAATATTTGTGATGTAATGCTGATCCCCAGCAGGCGCTCTCTACCTAATTGGAAAGAGGACGCCAATGGGTATAGTTGTTCATCCATATTGTTCAACAATCACAAATGAGGCAACATAGAATAGGTTTTGTGAGTCAATCTAAAAAACAGTTTGTGAGTATATATGGCCGCATTTAGTGTGTCACTGTAACACGGCATGCCAGAGCGGTATGCCCAGCCTGCATCCCTGGACGTGTGCCGCGTCGCACATCCGCTGTGTCTAACAGTGTTGCCATAAGCGGTAGCGGACTTCATTCGGTCTGCAGTTCCCAGCGTCCCATCCGACAGCTCTCTGTGAATCGTGGCACGGAGATGGTATGCCTGTCGCACATCACATGATGTACGTAACGCACATTTTGGACGCAACACGTGACGCGGAAGTCGGGCGAAGCCTGATCTAGTTCGTATCGCAACTTCCTGGACAGAATCGGGCAGAGACCCACCTCCTTTTTGCACAACTAAGCTTCCTCATTAGGAGAAGCGGGAAGCCCAGTTTAGGGAAATGCTTGAAAGAATATTGTAATTAACCAGTATGACTTGCACTACCGAAGGGCCTAAAAACTCACATAGCCACGTTTCTTTAACACAATTGGGAAGGTGCTCATGCAAAAGATCACATATCCGTGTGTATATGCACATTGTGTCGTCAGAAGCCAATCCGCAGGCTACTGCCGGATAGGCAGAGAGAACAGATTATGAAGGTGACGAACGGGGAGCGCAGTGAATGGAGGAGGCACCCCGATAACCGGGGCAGGGGCCTCTCTCCTTCCGCTCTCTCGCCCCCCCCCCCTTCCTCACAGGGGCTGAGGAGAGGGCAGCAAGGGAAACAAAGGAAAGGGCGCCAAGAACCCTGGAAAGCTCGCGAAAGGCAACAAAATAAGGAGGGAGGGGCTTGGGGGATATAAACGGCGGGCGCCCGGCACAGGAGCACTTGCAGCTCTTCCAGCAGCCGGGCGCCCGCCTAAATTGGAGGATTTCGTTTCGTTTTCGAGGCCGTGGGGACCTTGTGTGGAACTTCGCCTGGAGACCTAGCTGCAAGGAGTATTTCGTTTTGGTCGTGTTGCTGGTTCGTGAGGCAGTTCGTGTTTCGGTTCCAGCAGAAGAGGGTTCCAGTGCTGGAATGACTGTTTCACCAAAGGCGGAATTTCGTACAGCAACAAGGCGGCATCGGGTAAGGGACTAACGGCGACAAAGGCGTGCGTCGGAGCGTGGTAGGTGCATATAACACTGTGTAGCTAGTTCTGCTGCAAGAGGGGCGCCATTGAGCCGAAACCGATTTTAATGAGGTTTACTAGGGCCCCCTGGGGCACAAATGATAGCTGGCCCACGTTTAATGCTGGGAAAATCTCTAGGAAAATCTCTAGGTGGTAGGGTTAGAAGCACCACTCGTGTGATACTGAGGCGGGCGGGGGTGTTTTATTGATACCTCGGCTCGGTGGCCTGACGAGGGGATTGGCGCATTAGCCACGTTAAAGTAATACCACGGTCGGATTACATGACCGTTGCGGTTAAGGGTTAGCGAATGCAGATGGGGCGCACTGTCAATATCGTATCGCATGAGGGTTAACAGAGGCGAGATTATCGGGTTATGCACTCATACTTCCACACGCAGAGATACGCGTGCCAGTTCTAGTGATGCAATAATAAAAAAAAAAAAAACCTGATTAAAAGGAGCGGCTTCAGCCTTAAAGCTATTGGAGACTGCCTGCCATTTAGCTTCGAGGGTACATCGGTGTGTAGCTGTGCTCTTCCCTGGCACATAGTACATAAGCAGGCTGTCCTCATTAGTCCTTGTTGGTACCAAGAATAGTTATCTCTCTTCTCGTTGCTTATAGGGGTTACTGCTAACTTGAGGTAACCATTGTTATGTTATATGGCATCTCCACTATTTGGGTCATATGACTATGGGCCCGATTGGGTTTTTTGAGGGCACACAGCAAACCTAAATAGTACCCGGGCTTGGTTTTGGGTCATGACGTCTCTGCGCTGGGTTCACGTCATCCCGTGGTGTCTGTTTCCTCTGGGTGAGGTCCAGGGCGCCAGTGTAACTCCAGGCAGTGAACAAAGGAAGAGGAAATAAGGAAACAGGGAGCGAGAAGCCACACAGGGATCCTTCCAATCAAAAGCACCTCAAAAAGTTAGAGTAATAAATGGCCTCAAATAGTCATGTGCGACAGATAAAGGCGAGCTGTGAAGCACGTCATTAAATAAAATTGAGGTAGAGCTACAGTGCCGGGGAGGCCAAAATGCCAGCAGCGATCGAGGACGTGTGGTTCAGCGAGAGCGAACGAAATGGACTCGTAGCTTTTACAAGGCTGTGACACAGAAGCAGCATGTTGGGGTTTCAGCAGGGTGTTCATTCCTAAATCTCAGTCATGTGAAGCTACATTAGTGCAACCGTGGTGGAGTCAAGTAGGAGCATTCTTACTAAGGAAAAATTGTTGGAAAAAGTTGTCCAATTTCGCACAGAACTTGCGGTGTTACATATTGCACCTTGTTGGTCGGGCTTGGGGTACTGATCGTATGCACAACCAGGTCACACATTTGTGGGAATGTTGAAGTGGGGATCGGGGGTGTCCGCAGCATGTGAACAGACAGGTGTTCTCTGTTAGCATAACACTGCGAGAGTTGTCAGACACAGGTTTTAAAACTGCATTCAAACTTTATGAACAGGTGGAGGATAGCTCAAGGGATAACGTGCTTGCCTTAGAAGCACGACGATTCAAAGCACCCCAGTTTCGGTCCGCGCTCAGAAACCACTGGGTATTAAGCGCGTTATAAATAACATATCATATTTCAGACACAAATACTAAGGTGTTCATTAGAGGCGGGCGTGTATGCTGCCATTGCGGTTGCGCTGGCGGTAGTAGTAGTGGCCAACTTGGTTATTGCATGCACGGTTATGGCCGTCAAGAATGGGACACTGCAATTGAGCACCTATGGTGTGTTACTTCACTGTGCATCTAGTAGTTTGGACCAGTTTTACTGTACGGTAGTCTTTAAATTGCGCAATTTACAACACATGTTACCGTCAAACTCCACCCTGGGAATTATTTGAACAGTCGGTCCGAAAGGGAAATAATTGATGTTGCAACGACGGGACAATTTTTAAATTGGTTGACCAGTGTAATGCGCCAGGCTGACCCAGCTGCGAGCAACCGCCACGTCTTCTGCAGGCTTGAGCTGCACGGGAGCATCCGCTCACTAATCTTCATCGCCCGTCCCATGAAAGTGTTACCCCCATTCCCACTATGGCATTTCCCACCCAATATACTTGACTTGAGCTGCCCCCCTTTTCAATTGAAAAACACGCGGGGCGATATGGGGCAAAATAACCTTGCTTGCACGCTGCTGCGCGTGCCTAATGCCGCTCCCCATTTTGTGTCGGTATATTGTTTGCTGCATGTGCATTATACGATGGGTAGGCACAATGGTGCTGGGTGCGTTTCTACTATAGGCACCTGATGCTGCGCGTGTGGGTGCTGATCTGTTTACACAAAACACTATGACAGTGATTGCATCATTCACAGCATAGTTGGAAGCTGCGGGGTGTCTTGGTAAACTAGGTCGACTTAATGGTGATTGGGGAAAGAGCTAGTAGATGGGTTGGAAAATATGGCCACCCGGGATTGGGGCAGGGGAAGGCTCCCTGGAACAGAGAGTAATGCACGCAGTGGGGTGCAAATTCAACCGAGAGGCCATGGAAAGGAATGGGTAGCGAAAGAGGCCAGAAGGGGACAAGCAGTTAACGGGGCTGGCATATCGTCCACCAAATTTTGGTCATTGCCCACAGGCCCCAACCACTGGAGGTTTATTACAGAAGTGGTGTGGAAGCGAGAGGGATAGAATGGAAGGGCTCCACCCGTGTTAAGAGGGCCAGGGTATTTGAGTGAAGAGCTGCACCTAGGGCACTGAGGTGGGATTATAGAAGGTCTTCCCGGTTTGTACGCGGAATTACTGGCCGTAACGGGGATTGGGAAGTGGAGATAGCCACAGTGGTAGGTGCTTTCGGATGGGTTGTGTGGCAGGGGTGAAAAGGATGATGCGGGTGAATCAAGGCATTCAATATGGGATGACACGCGCATAACAGGGGCATCCTGAATACGAAAGGGAAGGTTGCAAAGGTCGGAGAAGTAATTGGGCAGCGGGCCAGTGCCCTGAGGAACGATTATACGCTGGATATTGGTATGGCTCGGTAGAGTTCAGCTGTTACAGGGGTGCGGGTAGGTTCTTGCTGAGGGGGTTCCCTAAAGTTATGGTGCAAGTTGCTCGGGATTGGCTGGTGAATGATGGCAGGGCTTGCGATGCCTGCAAGAGCGGCAGGGCGTTGGGGCTACTCAGGGAGCTCACAAAGTGCTTGCTGCAGCTGAATGCAGAAGTCGGGGTACGACATATACCCGGGGTTAAGAATGTGGCCGCTGATTCTCTTTCTCGTTTACTGTGGGGAAAGTTTCGGGAAAATCATCCAGAGGCAAGCACAAGGATGACACCCTTCCAGACACAATGGTGGGTATTGGTTGGGGAGATCTGAGCTCGCTGATCGACACGGCACTCGCACCAGACACAATGCGAAGATATAGAGGGTGCTGGGAGCAATTCATGGCCTTTCAAAGCAACATCTTGCCCGAGAGTGAGAAAGAAAGGCCAGTGCGGGCCTTTGTGGGATGGTGTTGGCACCAAGGAAGGTCCAGGTCTTGGGTGGCTTACCACCTAGCAGCAGTGGCTCATTTCTATAAATTGGAGGGCAGGCCCGATCCCACCAAAGAGCATTACATTGTTATGGCAATGAGGGGCTGGGCCAAACAGGCGACAGTTAAACCCGACGAGAGGCGGCCCATAGATGTGGGGAAGTTGCACGAATTGATCAGGAGCCTGGTGGTGGTGTGTAGGGATGATTATGAAAAGGCATTGTTCGCAGCAGCCTTCTCACTGACATTTTTTGGGGCCTTAAGGGTGAGCGAGCTGGTGCCTGCCAACAAGAAGGGTAAAGGTGTAAGTTTCCTTAGGAGCTGTGATATAGGGGTACAAGGAGAGCGGTTATACATATTTCTGTGGAGATCCAAGACCGATCAGACGGGGAAAGGCAGAAGCATTGTGTTAGGGGGTACCCAGGACAGTCTGGTTTGTCCAGTAGGATGCGTAAGCAAGTATTTGAGTTGGAGGAGTCACACGGGGGAGGAGGCCCCTTTTTTAGTACACAACGATGGGTCAGCGTTAAGTCTGTTTCAGTTTAAAAAGGTGTTGGACATGACGCTGGTGGAGGCAGGGTTCTCGAAAGGAGTTTATGGGACGCCTTCCTTCAGGATAGGGGCAGCCACATCGGCGGCAGGGATGGGCCTGGGAGCAGAGGCAATCAAGCAGATTGGGGGCTGGAGGTCCGGTTGTCTTAAGCGGTATGTCAGGCCTGAAAAAATGTACGTTTAACGGTTCCTCCCTCCTATCTCCTCGCAATAGCATCGAAGAAGGAAAGGCGACGGTCCGCCTGGGTGGTGGGCCATTCCTTTGTGTCAAGGGCCAGGGCAAGCTGGACAGCCAAGCAGGAGGTGTTGACCGCCGAGGAATACAGGGTGCAGTGGCACGGAGTGCCGGGTATGAAATGGGCACAGCTACAGGGGCACGTGCGCAGACTCCTGAGGAACATCGGAGGCCCGATGTGTTGGTGGTGCACCTCGGGGGCAAGGACTTGGCTGGTCTGGGGAGGGGGGATCTTGCTCAAGGAAATGATGTCTTCCTTACAGGAGCTATCGGCAGTAATGGGAGAAACTGAAATCGTGTGGTCGGAAATCATCTCGAGGCACGAATGGAGGGACGCTGAGAGTCAGGCGGCCGTGGAAAATTCAAGGAGGAAGCTGAATTGGGCTATGGCTAAGTTTTGCAGAGGGAGAGGCTTTCAGCATGTCAGACATGGTTTGATCAATCTTAAAAACACGGAGTATTACTTGAAGGATGGAGTTCATTTGTCAGAACAAGCAATGGACTTGTTTTTCTAGAATATCTGCACAAAATTACTGGAGTAATAAGCAAGGAAAGGGGGGAGCCACGGTGGGCGGTAACCCACCTTTGGCGTGGCGGGTTGTGGCAACCTATGATAAGACAAAGACTCCGAATGAGCCATTGCTAAACCGGAAGGGTCTTCGCCCATTCTAGACAGCACCTCCTGGGAGCCTAAACGGCGGGGGTGTCTGGCGGTAGCAATTGGGGCTCAACTTCCCCCCAACAAACGGCACTCCCCCAGTCCGCAAAGGCCTGCAGGGGCAGGCGGTTCTCAGACTCAAAGGCCTTGGGGGAGTTGTGCCTGCAATCGACATGGAGGTAAAGGGGGAAGCAGGACGAGGAGCAGTCGCCACACTTTTGGAACTATTTTATTACCTGTTTGCAGTGGTTATGTATATGTAAAAATAAATCTGTGGCCTTGTTATGCCAAACCAAAGGAAATGTCTCATGCAGCACCTTACTGGAGGGTAAGGAAAGGGGCTTACAGGATGAGAAATGTTGGATACAAATGGCATAGCTAATGGACGAATGCCCAGGTTATGAAGGTGACGAACGGGGAGCGCAGTGAATGGAGGAGGCACCCCGATAACCGGGGCAGGGGCCTCTCTCCTTCCGCTCTCTCGCCCCCCCCCCCTTCCTCACAGGGGCTGGGGAGAGGGCGGCAAGGGAAACAAAGGAAAGGGCGCCAAGAGCCCTGGAAAGCCTGCGAAGGGCAACAAAAGAAGGAGGAGGGGCTTGGGGGGATATAAACGGCGGGCGCCAGGCACAGGAGCACTTGCAGCTCTTCCAGCAGCCGGGCGCCCGCCTAAATTGGAGGATTTCGTTTTCCACCCTCCCACCCTACAGTTATGACAGAGCCTGGACGTCGTCGCAGGATGGACAGGCGGGTTGTGGCAACCTATGATAAGGCAAAGACTCCGAATGAGCCATTGCTAAACCAGAAGGGGCTTCGCCCATTCTAGACAGCACCTCCTGGGAGCCTAAACGGCGGGGGTGTCTGGCGGTGGCAATTGGGGCTCAACTTCCCCCCAACAAACGGCGCTCCCCCAGTCCGCAAAGACCTGCAGGGGCAGGCGGTTCTCAGACTCGAAGGCCTTGGGGGAGTTGTGCCTGCAATCGACATGGAGGTAAAGGGGGAAGCAGGACGAGGAGCAGTCGCCACACTTTTGGAACTATTTTATTACCTGTTTGCAGTGGTTATGTATATGTAAAAATAAATCTGCGGCCTTGTTATGCCAAACCAAAGGAAATGTCTCATGCAGCACCTTACTGGAGGGTAAGGAAAGGGGCTTACAGGATGAGAAATGTTGGATGCAAATGGCATAGCTAATGGACGAATGCCCAGGTTATGAGTGCAAGTCTGAACTGAAATCACTTGCGACAGCCGGACACAAGACCCGGCACGCCGTAGGAGGCCTGGCACCCTTCAGCCGAGCAAGTCTGCTGCAAGGAACACAAGTAAAAACTAGAATAAATACGGAAACTCAAAATAAAATGAATCGTGAATAAACATTGAGAATGTATGCAATATGAAAATGAGGCGTCAACCCGTGACCTTAAAGTAAATAATAGACACTAAATCAATAAACCATAAAAATGTAACACAGGGGGCTGCAGCAGCCGTACCTGCAGAGTCATAGAATGGAATAGAGGGAGTGGTCAGATAGGAGTGAGTTAAGTCCATGGTGGGTGGCTGCGGTACGCTTGGGTAGGTTAGCCACCTAGCATGACTATGGGGATATAGGTAGTAAGTGGCTCAAGAAGGTTTAAGTCGGGGGAAGGAGCTGAAGACCAGGGGGTTGATGAACAGCCTGAACAGAGAGAGGATTTGCCTAGGAGTAGCAGGCTCTAAGTGACCTAGGTATATCTGGAATTCTGGGCCTCTACAGTCGCATTTAAGCGGGCTTAATTGCGACCATTATGGTGTTCCAGTAGGCTGGGCATAGCATTAAAAGAATACTCCTTTGCACCATGGTTAGCTCACCCATTGTAATATAGCTCTTCGAAGCTGCCACTCTAAACACCATCTCCAAAGCTGCAACTGACATTTACCATAAGTAACATTTCCCAGTCTTATCACCTGCACCCATCGGACCCCACCCCTACCAGGTTCAGTAACCAATGTTCTCATTCCCGATACTAAAACTATGTTCAATTCATAATGTAATGGTTAACATCCCCAATAAATGCTCCATGTGCACAATGACTAAACCAGTTACACAGATTGTGACAAATAAACTGTCTATGGGTGTTGGTACAGCGTGACCTACACCTGAGAGGTTGTAGACTTGAGCGGGAATGCACCCTCCCGGGGTAAGGTCAGGCCCAAGTTACAAACCAAAGGAAGATGTACCTCGAAGTGTGCCTGCATATTAGGATCTGAAATGGTGCATATATTAAGGTGAAAAATATTTCACAGCCGTTGTAAGGCATGGGTCGACGAGCATGTCCTCCATATCCTGCTATGGACACAAGACATAACCATCTTCTCCACGGGTATCCTGTCCAGTGCTGTGTCAAGTAAATCGCTGTCAACACATGACTGTATGCGGCATCAACTGTCAAAGAGCCAGTCAACGGAGTGCTGAACACAAGCTCCTTTCTCCCCATCAATGGCAGAACACACGTCATCTTATAGTATTAATTAACACATCCTCCCTGACCCAGCTGATAAAATGTCACTGGTTTCTGCAATCAGGATTTCCATCTACAGCAGTACGGTCAACTTCTGAGAAGTTGGCTAAGAAGAGAGCAGAGATGTGAGTCTTGGAATGTCTGGAACCATCTGATGTTCTGTATGCTTCATCCTTTTCTGTAGGGTTTTAGTTGAGTGCATGTGATTGTGGATTTGTCGAATGTTCAGGAGTTTGGGTCTGCTGTAGCGGCATTAGGTGTGATCAACTGGTAGTTTCATGTCTCTGTCAGTCAGAATCTCAACGTTATGAACTATGGGTGAGTGAGATAGTTAGTTGGGGGCATGGTGGAGTTGAAGAAGGGGCAGTAGGGTTGGCATTTGAGGCATGAACAAAGAGACCGGGTATATCCAACCAGTGGCAGATGGTGGTTAAGCGGTTGGTTAATTGGTTATAAGATACCCGGGTCGAAGGAGAATAATATATCTCTGTATCTTCAAGAAAGAGGTGATGCACATTCCTTTAACAATTTGCGGTGCAAAGGGGTCAGTTGGAGCGTGGGATGGGTTGGCAGATTGATGGATGGGTAGAAGTTCAGTTAGCAGATGAGGGGAGGGTAGAAGGAGTGGGTTGGGAGGAGCGGAGAATGAGAGAAGTAGTGAGAGAAGGGTGGATAAACTGTCCCATATCTTGTTCATTTTAATAGCAAGATGGCAACACACAAACTAGAGTACAAGTACACACTACCAGACCTGGTCTGACTCCAAGGATCCCAATCCCACCTAACAGTTTGCCACATTATTGAGCGGTTGGATCACCCAATTTCAGCAGCAGTGGGTCTGCATGATTTGCAACAAGTGGATTGTTGCCATTCTACGCCAGGGCCATACCAAACCTTGACAGCATCCTCTACAGCCCAGCACACAGACTGCAATCCAGGTGACTGTAATGCATCCTGCTACTCGTGATTTCTGTGCATCACCTGTGGGTAAATCGGTGCTGATGTTGGGACTTGTCATAACCTTAGTAAACTGTTTAGATCGAGCAATTCTGCCCCTTTTCAGTTGTTTTCTTCTGTATTTGCTGCATACAAATATAACTTGAGGTCTGTGCTACTGCTGATGTGGCGTGTCTGCACTCATTTTGGCAGGCTTTTCTGGAGTTAAGCTTGATTTGTTGCAAAAAAACAGCTTATGAGTGGCGCCTGTTCGGCGTGGAACTCCCAGCACTCCTTAACCAGGCCCTCCTAACATCTTTATATTAATTTGCCTGCGCCTTCCCAAACCTTTAAATGCTCTCTTAGTACAGTGTTAGTCCCGCCCATCTAGCCCTGTCAGACTAGTTACCCTTTTAGCATAACCAGTGGGCACCTGTACATGCAGTGGCCCCCCGATAAAGTAAGTGTATCTTTGTTTGGTACAGACTTTCTATACCAAGCTAAATTTTATTGAAAATTGAAGAGACTAAAATCAGATATGTGAAGTCCTGGAAATCAAAGTAAAAATAAATTCTAGTTTCTTTGAATAACTGGTCGATAAGCATAGAAAAGATGGACTTGCTGTCTTTGGGGTCAACTTTGAAAATTAAAAGGGGAAATACAAGGCTTTCTTTCTGATGATATCCCCTGCCTGTGCCTGTCACTTATGGTAGATGGGGTGGTGACTCTGGCCGAAGCCCCACCACCGAATACATGATGTGGGGTGGTATCTGGAGGATCCCCTGGTCTTTCCACCTCCACAGCCCTGGGTGCATGTGGCAGTGTTTCAAAAAAAGGTAGCAGGCGCTCCTCTCCAGAAAGAACAAGGCATGATAACCTGTTCGGAGGTGAGAGTTTGCAGCACACGCTTTTTGCTCACTGTACCTTTCACAGATGGGAAATATTCATTTGCATATCAGTCTTTGTCCCGCCCACATGGGCAGTCCAGCACCGAAATGCTATGGCAATTCCTCTCTGAACAAGAGTACCACCAGCAACCCATACACGTGTTTCAGCCTTGTTGGGCATCATCAGTGAGGTGAAGCTGTGCCTCTCTAAGCACAGTGAGCAGGGAGTCCACGTCTGGTTGCCCCCAGGTAACTTAGAGTGACCAACCCCAAGTTCCTTGAAAATATTTCAAAAAAAGGTAGCAGGCGCTCCTCTCCAGAAAGAACAAGGCATGGTGACCTGTTCTGAGGTGAGAGTTTGCAGCAGTGGACTGCCATGTTGTAAACTCTCCCGTGTCTTCTCCTATAAAGGTGCTCTGGTTCACCATGTTGAATATGAAGCTGTGAGCCCTGAAGGAGCACCAAAAGTATTTTTATTGGTTATGCAGTCTTTTCAACGAAACATTTTCCATCAAAAATGTTTCCATTGAAACTTTTCCATGAAAAAAAGTGCATCGAATGCATATGTGTGTAGGGTAAAGTGTGAATTTTGTTTGGGTTGCATTTTTAAGGTTTTAAACAGGGGAGCTGGGGGGGGACCCCCACCACCCAAAATTAACAAATAAAAAAAAATGCACCATCATGGGTGCACTTTCTTTTGTTAGATAATATTCGATGGAAACATTTTTGATGGAAAATGTTTCGTTGGAAAGACATGTAACCTTTTTACTATTGTACCGGACGGTTCCCATATTAATCCAGAAATATGCCCACTGCTAACGTGGTGTGTTAAAGGGGAAATGCAGATAGAGAGCAGGTCCTTCCTACTCAGTCTATAGAGCCCAGCATGCATTCTCCAGCATGCATGTGGCTTTCTGAGAACCCAAGATTACGGGCCAGCATTTCATATGCTCGGTTGCACAGAATACCATCAAAAGCAAAACAAATGCACCTGGCCTAATGACATCCTTGTGCCCCAGCCAATTCCCCCCCAAAGGACTCCATTAGAAAAAAACAGATGGATGTCCCTAGGGGAGAGCCGGTCAGGAAGAGGAAAAGGTAGGTATGATGACCTGCACAGAAAGAGTTGTGACATGGAGCAGAGAGGTTTGATGATTCACCAGATGTTGTCACTGCTCCCCAGTGGGGAGACCTTTCCCATGAGGCTAGGGAGGTGCAGCTGCTACCCAGTAGTTCCCCTATAGAGGACCTCATGGGGAGGGACTCCCCCTCCCACCACCTCTGGGCATAAGGAAGAGACCCTCTGGAGTACAATCCGTTGAAGATCACCACACCTCCACATTCCTTAGCCTCCCCTTCCATTTCAAACCACTACATTTAAAGTAGATCAATGCATTTCTGTAGTACCTGGGGTATATCCAAGACTGAAAACAAACACTAGGACGAAGAAGAGCACAGAAAACATGAAGGTTACTAACAGTGCTACTACCGAGAAGGTGGCTCACAAGAGGCATGAGGAGTACCAAGGAGCACCAAGGAGCCATCCACAACAGGTGTGCTGACATTCCACTGGGGCGGAGTGAGCTCTATAAAGTGGAAACAAGGGAGATTCGAAGTCTGCATTCGACCCGAGGAGAGGGTTCTGTAGGCACCTTTTAATCGGGAACTCCGCGGCTGGTTTCATCCCTGTGCAGTGCAACGACTCCACGTTTCCTCCTCGACGAGATCCTCTCTTTCCCTGGTCGGAACGACGAACTGCAACCACTGCCAGGAACAACTGCCCCTGCTGGAGCTTCCTTTCTCTTTAAGGTACTGTGTCCTGCCTGGCCTCCCCTTTCTACAGATTGCTAAAGGTGACCCTTAAATCCTTGGCTTCTATACTGGGTTGGCTCCAGACCTCTAACTATATCTTTTGACTCACCCCAACCTCTTTTGAACACTCTGCAAAGACTTTCAGTGCACTTTAAACCGTGTGATCCTGGGCACATTTCGCGTTGCTCCATTTAAAGTGGGCCTGGCCTATGAACTTTGGCTCTACAGTATAACCTGCCTTTCTCCCCTTGCTCTGAACTCTTAAGTGTTGGGAACTGTTTTAGTTTATGCTCTGCCTTTTCTCTCCCCTTTTAACCTAAACTATTGGAGTGCCATCTAGGTTAAGCGCTCACTCCTGTCTTAACAAATAGTTGTGCTTTAACCCTGACTTGTCTGATAGTTATCAAGGGAGGTGTATATATTTACCTGACTGTGTTTTAGATTACTTTTCATTGAGAGTGCTAGTGTATTACTTAAAGTGTGTTTTAAATAAATAACTATATACTTTTTATACAAAGCTCTGGTCAGTGTTTGTTTGCTCTACTGTGTTTTGGCCCTATTGTGTATACTCTGCATACTGCCCTACTCTTCTTGAGAGAAGTCTGACTGCTCAGCCATAGCTACCAGGTAAATCTGGGTGGTGCAGACTGCTACCAATTGGGTTTACTGCTGCTCCTGTAGTCTTAATCTTTTTGCAGTGTTCCCCAAGCGAGCTGCACAGGTTTCTGCCTAACATGAATAAATACTTAATAAACATAAAATCAGACACATCAAATCAGTGCATTAGATTTCATAATAATAAAAATTCAGAAAGATAATTTTAAAATGGATAACGGAATCTAAGAAAAGAATAAACGTAGTTAAACCGTAAAAAGTAGAGAAGATCAAACAACCTCCAGTAGGATTCCTTCCCGAACATTCTGGGTATTCAAACATCTCGTCCATAGAAGTTATTTGTCAACCTTGTATGATACACCCGAAGGGACCCCTAAATGTCACCCTACAAGTAGTTAAGGCCTCACAGTTTAACAACAAATGTTTAGTGGTTTCAATGGAGGAGTTATAGAATCTGCAGTCACTATTGACTTCAGTAATACTATTTCTCCTGAGTAGAATCTCCTTCGTAGGAAGCAAGTTCCAACGGAGCCGCAAGAAAAGAGCCATATGGTGCCGGTTTGGGAACTGTGAGAGCAGAGTGGAAAGAGTCCCCCCATCTTTTGTGCTCATGGGCTAAGTGCCTCATAGATGGATAAGAGTGGAACTGGTCAGTCGTAGTACCCAGTCTAAATCATACAAGGCCATTTTAACCTTGGTCAGATTTGCACTTAAATTGTCTAAATCCAGTGAGGTTCTTGAAAGGATTGCTTCGCATTACTGGCCAAACTGGACAAGGAACTGAGCATTCCTCAGGGAGTCATTAGAGTTCTTAAGGGCTGCCCCCATAACCTCATAGATGGAATCGGGGAAGTCAATATTGAGTACAGAGATAGCAAACGCCACTCAACGAATGCTTTTAGAGAGATAATTGCTAACTCGATTCTGATAGCTGCCAGAGGGATCGCATTAGGGACCCCCATATCTTGGCTCACCATATAGTTCAAGGCCGTATGTAATTTACGGAACAATTTTGCCTTCATAAAATATGAGTGCAGGTTTTAAAGAGAAAATCTTCTGAATTCGCAATCAATCTTGATTGTTTGGTTCTGAAGCTGAGACACTTTTTGTAAGAGAATCTCATGGATTTCTTTTTTTTTAAACTTTATTTTTGGTCTTTCCAAAAAATACAAACATTACTCTGAGAAAAGAAAGAAAAACTGAGAAAAACTTTGCCCATGTGGTCCCGGGTTGCCCCCCCCCCCCTTTATTTGGCACATTCAGTGTTTGTCATGCTTGCACACGTATATATCTTAAATGGATGTCGCAAAACGGTTGTGTAGCCTCTTAGAGTCTGCTGTTTGGTGTTAGTACGGCAAGATTTTAGTCTGACGAGGTCAACAAATGATTAACATAGGGCGCCCATATGTCAGGCGGTCAAGTGCGCAGAGGCAGAGTTTTGATGAAGCTCACACCAATATTGTGGCAGTACGTCACATCTTGAAGCCATCTTTGCCTACTGGGAGCCTGGCCTCTTCCCCAGGTCATGGCTACCCTTCGTCGTGCCAGTACTAGCAGTTATCCAGCTAGTCTCCTCACTGCGGGTTGTAAGTCCCTGGTGCAGCCCAGCAGTGTCACCGCGGGGCAGCGTTTGAGTTGTTCCCCTATTATTGCAGAGATTTTATTCAGCGCTTCACCCAAGAATCGGTGAACTGTCGGGCACTCCCAGGCTAGAGATCTGCGTGGGTCGTGCCACACCTCTCGCAGCAGCTGATACGGTCGAGCGGTGTTGGTGGAGTCTGACTGGAGTATGGTATACCTGATGGATGGAGTTGAAATGAATGAGTTTGCACCGTGAGTTTAGGGATACCTTTTGTGTTTGCCACAATATGTACGACAAGTCCTCCTCGTCAATTGTGTCAGCAAGTGACTTTTCCCACCTCAGTGTAGGAGCTGCTGGTCGGTGTGCGGTGGCCAGCAGTTCTCTGTATATCCTCGATACCAGCCTGCCTTCTCCCTGTGCCTGGATCACCCAATGCAGGAGCTGCCATGTAGGTGGTTGATCAGGAAATGTGGGGAACAGAGATTTGAGAGCGTGTCGAAGTTTGAAGTAGACAAAGATGTCCAAGGTTGAATCTGCACCTCGTGCCCTGGCCTGTTGTGCTGTTAAAAAACTGCCCTCCGCACACCAGTCCTGCACAGTGATTATCTTCAGTTTGTCCACCCACCAGAGGTATACCTCCTCGGTTGTGAGTGGGATCCCTGGTATAAATCTCGCCGGAATAAGGGGGAGAACCTGACAGTGATGTTGTTACTGTGTGCGATATTTACCTCCATATCTGGTATGTGGTCTGTACTACATTTAGAGTTTTCGGTGGTACTCGGAGTTCTCCTATGATAGTCACACACAGGAGATTAGGGGTTACTAGGGCCGTTCAATCTGAACGTGTGGGCGGATGGTCTGAGTGGAGTACCAGTGGCCCAGGAAACTGAGCTTGAGCAGTCCAGTAATAACGCTCAGTCGGTGAGTGCGAGGCCGCCTTTTGCGATTGGTTGAACTAGAGTTGTGTGGGCGATTCTGGCTGGTTTACCCACCCAGATTAGTTCAAGAATTAAACTGTGTACGCGCTGGAAGAATCCCCGGGTCAGTAGTATTAGTATGTTTATTAACAGGTAGAGAAGTTTGGGTAGTACGACCATTTTGACAATCGACACTCGTCCCCGCAGTGTGAAATTGAGGTGTTTCCACCTTGTTATTTTATCGCTGAGTGTCCCCATCACTTTCCCGTAATTATTGCAGAATAGGTCATCGTGATTCCTAGACATCATTATTCCCAAATACCTGACGCCTGAAGTTTCCCATTTGAATTCAAAGTCATCTCTAAATTCTGCTGTGCTCAGGGTCAGTAGAAATACTACTGATTTATTGTGGTTAATTTTTAGTCCGGAGAGGGCTCAGAATTTGAGAACCCCCCTCTTCATTGGTATGGCCATTCAACAGTCTTTTTCTGCATCAAGTAGCACTGCCACCGCCTGTTCTGAGCGGTTGAGTGCCTAAATGAGGCCGAAGAGTCGGCGGATGCTGAAGGTTGTGTTTCGTCCTGGGATGAAGCCGGCTTGGTTGGCCAGCACTAGTCTAAGCATCAGGGGGAGGAGTCGGTTGGTTGGGATCTTGGCAAGGATAGCATCTCATGGATATTTTTCAGGCCTGAATGTGCACCAAAGTGGAAATTCAAATAGACAAGACTGGGACTGGTCTCAATCGCTACGTTTTCCACAGACCAAGAGGGATTACATTTTTTAGTCTTTCTCTTTGCAAGAGCCAAAATGCTGGTTTTACTAGGATTTATTAAAAGCCCATTCTCTTAGGCATATTTCGAGAAGTTGTTCAGGAGTCTTTGAAGTCCAACCTTAGATTTGTCGAATAACAAAAAATCGTCGGCATAGGCCATCCATGATATTTTACATTGGCCCAACTTTGGGGTAATTAGGCCTCCATCAGCAAGACAATCGGCCGCGTCAGATAGGTATTGATTGAATAGCCCTGGGGCCAAAACCCAACCCTGCCTTAGTCCCACATAAGAGCGTATTCGCTCGATAGATCACCTTTTTTATTTAACCGGATCTGGACGCCACAGTTGTCATAAACACCTATCACTAGGCACAGAAGGCCATTCGGCATGCCCCAGCCAGCTATTTTAGTCCACAATTGATTCCAGCTGACGCGATTAAAGGCAGCGTAAAGGTCTATTGAGGCCACGTAAGTACAAGCGTCAGGGACAGCCCAAGCCGTTTTTTCAATGGTTTTCAAGGTAAGGCCATTAATGTTTGTCGAGAAACCTTTGCAGAAACCGGTCTGGAGTTTATTCAACCTATGCATAGAAATAGCCCATTGCTCCAGATGAGTTGGTAATAAAGAAGAAAAGATCTTCCAATCGGCATCAATTTATGCGATTGGTCAATAGTTTTAGGCTCAGACCTGCTACCTCGTTTGTAAATGGGTGCAACGTAAGCCGTGCTGCAAGAGTCTGGCAGTACTCCAGTGTGGAAATACTTCCGAATTGCAGAAACAACACGTTGGCCAAATTATCCGGGTCGGCCTTAAAGGTATTATTAGTTAGGTCGTTCGGACCCGGGGATCGTGACTTCTTGCATTTCTTTAATAGATTATGAATAACTTCTATGTCCAATTCTGGCTGCCAAGAATAGTCATATTTAGCAGTACATAATGACAAATCATTATCATCTTTCTCGGGGGGAGATCCAAATAGATCCTTGAAAAGCCAGATCCATTGAAACTCCAGAACTGCGTTTAATTGCAAGGTAATGGTAATAGGATCTTGATTATTAATTATGGACCAAAACGACCTCATATTGAAGTTAATCAGAACATGGAGCATGGTTTCAGGGTCTTGCTGCATCATTAATGCTCTCTTGGGCTTAATGAAATTCTTGTATTTTTGCTTAATTTTCTTCGCAGAATTTACTTTAGTCACAAGATCCTGGGTTGATTCCATAAGTTTTCTAATTTCTTTTCTCATAAGAGATTTGGCTAAGGCCAACTCTTCATTGGATGTATGAATTGGTCTAGTAGGTTTCATAGGTCTAAACCTAGTGTTAATCCTAACACGATTAACCATTTCAGAAAAAAAGTCCTCAAACTTGTTCCCATTAAAAGTCTCAATTTTCCACTCTAATGAAGTTGTTAACATAATCGAGTGGAGATCTCGGTTCAGGATCGCAATATTAGTGTTGGACCAGCGAATTGCATTACTTGAACGAGTAGTTCGTAAATGTGACACATCTGTTTGTTCTCTGGTGATTAGTGCAATGTTGAATTCAGCTATTAAAATAACATGATCACTCCAATCATCTCTGAACACAGTGAAAGAAGTGCAACAATTTGATAAATAATCAACAAAGCTATAGTCCGGAGTCGATGAGCTAACCCCTCTAAACCATGTTTGCATATTTGTTTTTTTATTAGTCCTTTCCATTTAGAGGCAGAAGCCCCAGCACCCGAAAGCCAAACACCAGCTTCTTTCTGCTTGGGATTTAAAGTTCTGGCAAACCATATCAGACGATAAATCAAACAAATCGTATCTCAAAGCCTGAAAAAGACAGTTGGCATTTAGATCCCTGCCAGCGTTACCCTTCCATCAGAGTTACCAGCAGACCATAGCAGAATGCACTCAGAGATCCCCTCTTGGAAAGGTTTAAGCTCAGCAATCCCCTTGTGCCAGTAGACATTCACAACTTACAATTTGAAAATCAGATTAGCTAAGGACAAAGCAACTGCCATGGCCCCAAATGGGAGTTTGTCAAGGGTAACAGCAGACATTCCCAAAGCCGAATCAACAGCAATAAGAGGCCCTCCAAAAGCCCTGACACCCTTGCTAGCCCTTGCTTCTTGGTTAAACACTTGGAAGCCATTGAGCACTGGGGCCGCGACCAACCATGTCTCTTGGAGCAAGATGCAATTTGCCTCTTTAAGTGTAGACATAGCAAGCAGTGTGGAAAAGAGATGGCGGCTCCCTCTCGTATTCAATGAATTAATACACAGGGATATATCTCTCTTCACATGAGTGCCACCAGTAAGTTGATTACGGGACAGGTTTACGCCACAATGTTGATGTGACTGACGGCCAATCAATATTATTGCCATCCGGTTGTTCATCAACCTTAACCACTGATCTTAGCCCTTGGCCAGTGGGATGAACCACAATGCTCAGGCCCCCTCAGGGACCTATGTCGCCACCCTCCTGTGAAGTGATGCTACAGATGTTAAAGCCTAGGACTTGTAGACTTTTAGAGTAAGCAAGCTCCTGGTTGAAATTAAAATGGATGAAAGAGCTATCTAGGTGGTTTCTGTCAGGAAAACCAACACAGTCAATATCAGAGGAGGATAGCAAACCCAAAGCTGGAATTTTGGCAAAGATCCGTAGAATGTTAGACCTATTTAGGCAGACCGAGATGTTAGGGCCATTAGCCTGGTCAGTTTTAATAAAAACTCACTTTTACCTCAAGTTGGTTCTTTCCTATGGCCAGCCTGATTTCTATCATTCCTACCCCACTGAGTCTGTTGGGCTCAAGACTACATGAATGGGCCCCAATCGGCTGATGTATATTGGCCGTGTGTAGTCGCCCCAAGAGTTGTCCCACACCTGCTGCCAAAGATGGATATAGGTTAGAGGGTAGATTCCAAAAGGCAAAAGCACCAGAAGCAAAGGATTGCACGTACCTTTCTACATCCCCAGAACCAGAATTACTGGGTTGATCCATGGCCTGAGTGGCAGGGCAGTGCGTAACCGGTGACCAAGTCCTACTACCGAGGATCTGCTGTGATACAGGGAGACCAGAGCCCAGGGTGGGACAGTTAGCTGCACCACCCATACCATAAACAATTAGATGATTAGAGACCTGAGTACCTGGGTATTATAAAGACTGAAACAAATTCACATTTCGGCGGTATAGCCTTTTCCCCGAACAGGGCGTGGTCTGCACGCATGGTGTGAAGCCGTGAATCCGCCGTGCTCCTGCCCAAGATCCTGAAGCTGCCGACACTACGGCGGCAGAATTGAAATAGCAGCCACAAAAATTAAGAGGCACGTAGCGGAACCTTATTGCTCCACTCGGCTGAAATCCCAGTGGAAATTGGAGCTGGCAAAGAGGATAACGGAGCGTTTGAAAAAGCTCCCCTATGGCACCCAAGATGGCGGCCCCCGGCGCGGAGGCTGGCGGAGGACTGTGAGGGCTGGACTGGGCGGAAGCAGATGAGATTGTGAACGTTTGCCCTCCGGATTGAGACGCACGGCAGAACCGCAGAGTCCTGGGCTGAGACCCCACGTTGAGAGGGGGGAGCGACCCCTGCCGGCAGACAGCACCGAGGGAAGCCTGGAGGCCTGCCGAGGAGCTGGAGTGAAGACGAGATGGACGTAGGAAAAACCTACCCCTTCAGCGTAGTGAGGCGAAGACGATCGAGGTGAGCGGAGTCAGTCGACTGGGGTGCCAGGATTGCTGACGGCTGAGGAGCGGAGACTGGCGCTGCATACCAGGCGGGCAGGAACACGAGCAGTCCCAAAGAAGAGGAACGGTTTGACACAACACATGGTTCCCTATCACATACAACTGGGCCCTTACCTCGCACCTGGAAGGCAGACAGCGGAACTGGGATTAGGATTACAGAGCTAAGGCCTGCAGCCCGCCCTGTACACCTGGAACTCTCCAACGGGGCCATGTCGCCTCCTAAGAACAGATCAAAAGCCACCACGATGGACGCTTTCACAACTGCATTCCCGAGGCAGCAACTACCGCAGGAAGCAATCCCTGCGGCAGACCCACCACCCGCAGCGTTGGACCCCCGAGACGCTCAAATTTTGCAGGCAATTGCAGCGTTACGCACATCTATGGAAGGCATGATCGGAGAAATCAGGTCAGATATACAACTGATGAGGCAAGATGCTTGCAACCTGACGGAAAGGGTAACTAGAACTGAAACGTCCCTGCAAGAAACCGGCGAAGACACACGGGAGCTAAAGGCGAAAGTCCGAGAACTGGAACTGACAGTGGCAAGACTAGAATCCCGCTCAGAGGACGCAGAAGGACGGGCCCGCCGCAGCAATGTCCGTATCCTCGGGGTCCCGGAGGACATGGAAGGCCCAAACCCCACCGAATTCATCGAAACGCTGCTGCTTCAAGAAATTGGAGCAGGCTCACTTACTCAGGGGTTCTCAGTGGAGCGGGCCCACAGATCCCTCCAGAAAAGACCGCCGCCGGGCTCATACCCACGCCCGATAATTGCAAAAATTCTGAATTTCCGTGACAGGGAAGTGATGTTGCGGTTCTCAAGAGAGGGCAGGGTGATGAAGAGGAATGACTCCGTAATAGTTATATACCCAGACTACACCCCCACGGTGCAACGATTGTGGAATTCCTTCATACCTATAAAGGCCAGATTACGGAAACTCAACCTGAAATACATGTTGTTGTATCCGGCGAGGCTTAAGATGCTATACAAAGGGAAGGCAGTCTTCCTGGAAACCCCAGCTGCCGCTAATATGTGGCTTGAGCATAATAACCTGGCCGACGACACTGAAGAACCTGAGAAGGGGTCCATATGACTAAGGAATGACAATCTACTCATGGAAGAGACCGCACCAACAAGCTGGAGATAAGGTCCGCGAAACCCTACTTAACGCTGCAACAAGCTGATGTTTTGATTGGGCAGGAGCACGAAGGCCCAAGCACGAGACCGTCAACGACCCACCCCGCCTAGAACTGTGCAGGCCAAATGCCTACACACCACCCGTACCGAAAGGCCTGGAAAGGCCCACGAGGCTCGGGAGCCCCTGAGCGTCGCGAGTTCAAAACGACTGCTGGGGGCAGTTGTTTTGTTTTTCGGTTAATGCATCCACCACATTGGAGGATGAGAATGTTGGTAAGTCTCCGATGCTTAAATCTACGACAAGGGACGGGAGGACGGAAACACTGAAGATATTGGACCTAAGCCTACTACAAACGGGAAGAGACAGGGACGCATCAGCATACAGCCCTTGCAGGAGCGGGATTTCTCCCAGACCCCCTAAGAGACCACCATGGTTGTACAAATTAAGATAATGACGTGGAATGTGCGGGGCCTGGGCACATATCTCCGCAGAAATAGAATCCGGTCCTACCTGCAACGGAAGGAAGTGGACATTGCTCTACTACAAGAGACACACTGCTCTGCCGAGTTGGAGGCGAAGCTCAACGAACACTGGGTGGGACAGGGTTTTGGGGCCTTCTATTCCAGATTCGCAAGAGGAGTCTACACCTGGATCAACCCCCACGTACCGTTTCAACTCACTAAGTTGGATAAGGACCCTGAAGGCAGATATGTGGTACTTTGGGGGACACTTGAACAAAGGAAGTGTGTATAGTGAACTCATATTTCTCCAATAACAATATCCCACTACACCTGAAATATCTGAGCTCCAAAATGCTACAGTACAGAAATGCCTTCTTTTTATGGGGAGGGGACTTTAACTGTGTCCATGATTCAATGCTAGACAGGTCCAGCCCCACAATGAAGGGCCCTTCAACGGCCACCACATCCCTGAAAACCACGACCAACGAATTGGACCTGGCGGACGTCAGGTGAGAGAGGTTACTCGTTTTACTCGTCTCCACATGCCCTCCATACCCGGCTAGATTACCTCTTTGTGGGCAGGGAGCACTTACCTCAGATGGGGAGTGCGCAATACCTGGGTAGAACCATTTCAGATCATTCGCCACTATTGATCAAATGGAATCACACCGGCCCGAGACCGCCCGTCCCCATGTGGAGGATGCCTGCGGAGGCCTTGGGGGACCAGGCGTTTAAGGAAGAACTACACGAGTCCATAGACAATTTTGTAACCGAAAACACTGGGAGTGTAGAACACGTCAGCACGCTATGGGACGCCCTGAAGGTAGTGGTGCGGGGGGAAGTCATTGCTAAAGCGGGCGGCATTAGGAAACTTCTGCGCAGCGAGCTAGACAAGGGAGAATTGAAAATCACAGCATTGGAGGTAGCCCCGATAGACACCCCAAAGAGAGAAGAAGATCTTAGAACTTTGAGAGAGAACTGCACCGATGCATGGAACAGACTATCAAAATTCGATTTTATTACTAGAGTCAATAGGGCACACGCCGAGGCAGACAAACCCGGCCGACTATTGGCTTGGCTTTGCAAAAAAGAACACGCCAGACATATAACCACTGTATTGAAAGACAAACTCGATGAAACTCACAACACTCAACAGGGTGTCAATGACACCTTTAAGAATTTCTACGAGCAATTATATTCCCATGCGGACCAGATCCCCCGAGATCAAATACAGGACACTCTAGATGAGATATGCTTACCCAAACTAACCCCAGCACAATCTGAGGCTTTGGATGGGGACATTACACCTGATGATATTTCGGAAGCAATTAGATCCCTGGCGACGAGTAAGACCCCGGGCAGTGATGGGTTGCCCCCGGAGTTCTACAAGGCATTCGAACCCTCCTTGATGCCACTATTGCTTGAAGTCTTCCTAGAATCCTATGAATGTGGGACCCTCCCCATTAGCATGGGAGAAACTTTGGTGGTCCCCATACTTAAACCTGACAAACCCACAGATAGGTGTGACTCTTACCGCCCGATTGCGCTGATAAATTATGATGTTCAAATACTTAGGACAATTCTAGCCAAACGGCTAGCCAGAGTAATTGGAGACTTAGTACATGAGGACCAAAACGGCTTTGTACCTGGTCGTAACACGACCATGAACCTGCGCAGGCTCCAGCATATAATAACCCATACCGACACAAGCAAAGAATGCTATGCACTATTGTCCTTAGATGCCATTAAAGCATTTGATTCAATATATTGGGAGTGGCTAGTGGCGGTCCTGGAGCGGTTTGGGTTCGGTCAGGGGTTCATCAGATGGATTAAAATACTGTACAACGGACCGAGTGCACGAGTAAAATCTGGGAGATATGTGTCAGAGTCGTGGGACATCCGCAGAGGTACCAGACAGGGGAACCCACTCTCACCCATGCTGTATATACTGGGCCTGGAGCCCATAGCTCTCTTTTTTAGGCAGCAATTCTTTGATGCAGGCATTCGGGTTGGAGGGGTAGACCACATCATCTCCTTATATGCTGATGACGTGCTGATATATGTCAATAATCCCCTTCTCAATGTACCAACAATGCTGGACGTTTTAGACAATTACGCCAAGGTCTCGGGCATAAAATTCAGCAGAGCCAAGCCCTGCTTGTTCCCGCTAGGGGGACTGAAGGGAAAGGCCATTACGGAACTTCCTCTGATGGGCATAACCTGGCAGACCACTTTGTTCCGATACCTTGGGATTCAGATTCTACACACCCCAGAACTAATGCACGATTATAACACTAGGGTGAAGATCCCAGCGCTACGTAAGTCCATGGGGTTCTGGTCTAAGCTGCCTTTATCCATGATGGGCAGGGCCTCCATAGTGAAAATGATTGTCCTCCCCAGGTTCCTGTATGTGTTCCAAAATGTGCACTTCTATATTACTAAACCTTTTTTCCGTTTGCTGGATACAATAATCCGGGATTTCCTGTGGGGGAGGTGTAGGTACCGGGTGGCCCTGTCCACATTGGTCTTACCATACAAATCGGGTGGGATCCAACTGCCTAATTTAGAGAAATTGTACCAGGCCGCCCTGTTAGGCTTTGTATCAAAATGGTTTGCAGACAAGGTCACTTCAGAGACCCCTCTGTTGCAGTCCATGATCTCCCCGTTACGCTTAAAGGAATTGATCTGGGGCCCTCAGACCCAGATAAGCAACCCACCCTTCCTGGTGACCCTGGGTAGGAAAATATGGTATAGGACCTCAGTGATTATGAAACTAAAGCAAACATATTCCCCGGAAATGCCACTGCTCTCGGGGTTGAATAAGACTGATACCGATCTACATAGTGTCAGGCTCTGGGAGGGAAAAGGAGTCTACACGTGGGGAGACCTGTATGAAGGGGGGACCTTTCGGGAGTTCTCTGAATTACAGGCTGAGTATGATATTCCCTCCAGTCAATACCTATGGTATCGGAAGATTAGACTGTTTGCCCGAACAAACTGGGAAAATTGGCCAGAGGAACCAGACGTGAACTCCTTTATAACGCTGCTTTATAGTTTGGGAGAGGGTGGAAGAGTGGTTTCCCAAATATATGGCCATCTAAGCGATACACCTAACCCCCGAAGCGCGGAACTACGGACCACATGGGAAACTGACATAGGGCGGGAACTAACAGATGGCGAATGGGACAGGGCACTGTCATTCTCTGGAGAGGTCTCTAGAAATCACCGATTTCGACTGATCCAGATCAACGTGTTATACCGCACCTATCTGACCCCGAGTAGATTGGCCAAATTCAACAACAATGTGCCGCCAAACTGCACTTGGTGCGGAGCTGATAACGCGGACCTAATCCACATGCTATGGAACTGCTCCAAGACCCAGACTTTCTGGTCCAAAATAAAACAAATGTGCGAGGAGGCGGGTCACACTAGGTACGAATGGACCCCACATGAGTGTCTCCTGGGCACCTATCCTAGGTTAGCTAAACTCAAACATTCAGTCAAACTAATGGATTTGGCATGCATAATGGCGAAAAGAACTATGGCTATGTCATGGAAAAAACCTGCAGGTCCGATTTTCACAGTGTGGCGTAAAGAACTTGAGAAATGGGCGAACGCCGAAACAAAGGCTTGGGAGGAGAGCGTAACCAGGTCTACTGAAGACTCGAGTATGGCGCTGGTTGCATGGAAAGACACCATGACAAAACTGTTCCACTCCCCTGATGATAAACCTCCTTGAATAATCCGCAGGAAGCACGCCCGACCACTGCAGAAAAAAGACGCCAGCTTCTATAGGTCCATCGTGATACACAATGACCCGCTGGTCTGGCCCGTGTCCCCTCCCCTTCCCACGACAAGAGCATCTGCCTTTCACTGGTCTCCAGTGAAATTAGACTTGGATTGACACCGGAGAGAGTTACTGTTCATTGTTGTTTGAAATTATTGTTTGACATGTTGCTGTATGAATATGCAAAACTTGTTTATTGATACTGAAGTTGGCACCAGAAAGAGGTGCAGTGTTTGCAAATATAACAAAATGCCAATAAACAATTTTTAAAATAAATAGCCTTTTCCCCTTCAACTGATTGCATGCCACGATTACATAGATTAGTGCTCTCAAATCTGCTAGGTGGTGCCGGGGTATTTTGTAGTACATGTGTCACAGGGAGCCTGGGCAATCGATCACAATTGACACCTGTACTTAACCTCTGATTGGGTAGAGAGGTAGGTGGAGACGTTGAACTGTCCTGGGGCACAGGATCCATCTGTGTAGTAAAATCTGCTGTTGACAGATACACAGGCAATAATTTCAGTCATCTCCCTTCTTCCAACAATGGAGACCTATTTGACGGCAGAAAAAGGCTTGGAACTGAGTCTTAGGGCACTTTGCATGTTTCTCCGGGACAGCAAAAGTTTTTTCATTGCGTTTTTAGCCATTTTTGCTCTTGTCGATTTATTTCACAAGGGTAAATCATGGGACACAGATGACCCCATGCAAGCCTCTTTATGTTTATCCAAGTTAAGAGGGAACAGAGGATCCTCAGTCAAATCAGTCGTACCACAGCCTGTGTTGGTTGAACGGGGGTGGCAAAAAGACATCTTTCAAATTGCAACACTGAGGTGGAGGTGCAGCAGAGGAAGAGGCCAAAACAATTTCAGTAGACTGATTGATGGACCGGTCAACTATTTCAATTACCCCGTCGGGGAGTACACATTTTCCAATGGATGGCAAGAGCTCACTTCCAAGACAGTTTAGTCGGGTGGAAGCACAGCTCTAAACCAATGGTATCCAGTTTGCCATTCACCTCAGATATCATGGATTTTGTGGACTTCATCTCAATCCAGATGTTGTCATATAGAGTAACAAAGGAGCTTAAGACCATATTTAGTGCAGGGATGGTAGGGTGGGTCAGCCAAATTCTTTCGTCAACTTCACAGAGAGTGTGATGCATTGCAGCGTTTTCAGTGAGATCGAGTGTGATGCATTGCAGCGTTTTCAGTGAGATCGACTGCTTCGGCAGAGGACTCTGACCTAATGCGTGCATGACCATCTGGTTCGTTAGTGATTGGGTATTTATCAATGATGTTAGTTAAATCAGATGGAGAGCCCAAGCGGGACGCATTGCATGTTTGTTGTATGATGCTACCGACAGTATCATTAGGCAGAATCCCAATATGTAAATTGTTTTCCAGTGCCAGGCCGGCGAATTTGGTTATACCTGAGGTCAATAAGATCTTTTCCCCCAGCCAACGCACTCTGTTCCTTCATAACGGAGTGGTTGAGCATGGCCATTCCTTTCACTGGGTCCACAGATTTTAATTCTGTACTTTTGGCGATGGATTTCACAAAGTAATGGTCCATGAATCGTTGGCCAGAAATTGGGGAGAAGACAGAGTTAGATCGAGGGGTTTTAAAGTCAGCAGATTTCTTTTTTTAATTTAAACCAGGCGCAAGGCCTTTAACTTACGGGATAATAGTTCCCGCATTTCCAACGCTGAACGGATTGAATTGATCATCAGAGTTCAGAGTAAACTGGGATACACCCTTCCCCTTGTGGTTAATGGGGAGTTCCTGCCATATTTTTCAAGTGCTGGAAGAGGGAGGAGAACATTTGCAGAGTGAGGCAGACTCCAAGGGTACACGAATATTGCAGCTTGCAAGGCATTCTAGAACCAGTAGTTCTGGTTGATCTTCTTGAACAGATTGACTTCTGAGGCCTGATCTCATGCTGTAAATGTACTATACAATGGCGTAGGCACCAAACCACTAGAATGCAAAAAGCAGCAAACCTAGATCAAAAAGAGAAATTCCCTGCAGTCTCTAGGTCGCCTCAGGTCAGCAGTCAAAAATCAATTAAGGAGCTCCAAAATGTTACAGGCACTCACCTGCAGCGTCCGTAGCGTAGCACAGCACAACACAGGCAGCAGAAAAACAGGTTATAAATCCAGTCACCCTCGGGCCGCGAACTGCAGACTGGGCACTTGTCATTCCCCTTTGCAGGAGGTGCAGGGAATGTAGGAGCTTGTTGGAGGAGCTTGTGAGGCAGGAGCAACAGCAAGCAAGCAACAAGCGAACAAACCAGCAGACACTGCAGATTCTGCACAGAATATGCTAATGTATGTACTAAGCGGTCTCCCTCTCAAACTCCATCCCTGTGTCCATTCGAAAACATAACCTCTGGAATATCTAGCATCCCATAAGTGACCGACCAGAGAGGGCTAACTGGACTTTGGTCAACACGTAAACCTGTTTTCAAAGACTGAGAGTGATTCCTGGGGGATGTGAGGGGTGGTGGTATCCCAAGGGGGGAATGCTCAAGGACATTTTTCTTGGGATAAGAAGACTTGTTTTGCAATTCAGACCCAGATTGAGTTGCCCAAATATGTACATAAGCCTTAAGAAATCCTACTTAGTACATGATTTGCGTCCACTGAAGAGTTCAGAGGACATCTCTGATAGCAGAGGTCAAGGAAGGGAATTGCTGATGCAATTCCAGAGAGATAAAATTGCAGTCAAGAAGGTCAGATTGTGCGAAACCTGCAGAAATGTAGCTTAAAGGCAAGCACAGCTGCAGATCCACAAACAAAAGAATCAAAATTGTCTGCATTTCTCCCCGGGCTGTAGCTCCCGCATATAACCCAGTGTTTAACCTTGCAATGTCCTTCCAAGTGTACAATGAAATAGCACTGTCTTATAGCACTGCTCTTCTGGTATCAGTGATTGAAACCTATATGTGGACCTGTGTGGGTAAAAGCAGAGAGTGGCTCCAAACTGTCAGTTATTACATTTTCTTAGTGTCATTTGTAACCCTACCATATACCTTTATTGTACCGTGCACAATTACTGCACAGCTAGGTTTCAGTTATATACGACCCAGCACAACATGTACCTTCTGTCTGTGCCCTATAAAGAAGTCAAACACCTGTTGCACAAACGTGCCATGTGAAGAGTTCCTCACTGCCAAAGAAATCAGAGGGTTTATCTCTGGGAGTTCAGGCCAAAATAAATGGAGGCCTATACTTGATCACTGATTTCAAACATTTCTGAAAAAACAAATCTTGAGAATGGTCACTCGGCAGGTCATCGCACCACTTCGGCTAAAATAGTAAATTCTGGCATCCATACACTGTCAATGAACACATTTTCAAATTTGAATACATACAAAACATGATATTTCTGAGATTCCATGTCAGAAACAGTCAAACTGCCGGGCCCTGGTTGCAACCCACCGTCGCATAGCTCAGCACTTTTCCTTATATCCAGAAGACCACCTTGGATGTGCTTTGCCAGCAGCCATATTCCCAAAAGCAAGTATACAGAAGATGGTGAATCTCCGGGGATTCCTGGAATTGGCACACTTTGAAAAATAGAAGGGCATGACTAAGATGGTGAGCTTGCAGGATTTACCTCCAGCCAGTCTAAACTCAGTTTTCCCCACCTGGTGCCTTCGAGGTGCCCGCACATAGAGAGAGCGCCAACAAATGGGGCTCTATGAAACCTATGTGCTGGTGAGGACTTAAGGACCGCCAAGACGCCGGAGATGGCAGCGTCCGATGTGTGATTGAGCTGTGCTTTGTGAATCTGCTGTTGGTTGCATAGGCACTTTGTTGGCAGATTCCAATTTGTGCTGAGCAAAGGAGCCTGATGTTGTAACCCTTAAGAATCTGTGCTTAGCGCACCACAGTTTCGTGGTGGCGCTGGGCTGCAGTAAGTGGCACCAGGATCTGTGACCTATCCAGGAACTTAATAGCTGAACTATAAGGTGAAGAGCAGGACCTCTTCAATAGTACTCGATCTTTTGTGGGTGTTGAGGGCCACCCAATGCTGAGGCTGGTAGGCGGATTGGAGGTCAGCCCTCATGTAATATTAAGCTGGAATTTACTGTTAAATTCAATCTCCTGGCCACAAAACTACTAGTAAACATGAAGTGCAAGTAGTTGAAGATCTGGGGTCTCAATCAATTGAGGACATTTCAGACATCAACCATTTTATTTGTTTTGCTATCCCAGACTAAGACATTTGAGAGGGTAAAGGGCTGAATCCGGGAATCGTTTTTATTTATTTTTTTTTTTTTTTAATACAAGAAACACAACTCATGAAGGTATAGCGGGAATATCCAGCATGCTGCCAGATCAGGCAAGCACAAGTACTACAAGGGCAGGGGTAGCCATTGTACACAAGGATTTCAGTTTTGTTGCCATAATACTTATGAACACACAGGTGTTTTTTTTATTTTATCAAAGGCTGTGCAGCAGTTGTACTCCCTCTCACAATAATTTCAATTTACATCCCTAATCAAACCGGCTCACCTTCCTGCTATCCGTTTTTGGGCTTCTTGAGGAATGGGTTGAAGGAGTACTAATGTTGTCCTTTGATTTCAACCTCTCAATGGATCCACTCCTAGATTGTTCTTCTGTAGAGACCTACTTCACAACGGTAGTGACATTCCTATCCAAAGCACATTGTTCTGGGATCTCAATGAACTACGGATAGCAAGCCCTGCCATCAAACTTTGTGCTCAAGTGCCTCTCAGTGTTTTTTCGAAGCAGTCTTCTGAGAGTTAATGACTTGCTTGGAGCTGTAATACATTTTGTAACCAGGTCTGCCTTCAGCCACTATATTTAGAAGCACTACGCATGTCCTTTACTGTAGTCTTGTGAAAAAAAGCATTGGCAAAGCCAACAGTTTTGGCTTGTGTATAAGTATTCAGGATTTGCCGGGAACTGCTCTTATATGAACAGGTGCATGCACCCGTTTGCAGCTGCTACCATCAATGGCCAGTTAATACCACTACATCAATGCCTGGCAAATGCCTTTCCCATGACTACAGGTAGGACAAAACGGTTGGCATTGCCAATGGTTGTTTTGCATTGGGTATGCACAGTTCCCTGTACTGAGTTTTCTTTGTATGTGTTCAATACTAATTGTATTTAATTATATTCCCAGTACTACTTTTGATTATGTTTTGTTGATGTATACAATTGTAACAGGTAAGATGTTTTCAATTGGAGTATTGGTAATTGCTGTTAAGTTGTTTGCTATTTGTACTATTGCTTTGTGGCGTGGTAGCATCAACTCCAGGATTTGTATCTGTTTGGTTTGTTGATGTCAATGTGCATAGTTATATCACTAACAAACGAGGATTGTTGTACAGCAAATATTTTATAGAGCCCTAACGTTTTATGGAAATCTACTGGATGCTGTTATCTTCTTAAAACAGATAGTCCAGCAATAGTGATCTGTTTCTTCTGAACTCACTAACGGTACCAGCCTCTTTTAGTTTTATTTTCTTCTTCGCACTTGAACACATGTTTAGTTTGCTACTCTTAATAGGCTCCCACAAATGAATGGGGCTAGTTTCAAAGATGAGTCTATTTTGAACTCCTCATCAGAACATGAACATGACCAACATCTTTTGTAATACTATCACTAAATTCTCTGTTTGCAATGTTGACAAGTTAGGTGCGTTGTATCAAAATGGATTTCTAATTTGTTCATGTTCAATAAACAATGTGTTTATTGCAATACCCCCCATGTTTATTGCTTTTTATGAAGTGCAACTATGCCAGGAAGGGCACCATGGCGCCACGTAGATTATTCTAGTAAGATATACTTGACCAATAGCACAAATAAGAACAAGTCTGTTATTCTGGAAAAATACATTTTGTTACACTGTTCTATTTTTTAACTATGTTGTCCAGTGTTCTAATGGACATAGAGATGAAGTTTGAGAGTGAGGGAGCCTGGTATGTAAATGAGCGTTTGCCCAATTTTGTGTAGTGATGTTTTGGAATAACAAGCTGCGTGATTTCTTTTGTAATGCTGCTTGCTCTGGTATCCCTGCCATGCCCGATGTCTTAAGATATATGAGTAAGTACTAGCACTTTTAGAAAAAATAGCATGCAAATACCCTAGGGTGATGTTATGCCGACTAAGCCTCCATTAACCTTCAAAGCTCTGCTTTGGTGTTAAGCACTCCAAACTCTTCCAATATTGCACGATTTGACTCATTACCCTCCAATTTTTTTGCAACATTATGTACCATCATCCCTGATAAAAGTATGACATTTGAATGCAAATACATTCCCTGTGATTGCTTCCACTAATTAAATGTGTGTTCATCACCACTCCTTCAAAACCTTACTTGCAACAAAGATTCCACCATTGCCATATCGTGCATCCTTCCAAATGTTGGTTAAGAACATTGTCAAACACCTTATATTTTTGGACGTTACATTTCTCCATGGTTGGTAGCAAGCCTTGAATATCTTGGCTCTTGATACCTTTTGTTTGCAATTCTACCATAAGACTTTCTGCACATGGATGCAGTGCAGCAAATGGGCCTTGTTGATTCGCATTTGTGGAATATGTGTGTCTGTGATGATTTGTTGTACAGTGCTGTCACTGTACTAGATATCCCATATTTCAGGGATATTGTATCCATCTGCAAAAGAGCCAATAAATTAAAGTAATGTCAAACTTGTGCATTTCACCTGCCCTTAAGACAAATCGATCAGAAAGACACTTTTGAGACCTAATGCGATGCTACACAGGATAGTAGAAACCCAAATCTAATGTCACAACACGTTTTGAATCTGCTGCACAAATAAGTTTAGTTAGATTTTCAAACGGTCAACTGAATTGACTACTTTGTTGTGTTCGTTGGAGTGATTGGCAGAACAGATATGCCAGTTTTTTGCTTCAACAGTTTTCCTACGTTCATTTTAGGAGTCTAGAACTATCCCATCATCCTCATTCGTATCTGTCCTGCTGGCAGAGTGTGCTCTGAACATTCAAACTAGTAGAAATAGCTATATGTACACTTTTACCTAGCAGCCGTGCCAAGTCTCTGAAAGGTATTTCAAATTATTTGCTCTTCTGTTAAAATTTGATTCATTAAAAAATGTACCGTTTGGCTTTAGGAACTTTGGGCCAAGGTAGGAGATGAAGTCATGTAGCAAGGTAGTTTGTGCAGTGACATTGTATGCATGCTGCTTTTGTTCAATGTTATAGATCGTGATTCATCTTTGGCATTATATTGATAGAACAGTCTCAGAAAGGCTCTCAATTTGGTAACACTGGACGAGCAGCCAAGCTTAAGCTTTCAGGAGGTGATGCAGGCAGGTTCTTAAGTACAGTGTTTCGTCAAAGCCCCCACAAAGGAATGTCCACACACTGTTAGGTGATAACACAGCTTCTTTATATCAAATAAGGTTTGCTACCCATACCAAATATATAAATAATGCATACTTATTCACAGAATGGTAAATATATACACTCTAGGTGGTGCCACACACTACTTGAATTCAGTAAGAACTGCACTAACTGGAGACAGTTTTAAATGGCAGGTGAATTCTTAAATAAGGTGTAACCAGCATAGAATAGGAAAAAAGGGCAGGTTAGTTATGAACAGTGGCTGAATGCTTTCTTTAGACTAGACAAGTAATTCTGAGTGAGGATCCCCTCCACCTGGGCAAACTAATAGAAAAGTTAGCGAGCAATTTATGTTGTCTTTTACAGCCCAGTCCAATGTTGTTCAATAACTTTGTGCTTTCTTTTAAAAGGTTCTACCACCCCAAAGTACCTGAGAAGGCCACAGGAGAAGAGGATCCAAGACAAATCGGGGACCCCTTGATGACTCCTGAGACTAGAAGATGCTATTCCTCGTCACAGTACCTTTGGTGCCTTGGCAGGTGAAGTGGCACAGCTTCTCGGCTTTACTCGACGATTTCTTCCAAGGATGGACCCCCTTTGGAAGAAGGAGCTACTGGGACATTGAGGCTAAGAATAAAAAGGAACCAAAGTCTGTCAGAATGGCAGCAGTCTGGCTCTTAGTGGTGCTCTCCTTTGGCCGACGATTTGTCAGACTGTAGAAGTTCTGTGAACAAGAAACTTGCTGTGATCTCCTTAAAGGCTTGGTGGATGGAGATAAAGACCCCTGGGACCTTGCGATGGGTGCATAGGTCACTTTTGGTGTCGGGTTTTGGAATATCACAGTTTTTTCTGACTCTCGGTTCTTTGGTGCTGCAGACGTAGCACAGACCTGTGGACGGCTTCTGGCGACCTGGACTCGACTGCTGGAGTGAACCTCGGACCCTCCCCAAGTCTGGAACCTCAGGATGACTTTGATAGCGGGGAACCCTCTGGCAGTCCTTCCGTGGCACTCAATGACCTAGGGCTCTTTCAGAGGGGAAGAAGTGGTCAGTGGTGACTGCAAGAATGTCCTTTCAAATGTTCTTAGGCAGTTTGGAACTTTTGCAGCTCCTGGTGTCGAGCAGCTCTATGCCAGGGTACCCCACCTTCTGGGCGGTAGACAGCAACGGCTTCCAGCGGTCACAAAACACACCTCCGGACCCTGGGCGACACCAATGGACTTCTCTGGCTCGAGATGTCCGGCACTCCTGGACTTTGCAGACCGCTTCTCGGATGGCAGGCAGGTTTCCAGGATACTTTGGTGAAGGGTAGCAGTTTTGCACAATGGTCCCTTGTAGCTCGGGGAGAAGTCTACTTTGCAGGTCTTCTCTGGATCAGTCCTTGCGAGACACAACAGCTTTCGGAATGTTGAAGAAATGCAGCAGCAGACTTCTCTTCCAGCTAGGCTTCAAGAAGCAGCTTCTTCTTGCTAAGCTTCGACTTCAGCTACGGAACAAATTGGTAATCAAGGCATAAATTCGTTTTCCAAAATTGATTAGCAGAGGCTGCTAAATAAAACTATTTTGATTAGCAATACAACATATATGATTTGCAAAACTGAGTGGATGCCTTTTTTAAATATATTACTGGATATCGTTATCATGGCAAATTCAATAGGCTTCCCATTAGGTCCTAGCAAAAAAATTAACACTGTGCGATTGACAGAGCATTTAAACAGGAAGCTCCTAATTAGTGATGATTAATTTATTAACCATTGTTGCTGAGAAGTGTTCACCTTCAGTTTTCCTTGGGGGTGAGGGGGAACAAGGGAGACACGGGTCATGAGTGGGGGGTGAGGGGATCGTGAGGGAGATACGGGGGGTGAGCGGGGGGTGGGGGGATCGTGAGGGAGACACGGGGGATGAGCGGGGGGTGGGGGGATCGTGAGGGAGACATGGGGGATGAGCGGGGGTGGGGGGATTGTGAGGGAGATACGTGGCATGTGAGGGGGAACAAGGGAGACACGGGTCATGAGTGGGGGGTGGGGGGATCGTGAGGGAGATACGGGGGGTGGGGGGATCGTGAGGGAGACACGGGGGATGAGCGGGGGGTGGGGGGATTGTGAGGGAGATACGGGGCATGAGCGGGGGGTGGGGGGGAACAGGGGAGACACGAGGCATGAGCAGGATGTGGGGGGAACAGGGGAGACACGGGCATGAGCAGGGGGTGGGGGAGAACGGGAGGAAAACACGGACATAAGCTTAGTGTGCAGGCGGCAGATCCCGCTCCTCGGCCCTCCGCAGGCCACCGTGTGCCGATGGCGTGAACCAGGGCTGGAGGAACAGGGGAGACACGGGGCATGAGTGGGGGTGGGGGGGACAGGAAGGAGACACGGGGCATGAGCGGGGGCTGGGGGGAACGGGAGGAAGACATGGGCATGAGCGGGGGTGGGGGAACGGGAGGAAGACACGGGCATGACCTTACTAGTAGGCGGCAGATCCCGCTGCTCGGTATAAACAAAGATGGCGGGCGTCTTTCAAAATACGACGCACTGCACGCTGCACCACAGCCAATGGGAAAGCACGTAACCTGTCCGCGGACACCACGCAAGCCGCTTGCCCAATCCCTGTCCTGTCCGCGGAGCAAACAGGGAAGTGTGTCCGCAAAAAATTGGGACCCCCCCCTATAGCTTTGCCCCCCCTCTCCCCCCGAAAAAAGTCAGAGTGGGCCATATACCTTTTTTTGCAAAGTTTGGTGTGGATTCATCCAGGGGGAGCGAAGTTATAAGCCGCCCAAAAAGTGCTCTTCCTATGGAAACAGCAACTTAACCATAACTACAGGGCCACTACTGTGGCCATGTAGAGAGTGAGAGTGAGAGTATATATTGCACATGCAAGTTAGGGGAGCATTTTTGTCTGTTGCATAGCCATACAAATCATAAACCTGGCCCTGCTTTTAATGACAAGTAAAGTTCACATTTCTATGGAAGGGTAGTTGTCCGCATGCAAATGGTCTATATATGTGGTCTGCACTTGCACGTTCTCAATGTCACTGGGCCTAGTAAGATAGTTGTTTTGTTCCCCTCTCTTTCCTTGTCGCACTCTGAAACACTTGTGTACGAGCACGATACAAATAAAATATCAATATGCGTTCCTATATATGGCATGTGCATACATTAAAGATGACTTACCTGTGCTGTGCACATTTGATCTACCTGTAAAATCTGGCATTAGCAGGGTTTACCATATTCTCTGATTTGGGTGCATTTATCAACTTAAGAAGGTGCAGAAATGGTAATGTGCACCATCACTGCAGCCGCACATACCTGCGCACCAGAATCTTTCCTATGCACAAACAATTCAGACTTTCAGATGCACATGTCAGGGTGAGATCCATGTGCACACCCAGCTTTTCATATGCACTATAACATATCATATACACACAAACTATGGCCTATCGCATGCAAGCACAGATTTTAAAATGTGCACCCTTGTACTTTCACATGCAAGCACTCCACATACTTTTAAATGCACACACAACAACCAAGACCACACAGGGGAAAGTAGAGCTCAGAATAGTTGGACAGAGAAGAGAGGCGAGTTAAAAGAAAATTAATTTAGTAGGCAGAGAAGGTGTCAGAGGAAAAGATGAACGAAGGTTAACTGAGAAGGGATGTGAGGAGATGGGCAAGATAAGTATAGGAGGGATAAAAGGGAGAGCAAAGCGAAAACAGTAGTGGTATAAAAGCAAGAAAGGGTTAAAAATATGATAAAAATGTAATTAAGATGTAGGGTTATGGATTCCAAGATGGCCGCCGACACTAGGTAGAACGTGTGTCGGTGGGGCTCCGTCAACTCCCCGAGCTTGAAAGGCGCTCCACCACCCCCTTTTAGGCGGCTGAGGGTCCGGAGACAGCATTTTTCTGCCCCCAATTGCCCCCTAAAGCAATTTGCTTCCAGCGTGGGGCGAGCGCACCGCGGCCCACGAGGAGCTGTGCTCGCGGGGCCGAGGAATGTGCCGGGAGGTGGGCGAAACACACGGCTGAGGAGTGGGCTAGCAGGGAGGCAGGGGACCCCGGCCGGATCGCGTCTGGTCCTGCTGTAACGAGGCCACGGTCGGATGCAGCTCCTGGAGCTATTGGACTTTTGGAGAAGGCAGAGGGCCGGGCGTAGTTCCCCCGGGTCCTGGAGTACCAGCGGCTTGGAGGGTGCCTGAGCGCGGGACCCGGGACATCCTCCCCCCTTTGCAGGGCGCCTGCCCCAGAGAGATGCTGGAGTGAGGGCCTGTCGATGCGCCTCCCTGCTGCAGTGAAGCGCAGCAATCCAGGAGGGTGCCCGCCACAGGGACTCCGGTGCCCCTCCTCCGGACTGGGCTGAAGGGGACAGCCTGCTGGAGGCTCCAGGTAAGGAATGGATGAGCCCACACGGAGAGACCTGTGCCTCGGGTCCTGTTTGAAGTACGGGAGGAGCGGCACGGAATAAGAGTCCTGACGACCAGGAGAGCTCTGGCGAAGCCCAATCAACGGGTCCTGGTCTGCCCTCATATGGTGAAGGGGATCCAGGGAGGCTTATGAGGCACCAATAACAGGGGAGACCTGGCTCTAGGCTCTGAGGGCCCAAGGGTGGGGGGTGAGCACCTGCATCTCAAGGACGGTCAGGTGCAGTCCTAGCCCCCCAAGAATTGGCTTGCACCTCAGTGAGGAAGGAGGGACCCCCATTAAATTGGATGTCCCGAGGCAGGCCCACCCTTGCGGGAACCAAGGCAAGCAGACCCAGGCAGCGACGCTGGGCCAAGACGCTGATTCTCTCTCTGCGCAGAGGGCAGAGTGATCCCCCCCCTCTTGGGCGTCAGAAGACGGGTCCAGAGACCATGAGGGGGCTAATTGCAGCGCGAAGAGAGGGACGGCTGCAACCCGAATTTGCAACGGAACACTGGTAGCATGGCTGCCAAAATCAAGAACAGATCTGCCAGGATTGGGCTTCCACAGGCGGAAACATTAGGCCCTCTCATATCCATGTGGGCAAGTAAAGATGCATGGGAGAGGAGTGGGGGCCAACGAGAAGGGACCGCTGACGTGATTTAGGCAGACGGATCACAACAAGCCCCTCACTTCACCCGACAAGACCTACACGGAGAAATGCTCTCCCTACAGGAGTCGTTAGCGAGGACTTTCCAGGACCAGTTTCAACTAATACGATCTGATTTAAATCAGGCCCTGTCTGAAATCAAACGGGAAGTAAGCCAATTGGGTGAGTGAACAGATATGCTGGAGAGGGGTCTGCAGGAGGTAAGCAGAGATATAAAGGAGAACAGCGAAGCGATAGACCGACTGGATACAGCAACACAGAATCTCGAGATTAGAATGGAGGACTTGGAAAACAGATCCAGGCGTGTTAACATCAGGCTAAAATTATTGCTGGAGAAGGTTCTGGATAGGGATCTGAAAGGGAGTGTCCAAACAATTTTTTCCGATCTCCTGGGGGTGGATTCACCGGACAGGATTGAACTGGATAGAGTACATAGAGTGGGCCGCCCCAACACTGCCAGGAATCAAAGACCAAGAGATGTGCTGGCGGCTTTTTCGAGATACCTGCAAAAGGAGGCGGTATTGAGGGCTGCAAGACCCAGGGAGTCGATAATGTTTAACGGTCAGAAAATCGAGCTATATCAGGATCTCGCTGGCAGCACTCTACTCAAGAGGAGACAGATGGGGCCTGTGCTAGCGAGGCTCCAGGAACAGGGAGTCAAATACAAATGGACCTTCCCCTTTGGGCTTGTGTTTGAGTGGGAGGGGTTGCAAAGGAGGGTCACCTTGCCGCAGGAAGGGGCGGCTCTTTTGCAGATTTATCTAGATCAAGACCAGGGAGTGCCCAGCCCGAGGAGGCTGCCTGTAACGCTTACCTGATCTCTGCAGGGACACCAACTTCTGCCTGCTGAACCTAGGATTCTTCTCTGCTAGCGTTGTTTCTCCTTCCTTGAATTTTCTGAATACTGCCACTGATGACCTGTGTGATACACAATAATCCTCAATGATGCCTTTCAGGAACAACTAAAGCAAGATTAGATTTTCTATTTATATCTAAAGTTACCCTCTCTGATAATACCTTTTAGTTATTGTTTGATGGGCTCTCACAGGGGCACCAGTTCTGAAGAGTGAAATTTAACTAACTGGAAACAACTAGGATGGATTGATGATTCCTATATATATATATAGAAGGGGAAGACCTAACCGTAGAGGTAATGCCACAAGGGTATATAGTTGTATTGAGAATCAATGTAACCACCCTAACTGTGTGCTTTAGTTCAGTGATGCACTATGCCTTACTTCATGGAAGCAAATGAAATGGTTAAATAGCGTCTTCTTTTGAATTCCTTACATGTGGCTATGAAGGATGAAATCTCAATTTCATTGTTGTAAAAAAAGAAAATAACTGTACTATATGTGTGAGAATCGGAATTACGATAAGGGGGGGAAAAGATACACAGTGCCAGTAAACTGCTTCCACACCAATTCCTCACGGAACTCAAAAGCTCTGTTCAAAATCAAATGCAGCAAACATAACAAATAGGACTATATCAGGAATGAAACGTCCTGTAGCCAGGTTTTATGACCACAAGTAATTTAGTGAAAAGGTGCGGTGCGAGAGGAAAGAAATCTGGGAAAAGGGGAACAGAACAATAACCGTAATGCAGCCTTCCAAACAAATGCCCTCCCGGAACTCGAAAATCTCTGTTCTAATCCAAAAAGCTTGTTCAAACAAGAAGTTGGTGTCAAAGTAAGGCAGTCAAATGTCATTTTAACAGAAATACATGCGAGAGTACTTGCGGTGAGGTGACGTTGAGCCGAGGAGTTCGTACTAATGAAGCACCCGTCGGACAAGTGCACGGCGTTCTCAGAGAACAGCTGTGACTGAATAGTTTGTCGGGAAACCTAGTGGCGCAGTCTCTGGGCGAAGGTTCTACAAATGCTGAGGAAAATACTGTGGAAAATAACAATAGATAACATTTATAAGCCATGGCTGAAGGCATTAACGGGTCTGCGGTAAGCGTTGACTGCAACTGCAGAAATGAACGCGAAGCGCGGAGCAACAGGGGGGAGGGGCTTAAATAGTCTATGGATTAAAAACACTAAAACACACGGCTGCTTCCAGAATGGAAACTAGGCGGCCATGTTAGGCAATGAGGAAGTTACTGTGAGCCTTTATCCACCACCCAGGAATGGTATGCTGCAGTCCAAGAACTTCTGGAGGTCATTCTGCGGGCATAATCAGGAGCTAAACCAGGGATCGTGACGCTGCCAGATCCAAAGGAAGGTCCCAGATCCCGGCCATGGGAATGGTCAACTGCGGGAGAGGGGAAACTTAGAAGGCGGAACAGACGGGGTGTCACTAATGAGGAAGGGAAGGGGGACTCTGGGATGGACAAGGATGTAGAGGCGAATGGGATCTAACATGTGAAGATCCGTATAACAGGGGGTGGTGGATAAAAGGTTTGATGAGAAGGGAAAGAGGAGCAAGGAGCAAACAGCATGGAATCAATAAAGGCGTTGAAGCCTGTGGGAGGGGTTCAGGACGGTCGGCCTAACGTGCAGGCCCCTGGGGGGGGCAGGCGAGCCCCAGAGTGAGGGAGAAAGGGGGGTGAGGTGGGACTGGGGTGGGGGTAGTTAAGTTTCAGCCAGATAGTGTTCTATCTCCTAGCGGTAAGTGGAACCCGGGACATGAACCCAAATAAGGGGCAGAAAGAGGGGTCAAGTGGTAATGCCCAAAGGGGGAGGTAAAAATGTTTTAACAATTCAAGTGGATTACGCATAATGTTAGGGGGCTCAATTGCCCATTAAAGAGGAAGAAGCTTGACCTCTTCACAAAACGGTACCGCCCGGATTTCTTAGGCTTGCAAGAAACCCACTTATTACGAGGGGATCAGCACAGGCTCAGACTTGGGGGCTTTGACCAAATAGTACAGGCTTCGGGAGAGACAAAATCTGGGGGGGTGGCCCTGGCAATATGTAACATGACCAATTTCAAGATAGAGGAGGCGATTAAAGACAAAGAAGACAGATATTTGATGGTAATAGGATCCGCTGGAGAGGGATTCTACTCAATAGTGGTAGTCTACGCCCCTAATTCAGGACAGGATGCCTTCCTTAGATAGCTCTTGCAGAGGATCGAAGACCACTCAAAGGGCCCAATAATTCTAATGGGAGGTCTGAACATTGCGTGCGATAGAACAAGGGACAGATCAGGTGGCAAACTCCGAGGAGGGGGTCTGGGGGCTTCACCTGCCTTGCGCGACAGAATGTCAGGTGTAGGCCTACGGGATGTTTGGAGGGAGGTGAAAGAGGATGAGGAGGGGTTCACTTTCTTCTCGGAAGTCCATGGATCGCAGTCGAGAATAGATTATTCCTGGGTCTCGGCAAGCCTGGTGGGGAAGGTTAAGGAGGTGGAAGTGGGTCCTATGGGCATAGCAGATCATAAAATACTCATAATGCAGCTTGATCTGGGCTTATCGAGGAAGAGGCTGTGGGGCTGGAAATACCCTGAATATCTGCTAAGGGATCCTGTCATTTTGGTAGAGATGGAGAGCAAGTTAAAAGAATTATTTGAAAGCCATAAAAGGGGAGAAACGGGAAGATAATCGGTGGGACGCATTCAAAGCTACGATACGGGGTGAAATTATGGCAGCCAAAGCACAAAACAGCAAGCAGATGGTACTCCTGGAGACCCAGTTGGAAAGGGAGGTGGAAGTAGCGAGGGGAAAAGCTGTTGAGACCCCCAGCAGACGCAATCATAGGGATTATAGAAGGGCGGTGGGTCAACTAAACTTGTTAAGGACTAAAAAAGCGGATGGATCCCTCTTATCGGTGAGGCAGAAATTCTATGCCAAGGCTAATAAGACTGGCACCCTCCTGGCGCGACTTCTCCGGCGGACGCAGTTGAGAAACACAATCACAGCTCTACTTACGGGGGAAGGGGATAGAGTCACCCGGCTGGAGACCTTCAGGAAGCCATGATGGAGTATTATGAATCCCTTTACGGGTCCCAAGACCCCCAGGGTCACCATCAAGAGATCTTTTTAGATAAGGTTCAGCTCCCAGCGATAGGGCGCGAGGCTCAAGAAATTTTGAATCAAGAAATCCCAGAAGATGAAGTGAGGGGGGTAATAGGGAAGCTGCCCTGGGGTAAAGCGCCTGGCCCTGATGGCTTCTCGGCAACCTTTTACAAACAGTTTGCCGGGCTACTAGTGCCACACCTAACCTACCTTTTCAACACTTTCAAAACAACTGGAGAAATAACCCCTTCTATGAAGGAGGCCAAAATCTCCTTAATTCGGAAACCGGGGAAAATCCGCTAGAATGGTCCTCTTATAGACCGATGGCTCTTATTAACGTCGACACAAACATTTTCTCCAAGATATTGGCGGATAGACTAGAAGGGCTTCTTCCTCAACTAATCCACCAGGACCAATCGGGCTTCATTAAGGGCAGACAAACGACGGACAATATTAGGAGGGTAGCACATTTGCTAGAAAAGGTGGAAAAAATGGGCACCCACGCGGTTCTTCTTTCGCTTGACGCTGAAAAAGCGTTCGACCGGGTGGAGTGGTCATTTCTTTTTAAGGTTATGGAACGCATGGGTCTGGGCGTGACTTATCTGCAGATGGTCAAAGCTAACTATAATGATCCACGTGCAGCGGTGATAGTTAATGGGGTGGCGCCCAGACTATTCCAATTACAGAGCGGTACAAAGCAGGGATGCCCCCTGTCCACTTTACTGTTCGCTATATATCTGGAGCCGCTACTTCAAGCCATTCGGGAGTCAGGGGACATCCAGGGAATTCCGTTGGGGGGACCCAGCACAAAGTCGTGGCTTTTGCTGACGATATGCTGCTTACCCTTACTGATCCGTCCCATTCCTGCAAGGCCAGTAGATCATTGCTTAAAGATTTCGGGGAGGTGTCGAGATTGCGTATCAACATGGGCAAATCCGAATTGATGGTGCCGAGTCTGGGGAAGGAGGAGCGGGTAGAGCTCAAAAGATCCTCTCTGTTTACCTGGCGCCCTGGGGATGTTGTGTATCTGGGGGTGAAGATAACTCTGACAGCAGTTAACTACCCCCCGCTAGTAAAAAAAAACATTAGAAAGGACCTCTACAGATGGCGGAATCTCCAAGTCTCCTGGCTAGGGAGAATAGCGGCCATTAAGATGGTTGTACCTCCGCGTCTCTTATATCTGTTCCAAGCTGTGCCCCAAGCAGTCCTAGAGCGCTTCTTCAGGGAGCTTCGAACCATAACGAACAAATTCATCTGGGAGGGAAAGAAAGCCAGGGTCAGTAGACATTTACTCACAGCCCCGAGAAAGGAAGGAGGTCAGGCCCTCCCTGATTTTCGGCAATATTATGAGGCGACGCAGTTGAGTTATTAGGGAGTGGATCCAACAAGAGGAGGAGAAGCACTGGGTGAAAATGGATAGGGCAGTAGCCAAACAAGACTTGGACGTGGTGTTATGGCTTCCAAAATGCTACCGCCCAAAACACATGTACATGAGCTCCATCACTAAATTGATGGCGGACAACTGGGACAGGCTAGCCAGACAAAGAGGCATCACTACCTTCCCATCCCTATTCACACCAATATTTGAGAATGGGGACTTCACACCAGGACTGGAGAAGGGGGCCTTCAAAAAGTGGCAGGGCGGGGGGTGTAAGAGGATGCGGGATATGTTTATCGGGAAGGAGATTAGCTCTTTTCCTGAATTTAAAAGGGACTAGGCTCTGGGGGAGGAGGAAAGATTGCAGTACTTTCAGCTGTGGCATTGGTTGATGCACTCAGACAATAAAGAGGCGGCTACCAGAGGCCCTACCAAATTTGAAAAATTCTTAACGTCTAATGATGGCTCGAATGGGTTAATCCCGCATCTATACAGAATTTTAGAAGAGGCCAAACCAAGGAAAACCTGGGCCTTCATGGGTAAATGGGAAAAGGTGTTGGGAAGGGAAATGGAGAAGAAAGAATGTGAGAGAATATGGAGAATATAATTCCGAAATTGGCAAGAGCATCCCAGACCCAGGAAGCCTTGTATATACTTATTTATGGTTGGCACTACACTCCGGCCCGCCTACAGACTATACCCTGGGACATCAAGGGACTGTTGGAGAGGGTGTGGGGCAGTGGGGACTGCAGAGCACTTTTGGTGGGGCTGCCCCAAAATAGCGCCCTTCTGGGACGAAATACGGAAAGCTCAACAACAGGCCTTTGGCCCTGGGGGGAGCAGATCCCCAGAGTTGATCTTGCTGGGCATTCAGCACGAGGACACCGAATGTGCATCAGGAGCTAGGGCAAGAGCACAGGCTATGCTCATCATTGCAGGAATGTCTTTGATTGCAGAAAACAGGAAAAGCCTGACAATACCTGCCTTTCAAGATAGGCTTCGGAAAGTCTGGGAAATAGTCGCGGTGGAATGGGCGACATACGCTCTGAACAATGCAACACAAAACTTTGCGAGTGAATGGGGAGAGTTGTTGGCCTTTCTACGAGATGACTTTAGGATTGGTTGGCGCCCACAGCGTCTCAGACTGCTGGAATTACAGTGAGCAGAGGGGGACTTAGACTGCAGGTTGGAGAGTGAAGGAACACTGGAAGTGGCTGGTTTATTTTTCTGGGGGGGGGGAGAGAGGGAGGGAAGGGGATTGTTGGGAATGTTCATGTTTAAAAATGTTAATAAAAAGTTTTTAAAAAAAAAAGTAATTAAACCAAAAAAGGCAAGGAGAAAAGGGAAGGGTAGAGTCATTTTGTAGCATCTTGACCGCAGCACCCTCCCAAAATGTACAGCCAAGGACACAGAGGGGTTCCCACGCAGCAGTGACTCTTATCTCCAGTTTAGTTGACCTCCTAGCCCAAGTCTCTTCTTTCCTCTTGGTGTAGGTCCTGTGTGCTGTCTTGGAGCATGGTGCACAGAAAAAGAAATGGGATTTCCGCTGTAATCATTTTGCAGTTAGTGCGACATGGTTTATAAAATGAAAAGCAATTAGTCATTATTACATTGTGAAATGCGATGCAATACCGCTTTTATTCCTTCATAAGTGAGAGGTCCTCAGATATATACACACTTGTCCCTCGTACACTCTGGCTGAGCCAGGCTCAGTCAGCCAATCACACAGTAGGGCATTCATGCAGGCAGGCAGCCAATCAGGTTCACAGACATTCAGGCCATTCACTCCACCCAGACACCCATAACAAAAGAATGTGGATATGGGCAAGTACCCGGCCTTTCAGCACACTACACTGCACTCATGTCAGTTTCAGTCAGGGCTGTCTCATTCATTGTGTCACACACACAGAAACCAGACACCCACAATAGAGAATGCAAGTTCACTTCAGACACTTCACACAGGTCCCACCCTTACGTTGTACCCACAAAACCCGGGAAGGTTCCAGTCAGTCTTGACAGGAGGCAGCCCCGAGCCATGTATGGTGTTTCCACCCAGTAGCCATTCAGGAGGAAATGACAGAGTCAGGGCTTCCCAAGACTTTGAGAAACAAGGTAAAAGACAATAGAAACCAAGAGGCCACAGGGGCCGTCTTGCCTTCTGTCAGGAATCCACTGATTCCTACGGCAGGGCCTGGGTATCCCAAAATGGAGGATACTCAGAGCCACTGTCAAGTCAGCATGTAGGTGCCACCAGCCCATACCCTGCACTGTGGGCAACACACAGGTGCCCCAAACCACACATAAGCAGTACAAGGGTGTACCCACACCCATGGGTGCCATAATGGTATCCCATGGGTAATGTCCACCAAAAGATAAGAATGAAGATCTGCACTGCCAGAGGTCCAGTCAGGACCTCAGGGGCAGAAAACATAGACAAAACACACAGAGACGTGGTAGGACACGGACAGGAGGCCCTGTCCTTCCATAAGGCATTTCCAGCATCACACTTAGCAAAAGCGAATTTGCAACTTTTGGAATGTATCTTTAGGCTGACATCAAACAGAAGTGAAAGTTAACGGATGACTCTTAAACTTTTCTGATGTTAAGGCACCATATGAGCCCTGCCTTTCGGTTCGGTTCTCTACATAAGTTGGTGAGTAAAGCAGCAAGCAGCCTGCTGGTTAAAATGTGTATTTTCAACCTGCATGCTATTAAACATTTCTCTCCCAGCTTTAAACCATTTGAAAAAGAGAACACTTCTTATGCTATTGCCTTTTTTTTTACTTTGTCCTGCATGATGGGCACTTATGAATTTCCACTTCTCTGTCGCTATAGTTTCCATCGTAATTTTGCAGCATGCCATTAGAACCTTCATATTTAAATTTGTTTTGACAGGGCCAGCATTGTTGCCCTGTGAAAGGGGGTGGGAGGAGCCCATTTCCCTTGGGTGCCTGGATGTGGGCAGGTCCCCTCCCCACTCCTCCTTACCAGCACTGATGGTGGCCTTTGGGCCGCAGAAGAAGCGTTGCTGCCATCCTGGACGACACCGGGAAACCACAAGGCTGTCAAGGGGTGTGCTGAACACGACAACGCCGGTAGACGAAGTGAAAAGGGATGCACGGCACCAAAGGCGTGCCACTCTATCCCCAACACTGGCCAGCAAAGAAGCGCAGCTCACGTCAGCTGTAGTCGGCTCCAGTCAGCTGTAGTTCGCACAGAAGGGGGCAATTCCACTAACCTACCACTGATTTGTTATTTATAAAAATGAAGTCCTTGGCCACTATGCCGCCAGGGATAATAATGTAGTCTTGGGCCTGTAGCCCTTGAGTGTTTCAGCATCCTAGAACCCCAGCAGGGTCCATGTTGGAAAAGGGGCAGGGCTTACCAACCATTATAAGCCCTCCCATGGCCTTCCCCTGTCACACCCCCTGAAGGCATGTACGTGATTGGCCAGAGTAAGTAGCCAATCCTGCGGAGAGGTGCGAGTGTGCAAGTGTGGGTTAGTTGGGGTGAGGACAGGAGGTGGTGGAGGATGTTTGAGATAACAGTGGATGCGAGAGCGATTGGATTGCAGAGGCGATTGTTAAGTAGTGGGGGTCTGTGGAGCGTTTTTGTGTGCGATAGAGGGAGAGTCTGAATATTAAAGGTAGAGTCGAAGTAGTCACAGACTCGAGTAGTGCTGGTGGTAGTAACTGGGAGTAAGTAAAGTAGGTAGTGGGAGTAGCGAGTGAAGGGGATGGTGGTAGTGGGTAGTAGAGGGGTGTGCAGGGCGCTATATCCTCTGGGTTTCCCTGGTGTCTGGCCAGGAGCTTGCGAGAGAGGTGAACAGGGCACAATATCCCTGAAGGCCGTTGAGAGGAAGACAGTGGTAGTAGAAAGGTAGTGGTAGTAGCGGAATAGGAACAGTACTAGAGCCGGGAGAGTAGGAGTGACTGTTGCCATTAAGTGAGATAGAAATGATAACAACAGGAGTAGCAAGAGGTGGGGGGGGGAAGTAGAGTGAGAGGCAAGAGGAAAGGAAACCGAGGTAGAGGGACAGTTGGAGGTACAAGTGGAAGTAAGAATAGGAGCGGGAAGTAAGATTGAATGATGGAGGTGGAAAGGCGTAGTGAGAGATTGGAGGGACAGTAACGTGGAGGGAGTAGAACAGCTTAAAAGATCTAGCAAAGGGTCGGGTACGAAAGGGTGCAAAAGGTGTGAGCGTGATGATGGGTGAATGAAGGCACCATTCCCTATTCCCTGAGTTCTAACCAATGACAGGAGAGGGAAAGCTTGAAGTTCCCTAGGGTGTCGGGTATCAGTCAGGGCAAACACTTAAAGTGTAGTGAAGAAGAAAGACTGATAGGTGTTCCCGATCTGAGAGTTACTAAGCACCCTGATCGGGATGTCTGGGCTAGGGATGTGAGAACCAAGCCGAGGAAGTCAAGAGAGGAAAGGGCCGGCGCTAGCGCCAAAATCCCCAGAACCTTGTGAATCAACCATTCTGGCCTCAAAAGTCTTTAATAAACACCCTTGAATTCACTCTAGGAGTCAGCGTGATTATTTGTGACGGGCCACCCCATCACATTGATTCTGCATGTTAAGAGTGCATTGTCAACATGTTGGTAAAAATATCAAGTTGCAAGCTACTACTAGCCAGTCATAAAATATCACTTGCCACCTCAATTCTACACTTACACAGAGCACACCATTTCTTACTCACCAACTGTCAATTATCACTAGCTATTGGACATTCTGAGACCTTGTTAGTGGATTTAAAAGAAATATGCAGTGGTTAGCTCTTAAAGACAGGATTGCTGAATACTATGTCCATGTCAAGATACATTTTCAATAAGTGTTTTTAGGGATTTCCCCTGTCGTATCTCCCTGTTTAACACAATCTGTTTCCTTTTAGTGCCCCTCAGCATATGACATTGCGAAAGTCGTACCTTCCAAAAGGGCCTCCAACAAAAAGGTCCACGAATTGTACTAGACTTTCCCATTCTGGCACATTTAGTGGTGTTTCAGAAGGTTTTTCTGCACTTCCCAGGATTTGTGTACATTTTTCACATAGCATTCTTCGTAATATACTATGTCGTATGCATGAACATCTTTTGAATTGGAGCACCCACTCAATTTCAGTTTTTGTTGGCTGTAATCACTCAACTGTGTAACAGCATGCACCTTCTCACATACATCCTCAATGCATATAGTATGCAATGGATGCCTCCTAGCTTCACGTCTATCCCTAAAGAAGCAGGCATTTTTGTATGCTTACTGGTACTCTGGTATCTTGTACGCTCCTTTATAAGCTCCTTGGTCTCTTCTCTGCATCTTCATCTTATGCCCGTTTTTTTTTTTATCTTGGCTGTACTCTATGAAGATTACCTTTGTGTCAGGACAGATGCCCACTTGCATTAAATTGGGTTATTTCAGAGGGCATGGCCAGGCGGCAACGGATGAAGATTTGCCTGCCATAGGCTCACTCGTTCGGCATCCATATGCTACCTTATTAATGATTCTTGCCCCCTTTGGACTGTGAGGCATCCGCCCTCGACAGTGCAGGTCTCATTTGGGGGGTGGGGAGGGTCTGATGCTCGGAGGGGAGCTCGCTAAGGAGAGCCGCTGCCATGGCTTGCAACACCATGGTTGCTGCCCGCACCCCGAGTCTGTGAGGCGGGACGTAATTGATCAAGGCTGGAGGCGCAGATGTCAGCACAACAGTTCCACCCTGCCTGGGGGTTAGGGGGCTGGGGCCCATCGATCTCCCCCCGCTTCTCCTACTGCTGCACCAACAGCTGAATGGACCGGGTTGTCGGCTAGGGATGGAGCATCACCAGTGTGTCAGAGCTCCACCTACAAGTGGCAGAGACTTAGAAGCTGTGTGGCATGAAGGCCTTGATGTGTGGGGACCGGGTCTGCCATGGGGGACACCGGTGAGTGCTCTCTGCCCCCTGCTGTGCGGAACGTCCTGCATGGCCGCCCTTGACATGCTGTCGGTCACTGGCACCCCAAGAGGGTGGGGAGTGACAGTGTTGGAGTGTGGCAGATGCAGATCCTGGAGGATTGAGGGCATGGGACTGCGTTGGGTGACCTACATAGGATCTGCCTGCCCTTCCTGGTTGGACCGACCATGCTGTGTTTGCAGGGCTGCTCCCTGGATCCCCAGCTCCCCTCTGGACCTCTTCACCCTAGCCCTGGGCCTTACCTCTTTGAGGTCTGCTGCAGCCTCGGACCGGGTCAAATAACACTCTCTGCACTTCCTGAGCTGGATTGAGTAGTTGGCGTAATTGCGTAGGCACTTCATCCGTGCAGGGGGTTGGGGTGGCCCTTGAAGGTGTCCTCTGCAGCAGATCATGGACTCTTCTCATCTAGAGGTTTCCCTTGGGCTGTGTGCGGGGGCAGGGGCAGGGGCTGGCCCAGTGCATGCTAATCACCTGGGCTTCTGGGGGCTCCCTTCTGGCCCTGCCTCTTGGCGGAGCATCATCTTACCCTGGAGGGTTGCGCTGACAGCTGAGCCCTCCTGTCTGTAGCCCATAGGTGGGTCCTGAGACAAAATCCAGCTTTTCCCACGAACGCTGCACAGCCACATTCTACCACTCCATGAGATGCCCAAGTTTGGTGCTAGCTGTAACGCTTACCTGATTACCGCAGAGGCGCCGGTCTTGACTGGGTGAATGCCGTATCTTCAAAGGTGATGTGTAACACACGGTTGGCTCTTTGGGCTGGACCTCTGTGCACTGTATGTCTGACTCGAAGAGTAAGATGTCTTAGGTAAGTGAACGCTGAGCCCTCCATCTGCCTCGGGGCAGGGTGCCGTAACCAGTTTCTTCACTGGATAAGGGTGCAGGCCTCTTGACCTCAGAGGACTGCTGTCCGTTGTTAACTGCACGAACGGTAAGTTCTGGGCACTTCAAATGTCTTAAAAGTCTTTTTTAATGATATCTCTTGTTTTGCAGGGTTCCGGCGATGGCGGATGGCGGGCTGATGAGAGTTGAGGATCGAACCCGCGTGAGGAATAGAAGCGCCTGGAAGCACGTAAGTAAGCGCTTGTAGCCTGCTTCACGATGCGCACTAACTGTCCCCTTTTATCTTGCAGGTACAAGTTCGGAGCTTTAGAGAAGCTGAAGGGTGCTGGAATACCCACTGGATTCGGCTTGGGAAGGAGTAATGGCACGTGAGTAATAAAGTTGCCCAATGTCTTTAAACGCACCTTCTTTTGTCTTTCAGATGCGGGATGCAGCGCCGAAGGCCTCCGGAGCGTGCGAAGAGCTGGTAAGCTTTTGTCTTTCAGATGCCGGAATGCAGTGCGAAGACCTCCGGAGCATGCGAAGAGTAGGTAAGTCTTTGTCTTTCAGATGCCGGAATGCAGCGCGAGGCGTTGGTGACAGCCGATGGACCAGGTAAGAGATGCGCTGCCACTGAAGACCGTAGTGCTAACCTGTTCTTTCTTTGTCTTTACAGGTGCTGCTGAAGACTGGATTCCAGGATGGTAAGCCTTTGTTCCCTTAGGCCAGGATCAGAAGCAGAAGACACGATGAGCGTTCTGCTGCAGAGAATGCAGAATAACACAAAGCAAGATTCATCCATCGGGTGTGGTTTAAATAGCCTCCTGTAGTGCTTAGGTGTCTCCTTCCACAGCCACGCCTAGGTAAGAAAAGAGTTCCTGCTTTCCAGAAGAGTTCCAGTGTTCTGAACCTAGGGAGTGGCTCCTGCCCCACCCAACAGGAAAAGTAGTCCCAAACAGAAGAGGATCAGGGGTTCAACTGGCAGGTAAGTAAGCAGCATGGTCTGCTGCAGGTAAGTCCACCCAAGCATTATGAGCCCGGCGCTTCCAGCGCTGGGACTGGGCATCTTTATGAGCCTGGTGCCACTGGCGCCAGGACAGGGTCCAAAAGGTCCCAATTGGGACTGGCTGGCACTCTGAACCGGGGTTATGGGTCTGCTTCCAAGGGAGTCGGGCAAGTCCTGATCTTTTGGAAGCAGTGATCATGACAGCACCCTCCCTCAAGGCCCCTCCCAAACCGGGCTTCTCCGGGGGTTTGGGCTTGTTAGGAAATGTTCGATGAAATCTTTTGATTAGACGAGGCGCGTGGACATATTCTGCAGGTTCCCAGGATCTTTCTTGGGGACCGTAGCCTTTCCAGTCAATCAGGTAAAATAGTTTAGATTTGGAGATCTTGGAATCCAGGATGCTTTTGACTTCAAACTCGAGTTCTCCATCAACTAGAATAGGTTTTGGAGATGTAGTTAGTCGGGTTTGAGGTTGCACGGGTTTTAATAGAGAGACGTGGAAGACCGGATGCATCTTCATGTGAGGGGGCAAGTCCAACTTGACCGCTACTGGATTTACTATGGTAGTGATGGAATAGGGACCAAGGTATCTTGGGTTGAATGTGCGTGGTCCTTTTAGAGGTAGATATTTGGTGGATAACCAGACTTGATCTACTTGATATTGGGGGGCTTCCTTCCGATGTTGGTCTGCTCCTTTCTTGTATTGTTCTTTAGCCCTTTGAAGGTGAGAAACGGCTTCCTTAAAGGCTTGGGTGATTGTAGAATGCAGGTGGTCTACTGCTGGTGTTCCAAGATCTTGGAGTGGATCCAACTCCGAGGTTCGAGGGTGACTACCGTATAAAAGAAAAAACAGGGTCTTCCCAGTTCCGGAGTGGACAGAGTTATTGTAGGCATATTCGGCTATCCAAAGGATATCTTTCCAAGTTTTTTCAGTTTGTTGTAGCATGCAGCGCAAATACTGTTCCAGAGTTTGATTGGTCCTCTCGGTTTGTCCGTCGGTTTGAGGGTGGTGGCTGGTCGAAAGTCTCACATCAATTTGAGCCGACCGACAGCAACTTCGCCAAAAATGAGAAATAAATTGACTACCTCGATCCGAAATTAGAACTGAAGGAAAACCGTGCAGTCGGGCGATGTTTTCGAGAAATTCTCGGGCCAGAGTTGCTGCTGTTGGTAAGCCTTTGAGTGGAATGAAATGCGCCATCTTGGAGAATAGGTCCACGATTACTAGGATCGTATTGTATCCGGAGCATGGAGGTAGATCGGTGATGAAGTCCATAGAAAGCGTATGCCAAGGGCGAGGCGGGATGTCAATAGGGCGTAAGAGGCCGGCTGGTTTTTCCTTTTGACTCTTGTTTTGGGCGCATACTCCACAGGACATTATAAAGTCTCTGATCTTTTTTCCAAGACGGCCACCAGAAGTAGCGCTTGATCTTTTCCGAGGTCTTGGTCATACCGGGATGTCCTTCCATTAAAGAATCGTGATAACAAGAGATTACCTTTTTCTGTAAATCTGTGCTGGGCAGGTATAACCGTTCTTGGAAATATAATAGGTTGTCCTTCACCGTAAAGTCCTTTCCCTGCAGATGCCAATTCTGTATGTCTGCTGGAGTTACCAGTAGCCTGGCTTTATCCTTAACTTCCTCTATGGATTGTGTGGCGATTACACCTAGAATTCTTTGTTCGGGAATGATAGGTACAGGTTTAGGATTGATCAAATGTTCTTCCACTCCCATCCGAGAAAGGGCATCAGCTTTACCGTTTTTTGTACCAGGTCGATAGGTAATTATGAAGTCAAACTCGGCAAAGAATAGTGCCCAACGGAGTTGCCTAGAGGATTGAGCTTTTGCGGTTTTCAAATATTGCAGGTTTCGGTGATCTGTAATCACAGTAACGGTGTGTCGGGCCCCCAGAAGATAATGCCGCCAAGCCTTAAAGGCGGACTTGATAGCTAGAAGTTCCTTATCAGTAATCGTGTAATTGATTTCAGGAGGCGAGAATTTGCGGGACCAAAATTCCACGGGATGCAACTGATTGGTTACTGGGTCCTTTTGTGATAGAACTGCCCCCATGGCAAGGCTCGAAGCATCAGTTTCAACGATGTAGGGGAGTTCTGGGCGAGGATGTTTTAAGATCGGTGCAGAGATAAATCTAGTCTTCAAATTCTGGAAAGCTTGTTCCGCCTCGGTAGACCATTCAAAACGTTTGTTTTTCTTTAACAAGGCGGTGATGGGCTGGACTATTCGAGAGAATTCAGGGATAAACCTGCGGTAAAAGTTAGCGAAGCCTAACATGCTTTGAACACCTTTTACGGAGGATGGCGATGGCCATTTGAGAATTGCATCGACCTTCTTTGAATCCATACGCACTCCGCTAGGTGATAATATGAATCCCAAGAATTCAACTTCAGTCACGTTGAAAACACATTTTTCCAACTTAGCGAAAAGTTTGTGTTGACGCAATCTCTCGAGGACCATTTTCACGTGTTTCCGATGAAGAATAAACGAGGATGTCGTCAATGTAAACAACAACGCACACATCTATGAGCTCTCTGAGGACATTGTTCATAAAATATTGAAAGGCGGCCGGGGCATTGCAAAGTCCGAAGGGCATGACCTGATATTCAAATAGCCCATACTTGGTGCGGAAGGCCGTCTTCCATTCATCGCCCTCTTTTACTCGTACCAAGTGGTAGGCTCCTCTAAGATCCAGCTTTGTATATATGCATGCTTTTCTGACTTGGTCCAGGAGTTCAGGGATCAAAGGTAACGGATATCTATTCTTAACGGTGATCTGGTTCAGGGTGCGATAATCTATACAAGTTCTAAGGTCCCCTTCTTTTTTTGGAACGAAGAACAAAGCTGAGGAAGCAGGGGACTTGGAAGGACGAATAAACCCATTCGCTAGGTATTGATTCAGGTATTGTCGGAGGTGAAGATTCTCAGGCTCGGTGAGGGCATAAATTCTACTACAAGGAGGAGTAGATCCAGGTATCAGGTCTATCTGGCAGTCATAAGACCTATGAGGAGGTAGAGAGTTAGCCTGATCCTTCCGGAAAACATCTTGGAATTCTAGGTATTCAGGAGGTAACTGGGGAGCCTCCAAGGAAATTGCTGCCAGTGCAACACCAGGTCGAGGGTGACAAGTAGAGAGACATTCTGGAAACTGAACCGTTCTTGCTCGCCAATCGATCTCAGGATTGTGCTTCTCTAACCAAGGAATTCCTAGAATAATCTGGAACTGAGGGGCCTTGATCACATCGAACACGATCTTCTCATGGTGTCCATCTTGACTTACTAGCGTCACTTCTTGGGTGGTATGCGTTACTGGTCCGGAGGCTATCTCCGTACCATCCACCGTAGTAATGACGTCCTTTACAGCCTTTGGACAAAGAGTCAGATTCATCCTCCAAACCATTTCATGATCCACATAATTGCCGATGGCACCGCTGTCGACGTAAGCTTCAATCGCATGTAATCGATCCGGATGTTCAGGGCTAATGAGGACCATAGGTATCACGAAATGCGAGGTCACGGAACTGGTTTTAACGCTCGGCAGGAGGATCCCTATTCTTGTCGGGCGAGGTCGTTTCCCTGCTCAGAGTTTGTGACCCTGGTAACTGCAGCTCCTACTGCCTTCTTGGCTGGTTTCACCGGACAGTCTCGAAGAAAGTGCCCCGAGTTTCCGCAATAGAGGCATAATTGCAGCTGTTTTCTCCTTTCCCGCTCCTTTTGTGTTAGTGGTCCTTTCAGGCCCCCTATTTGCATGGGTTCCCCGGAGTCTACTCCTTTGGTAGGAGTTGGTGGTTTGGAAAATACTCGAGCATCAAACTTGGAACGATAGGCCTTCCTGTTCTGCAGTCTGTGGTCAATTTGAACCACTAAGTCAATATAGTCCGAACAGTCTTGCGGGGGATTCACTACTTGGGCTAACACATCTTTGAGCTCTCCACGTAGACCTCTATAAAACAGCGTAATCCTTTTGTCCTCAGGCCATCGAGTTTCCACTATCAGTCTGTTGAAAGACGCAATATAAGCCAAAAGGTCTTGATTACCCTGTCGCAATGAAAGGGGCTCATTGTCCAAGGCCTGCCCCTGTGAATGTCTTGCAAACAGTTTTTCCATACTGAGCTGAAAAGCTTGAAAATCATGGAGAACCGGATCATCTTGATTAACTAGAGGGATCGACCAGTCTGCCGCATTGCCAACAAGGTACGAAAGCACGAAAGCTACCTTAGCTTGATCAGTTGGAAAGGCTGCTGGCCGGCATAAGAAGTGCAACCGGCACTGATTAATAAATACTGCAAACCTCTTTGGGTCACCAGAAAATCGTTCGGGCGGAGCCAGAGGTACATTCCCAGGTAGGTTGATCTGCACTGGGTTCGTAGAGGATGTTGAAGGAAGATTTGCCCCTGATCCGGGTAACGGAGTTTGTCCGGCTTGTGACTGTAGCAATTGTCTAGCGAGATCGTCTGTTCGCTCCTTGGAAATAATCAGTTCCCTTCTTAGAGCATTTGTTTCCTGACGGGCTGCATGCACTTCTGCTCTTAGTTCCCCAAGTAACTGGGCTAGCTGGTCGGTATCCGAGGTTTCCATAGCGCCTGGGTGGGAGTTTTGCGGTAGGCTTTGTGTTCTGTAACGCTCACCTGATTCCCGCAGAGGCGCCGGTCTTGACTGGGTGAATGCCGTATCTTCAAAGGTGATGTGTAACACACGGTTGGCTCTTTGGGCTGGACCTCTGTGCACTGTATGTCTGACTCGAAGAGTAAGATGTCTTAGGTAAGTGAACGCCGAGCTCTCCATCTGCCTCGGGGCAGGGTGCCGTAACCAGTTTCTTCACTGGATAAGGGTGCAGGCCTCTTGACCTCAGAGGACTGCTGTCCGTTGTTAACTGCACGAACGGTAAGTTCTGGGCACTTCAAATGTCTTAAAAGTCTTTTGTAATGATATCTCTTGTTTTGCAGGGTTCCGGCGATGGCGGATGGCGGGCTGATGAGAGTTGAGGATCGAACCCGCGTGAGGAATAGAAGCGCCTGGAAGCACGTAAGTAAGTGCTTGTAGCCTGCTTCACGATGCGCACTAACTGTCCCTTTCATCTTGCAGGTACAAGTTCAGAGCTTTAGAGAAGCTGAAGGGTGCTGGAATACCCACTGGATTCGGCGTGGGAAGGAGTAATGGCACGTGAGTAATAAAGTTGCCCAATGTCTTTAAACGCACCTTCTTTTGTCTTTCAGATGCGGGATGCAGCGCCAAAGGCCTCCGGAGCGTGCGAAGAGCTGGTAAGCTTTTGTCTTTCAGATGCCGGAATGCAGTGCGAGGCGTTGGTGACAGCCGATGGACCAGGTAAGAGATGCGCTGCCACTGAAGACTGTAGTGCTAACCTGTTCTTTCTTTGTCTTTACAGGTGCTGCTGAAGACTGGATTCCAGGATGGTAAGCCTTTGTTCCCTTAGGCCCAGGATCAGAAGCAGAAGACACGATGAGCGTTCTGCTGCAGAGAATGCAGAATAACACAAAGCAAGATTCATCCATCGGGTGTGGTTTAAATAGCCTCCTGTAGTGCTTAGGTAACTCCTTCCACAGCCACGCCTAGGTAAGAAAAGAGTTCCTGCTTTCCAGAAGAGTTCCAGTGTTCTGAACCTAGGGAGTGGCTCCTGCCCCACCCAACAGGAAAAGTAGTCCCAAACAGAAGAGGATCAGGGGTTCAACTGGCAGGTAAGTAAGCAGCATGGTCTGCTGCAGGTAAGTCCACCCAAGCATTATGAGCCCGGCGCTTCCAGCGCTGGGACTGGGCATCTTTATGAGCCTGGTGCCACTGGCGCCAGGACAGGGTCCAAAAGGTCCCAATTGGGACTGGCTGGCACTCGGAACCGGGGTTATGGGTCTGCTTCCAAGGGAGTCGGGCAAGTCCTGATCTTTTGGAAGCAGAGATCATGACACTAGCGCTAAAGCGGCAGATATCTAGACACTGTTGGGCATGCAGGACAGCAAGGGCAAGCAAGCGCAGATGACCTGAGCGGAGGTCCACTCTCCTTGTCCTGTCTGGCCGTACAGATTCTTCATTCACGAAGCAGGACTGCATGGAAATGTTGTCCACCCTAAAAGAGGACATTATTCACGAGATAATATCCACAAAAGAAACTCTGGCCAAATCTATTGCAGATGTAAATTTTCACCTATCTGGGCTGGAGTCCTGCGTAAGTGACATGGAAGCCACAGTATGCGAACAATCCCATGACCATGCAGAATTGGCGAATCGGGTGGTGGGCATTGAGGAGCAACTGAAGCTAGTCTTTGCCAAACAGGAGGATCAGGAATAACATCTCCCTGAGCGAAGTCCAGCGGCAGGTACAGGGTCAAGAGCTGACCGACTGTGTTCGGGATCTGTTCCGGTCTTGGCTAGACCTTCCGGATACCGCGCACCAAACACTGGACAACACACTGCGTCTATTCTTCCGCTCAGGGGCACTGCAGTCTGCTGCCAGATATGCTCTTCAGGGTGCATTTCTTTCAACAGAAAGAAGCCATTATGGAGGTGGCTCAGAAAAAAGAGCAGGTGGAATTCTGGGGAGCTACACTCTATTTCAGGACCTTTCGCCACATACTCTTGCCAGCCTACGGAAGCTGCACGTCGTTTCGTCCTGGCTGCAGTCAAATCCGATATCGCTGGGGATTCCCCTTCAAGCTGATATTTGACAATAAAAATTGGCATTATGCTATCAGCTCAGAGGAGAGGGAGCAGGCGTAATTGCCAGCCTGCAGTCCACACCCCGGCAGTAAATCTAGGAAACCCATGGAGAGGCAAAGCGAAAACACCTCCCAAGGCCGACATAGAGCCATTTCCTAATGGTCCGGACTGACATTTCAAGTCTTGCTGTCAGGGTGGTTGGTGTTCTGAATTTCTGTTGTCTGCGTTGGCTCTTTAGCCTTTAGTGTTAAGACATTATGTTTTCACCCTGTTGAGGGTTTGTTGTGGTATGGTTTTTGTCTCATTACAGTCTGGGAGGAGTAGTAGGGGGTATACATAGGGTGCCTTGAGTGATTAGCGCCCGGCTAGTACATATAAGGATGGGTTTCGAAATGTACTTGTTGCATTTTCACTCTAAATTGTTTTTTCTTGGGGTTATTTACCTTTCATCACACAATTGGGTTTCTCTACTATTCCGTCATCTCGGCATGCACCTCAGATAACTTTCATTGATTAGCCATACCCAAAGGGATACATGATGGCGTCTCTTGATATATCCTGTGTGACCCTGAATGTGCAGTGCATTAATTCACTGATTAAGCACAAGGCCCTGCTCCATTGGTTGTCCGCCATGGACGCAGCCCTGGTTTTTCTCTAGGAGGGCCATCTGTTGCCTGCAGATGAAACGCATCTTTGTAGTAAATCATATCCCAGAGCTTATTTCAAATCTAGCGGTGTCACAAAAGTGTGGAGTGGCCTTCATGATCCATAAAGGCATACCACTGAGGGTCCTAAAGCTGTTGCGGGACGGTGAGGGAAGGCATCTACTGTCCACAGCTCTTCTTCATGACGCAAGATTACGCTGGCTTCAATCTATACCCCCAGTGACAAACGGGATGGGTTTTTGGCGTCTTTCTCTGTGGTTTTGGCTGAGTTTGTTGAGGGGGAACTAATCCTGGGGGGAGACTTTAGCTGCATCATTGACCCAACTATGGACAAATCTCTCGCCCCTACCCCCAATGATGAAAGGAATTTTCAGGCCACAAATACCTTACTGACGGAACACTCTTATAGAGGCATGGCAGTTTTTTCACCCTGGGGAAAGAGAGTACAACTTTTATTCAGTGGTTCATAAGGGGTTCTCCAGGCTGGATATGTTTCTCGTTGTGAACACCCTCATCCCGACTTTGATGGGCATAGACATACAACCGAAAGTCCTTTCTGATCATTCCCCCCGAAAACGTACACTTGATGTGGCCCCCCTTAGCCCTCTAGTTAAACCGCATTGGAGGCTCAATGACTTGCTTCTGGGGAAGTTGCGTTGAAAGCCCACCTATCTGACGCTATTGCTAATTACCTCAAAGAAAATGACACCGGGGAACTTACATTTAGAACAGTGTGGGTGGCTGGGAAAGCTGTTATCAGGGGAAACATTATAGAACAGTCTGCAGCTTGGGGGCTAGCCCGAAAGCTTCATCAAGCTGGGAATGAAGGTGAAGTCTGAGAGAAAGAGCGAGAACACACACTAAAGGGGTCTCAGCATTCGCTCTGGGATCTTCGGGTGGCTAAACAGGCATTGGAAACGCACCTTATGGGGAAGGCGGTCCAGTCCATATTGCTCACGAAACAACATTGCTATTCCAAGGGTAACAAAGCCAACAAGCTGCAAGCTGCCACATCGAGGAAGATGGCCACCTGCAACTACATTGATTTTGATGTATTGATTATTTATAAGGCGCCTATACAGCAAATAGTGTTTCCAGGCGCCACAAGACAAAAAAGAGGGGTGAGGGGAACAGGCGAGATAAATAACAGTAATAGTCCTACTAGGCCTTCTAATATTCTGATCGTGCAAGTACAGTAACAAGGAGTGCAAAGGGGGTGAAGGAGGTGGGGGGGTACTGTGTACAATGCAGGGGTAGGAGCTAGTGCTGAAGGGGACCCCAGGGCAGGGTAAGTACCAGGGGGTGAAGACCAGCTTTTAAGTGCGAGGGTGGGGGACTCATAGGGGACCAGGCCGCCAGTCGCAGCAGCAGAGGGGGACATTAGTAGGGAAGGTTGAAAGGGAAGGAAGTAGAGAAAAGCAGGGTCTTGAGAAGTTTCCAGAACTTGAGGAGGTCCAGCTCTAATCCGATAGTGGCAGGGAGTCCATTCTAGAGGGAGGCACCTGCCGAATAGAGATCTACCCTCTCACCCCCACTCTCTTCTTGGAAACATGTCTGATCTGGACCAAAGGGCTCTAGCAGGGAGGTATTTCGGGAGAGAGAGTTGGATATAGCGGTGTCTCAGGCCCCAGAAATCCATATACAGGATACAGGATACAGAGGGTCTTGAATTTAATCCTCGAAGCCAGTGGTGAGATTTAGAGAGATTTTAGGGCTGGAGAGATGCAGTCCCTGGGCTTGAGGCCAAAGATAAGTCTTGCAGTCCTATTCTGGATTAGTTGAAGGGGTCGTAGGAGGAATGAGGCAGATTGAGGAAGAGGCTGTTACAGTAGTCCAGCCTACAGAGGACCAGAGCTTTAGATAGTGAGTTTCTGGGGGAATGTGAAGAAGGGTAGAATGCCTACTGAGGAGGTGAAGCCTTCTTGGCAAGGTCCGTGATGTGAGGGGAAGGTAGGAGCTCTGAGGGATGGGAGGGGGAAACAGGTGGTTACGGACCCATTGAAACTGCAGGTAATCAAGGGTTTTTTCACATGATCTCAGCAGCACACCAGGGGAATTTCACCCTCAGGCAGGATTTTCTCTCCCAATCCAACCTTCCCCAAGTTCCACTAGAGATGAATTGACCTCCTTGAAGCAGCCATATATGGCCAAAAATTGGCCCAGGCTATTCTGTCCCTCCAAGCTGACAAAGCACATGGCCCGGATGTCTTTTCCAACAAGTTTTACAAAACCTTTGCTAATGTCCGGATTCCGCAATTAACCAACTGTTTACCTCATTCCTAGACTCCGGCATGGTGACTGACTCTATGGCGGAATCGGCCACTACCCTCTTTTTAAAACCAGGGAAAGACCCAGAAGACTGCTCCTCCCATCGTCCCATAGCCCATTTAAACACTGATGCAAAGCTATAAAATAGGATACCTGCTTCCTGGCTAGGTGAGGTCCTCCCACATATAATCAATAGTGACCAGACCGGATTCATTACAAATAGGGGAGCCCATGACAACATCAGGTGGGTGGTGGACCTTATTGCCTTGGACGTCCAAATTCCAGGGGGATTGTCTTTCCACTCTTTAGACGCACACCGTGCATTGGATCGCATGTCCTAGACTACTGAAAATCACTGCTACAAGCATAAGGGTTTTGGGTGAAGTTTTCCAAGTTGATTATTTGGAACTTTCAGATCCCCGGCTTAAGGTAAACTCCCTATGGTGTCTGCTGCTCCCGTTGGGCAAGGGCACAAGACCGGGTTGCCCCTGCCCCCCTTGGTGTTTGCACTAGCAATAGAGCCACTGGCGCAGAGGATTAGTCTTCACCCCCGCATCTCAGGTTCACTTATGGCGGGACTACCCACAAGGTGGCATATGCTGATGATGTCCTATGTTTCCTCTGGGAATCCTTATCCTCCCTGCCGGTACTGCTTGATCTGTTGGATCTATTCACCCTGGTATCAGAGTTTTGTATTAATCATGGGCAATCTGTGGAGCTGACCATAACCTGAGGTCTTGAGTACCCTGAAAGATACCTTACCCTTTCTGTGGGCTGACCACGAGTTTACATACCGGGGTGTCCACATTACATCAAGTTCTAATTCCCTCCTGAGGGCTAACATTACTATGCTATGGAAGGAAGCCAAAGATATGTTGCAGCGTTGGCACATGCAGGAACTTTCGTTGTTGGGTCGGATCAGTGTGGTCAAAATGACCTTGCTCCCAAACCCTCTGACTTCCAGGCTTTGCCAATCCTTATCCCAGAACGGGACCTGCTTGAACTGCAGAAGGCAGTGGGGCAGTTTATATGGCATTGCAGACCCCATAGAATTCCCCACAAGCTTCTCCTTTGGTCACAGGGCTTGGGGTCTCGTCTATTCAGATGTATATTTGGGCTGGCCAGATTGCCCTGATTCTGGACTGGGCACCGGAAGAGAGCACTCCTATGTGGAACGAGGTAGAGCAAGCCTGTTCACCCTTTCAGCTGGCCCTCCTCCTCCTTTGTCCCCAGAGAGGCCATGCACCTACAACAAGGCCTCTTAACGACTACTTACACTACCCTAGAGTACTAGAGGGTCAGGAATCGCGCAGGGTTTCCATTTGCTACAGCTTGCTGGAAAAAGCTTCTCCGGGGGAAAAGCTTCCTAATGTGACACGCTGGGAAATTAGGTCTAGACATTTCAGAAGAATCATGACTGAAGATTTGGGCCCAGGGCTCATAAGAGCTCCCGCTGCACCCTAATCATAGACTGAGCCCTCACAATATGTTTGCAGTGGTATTTGATCTCCCCCACAAAGGCTGCATGCAATCTGTCCAAACTACTCGGACCACTGCTGGCTGTGGTCAACTGTGAAAATGTGCTCACATGTGGTGGCACTGCTCGATCATGCAGACCTATTGGCAAGAGATCCACTCCAAAATCAAAGACATCACTGACAGTCTAATTTCCATGTGCCCCCTGACTCTGCTTCTGGGGGATGTACCTGAGGATGACAAGTTCCTGATGCTGTGCCATAGAGCGGACCTTATAACACAATTGGTGATGGCCGCAAGGATAAACCGTGCTTGCTTCTGAAAGAACTCAGAAGGCCCATGGATTTCTTACTGGTGGGTGAAAGTATGGGAAATTCTTGCAATGGTAAAATTATGAAGCTAAAATTGATATACACGTAAAATTATCAGCGCTCATATCGGACCGATTGTCAAAATTCTCCCGTACCTGGTCCCCTTTTCTGGGGACCAAGAACATGTGCTTACTAAAAGGAGCATATGTTCTTAAGGCCGCAGCTCACAAAACACTTATCCCTGAGTTTACCATGATAGCAGGGGTATTCTTCTCTGGTGGGGCTGTTGATGTGATATTGAGGAGCAGTTTCTCACAGGAAAAGAAAAGTGATTGTCGATGGCATATAGTGTTCACTGTAAACACTGTTCCCAATCGTGTGATTTTTATTTATTTTGTATTTGTTGTAATTTTTTTCTCATTCTTTTTGCGTCTGTTCTCTTTCAATGTATTTAAGTGTGTATCTTGATCTGCTACAAATGGTAATTTGTAAACTGTTAATTGAGATTTCAATAAAAACGAATTGGCTTATTTCTTCCGAATCTGTAATTGCTGAGTATTTTTCAAGGTGCTTATCACTGTCTTTTTTTAATACTTGCTAAATCTTACACCATCAAGTCGTTTTTCAGTAAAGTTTGAGTTTGGAACTGAAGTCTTCATTGACACAAATGATTCTATACCACATGAGCTCTTGTGTTTGGATGACAATGTTTGGTCTATCTTCATTACACCCTCGATAACTTAAGTCAAACTGTTGTACCTGAAGCACAATCATTAAAAAAGACTGAACGCATAACTCTAGAGCAGTAATAATTACGTATCTCTACTATAAACTGACATTTTTTAAGACCATTTATTTCAGGGTAAATGCTCTTATGACCAGTATTTTAAAATCTGTCCATAAATAACAGATATGGAAGATTTTATGTACTTAACTAATGGCCATCTTAGTGACTTCATCACATCGGTACTACACGGCACACACCACAAAGTGTCACAAGGGAGATTATTAGTCCAAGACTATTTTGGGATGATGCAAACCCAGTCCCACCTTTTCCTTACTGGAACTGCCAAGGAGCATGTTTTATTATTATTATTATTATTTTTTTACATTCTATGTTCTAGAAAAAGATGGTCAAAATCCTCACAAGCAATGCACCATCATGCTTTACATCAGCAAGCAAGTGAACCACTATCTCTGGTGCAAGCACTACAAACCCAGCAGCCTTGGACTTGGGAAATATGGGAACACCTCTTTCACTTTCACAGAATCTCCCTCTGTCACGTCGAACACCATTAGCAGGCATCGAACATCAGCAACTGGACAAAGACTTATGGATGTGGAGGCAAAATCACCTGGACCGGTCACTCAGAACTTTAAATGCCCACGTTTTGCAAGTCGGTTCCTGCGTCAGTGGTTTCTGGGAGAAGTGTTTTTCAATTTCGTCGTCCAGGACCTAGATTTACATTTGTCCTTGGATTCCCCTACTTCTAAGGCTGTTTGTGCTCCAAGAGCCTTGCATGATCATCTGATATCCCTGACATGGACTTGCCATTATTGACTCTAGGATATCTTCGAACCCAGGAGGATTGGTTCGCTCCTGGGAGAATTGCTATGTGAATGAGTTGCACAGGGGCAGCACTTAAGTTGTTACTGGAAAGAGTGTCTAGGGATATTGGACACTTAGAGATTTTGAAAGCATATATTGTATGCTGAAAGGGCACTTTCCACAGTCTAACATACAATTGCAAAACAAACGTTGTCTGCTCTTGGCGCCAAGTTCAAGGATATTCACTAATTCAGGATAATACGAACCTATCATACCTGCTGTTGTTGTCCAAGCCAGGCCTTCCCCTTCCTCGATACGTGGTGTCCGTCTACCAGCAATTTCCAGATTCACAAGGAACATGCATGAATCTGGACTATATTGTTAAAGGACAAGGTGCAAACATTCATGTCGAATGTTACTAGCCACGCACAAAGGTCACTTGCCCCATCTGTGAATGAAGGGCCGTGCATTATGCGACCGAACGTGCACTCCGCTTCAACAAGAATGTACTTGTGTAGCCAGTCTAGCACTATCCATTACTTGTATGCACAATCTGCTAATAAACAGAACAAGCATTTGTTGCATCCTGTCCTAAGGTTAAACAAAGAAAATATTGTTAATCGATTTTTATGTAATGTTCAAGAAATACATTTTTATGGGAGTGCTGGTTGACTTGCTACAGCTGTAGAAATGTAAGTATGTACAAAACTGATGTAGGAGAAGAATTAGAATTTGGAACTAGGAAGATGCGTGTATAACAATTTTAGCTTCATCGCCTCACTAAAGTCTTTTGATCCAGGTTGAGTCGCCTTCTCTCTTTGGTGTCTCAGTCTCCTTTATGTACCAACATATAGAGGGCATAACTCTGTTTCCATAACTTCTTATTGGCATCGTCGGGAAGAGAGGGCAGGAGCCGCTCTCTCCCCCATCCCGCTCCCAGCAGGACTCGCCTGATTCCCGCTACAGGTACTGATCCTGCAACGGTAGGAGTGCAATCTATATGCACACTGCCTATATCCCTGACCACGAAGCACATATCTGTGCTTCATAGCGCTTTATGACGGGAATCAACCAGAAGAACAGCTGATTGCTGTTAACCCGCATTCTGCGACCACACGACGCCATTACCATCAACACGGTCAATGGCCGCTTCATCTTTGTTGTTGGGTGTAATTCTTGCATACTGCAGCATCAACCACTGATTGGCTGAGCTGACCTACATACGCCCCCCGCCACAACCGGAAGGCGGAAGCCATCCGCGGCTGGACACGGCGTTTGGCACCTGACCGTGCTACTTTTAGCACACCCGTAAGTACATTACTGCACTTCCTTTACGACATGTGATTCAACGCCTGACTCGCTAGACTATAGCTGTCTATTGCGACCCTTGCAGCGAGTGGGTGCCCTCCTGTTAGTCAATCATCGCCTCTTGACTCTGAACGCCTATTCCTATTGGGCGGGCCACTTCTAAGTCCACTGACTAGACCATTATTATCAGGACCCCTACGAGCGATATACTCCTATACCATGGCCTCATCGAAATGTCTCTAGTACAGTACTGACTTGGCTACTTTTCAACATACCTTATTAGGCTGCATTACCCTGTAATCATGCCTCTCTGCAACTATCACACCTGCACAGATTATACTGTTGGAGACTACACTACTTTCGTTGTTCATCCTAGTTGTATAATTACTATATTATAATATAAATGTGAAGCCTAATTACTAGCTGAGTTGCTAACTGTTTAATAACTCCAAAGCATTAGCCTTATCTATCACTAACAGGCAGACCTTCATTTGCTAGACCTTGTAATTAAAGTGCTTCATGTATTGCCTATTTAGCCGATACTGCATTCGAGTCACGTTACTGAATCCCTTTCTAGCCTACCCTGTTGGGACTGCTCAATAGCATTAATCTCAGCTGAACTGCATGCTATGCTTATCTTATGAAATTGCACTCTGTACCATATTACTGTAATTGCATTCAAGCCCCCGTGCAACTAGCCATGATGCCCTGTCCTCCAGCAGTCAATCACTCCTTTCAACCTCCTTTTTTACCCAAGCTATTTGCATTCGCTGTTGTAACTACACTTTACCTCACCCTCCATATAGTAACCGCGCACAACCATAGCACTGCCCCACTAACCAAATCTCGCTACCACAACACTACAACCATGGCCACTACCCCTTCCCACACAAATCCATACCTCAATAACCCCGCCATATGGCTCCAACATTTTGCCACCAGACCCACTTTGAACCAACCATGTTCACTCTCAATGAGAAATGCCAGACTTGGCTCAAGACTCACCCATGCCTCTCACCACCACATGACACCCATTCGTCAGAATAAACACCCACAGACAATCGCTAGGACTGTCTTCTCTCCAGACACACCCACCTCCCAAGCCGACAACGCTGCCATGAACACCATCAAAGGGGCACCAATCAATGCCAGATCCCTTACAGCCACGCACTTGATGTGGCTGATCTCATCCTAACCCATGATCTTTACTTCATGGCCGTCACTGAAACCTGGCTTCATGCTGCTTCTGGGCCTCTACTTTCTCTAGCCATTCCCGTAGTTTATAATATCATCAGACACAACCGTATTACCAATCAATCTAAAGGTGATGGCATTGCCATCATCCACAAAAACTCTTTAAACTTCCGTCTCTCCTCGGTGCATCAAATCTCCTCGATGGAAGTGCTAACTGCCAAATATGCCCTTACTCCTAACCACACCATTACACTTCACCTACTATACAGGCCCCACAGGGCCCCTATCCACCTTCTCTGAAGACTTATCTAACATTCTGGCAGACAGTACCAAAATCAATTCCCAAATTATTGTATTAGGTGACTTCAACTTGGGTCTCGCTCACCCTAACGATACTGCTGCCCTGATGATTGACAATATGTTCACAAACTCAGGCTTTACTCAGCATATCAGCAAACCTACACATTCCAAGGGTAGAATCCTTGAATGGATAGCCGACCTCAACTGTGAAATTAATGTGGAATCTAACCAACCTTGTGCTTGGACTGACCACCATTTAATCACCTTTTACATCCTCGCTAAAACCATCAGCTCCACTCCATACGTCGCACCTGCTATTCCCATCTAGAAATAAGCGTGACATAACCTGTGATAAACTTCTCCCTCTCATTCTACCAGTTCTTAATGAACAGGCACTCTTATGCACTGACGCAACTGTCTTGGTTGACACCTTCAACCACACTATGCTAAAAGCCCTTCACCACATTGCACCATCTAAACTGAGAAAACCTAAACCTCGAGCTCACCTCAACTCTTGGTTTACACCCCAGCTCAGAATTCTACGTAAAGAAAAACGAATTTCCGAATCACATTGGAAAGGTAACCCTACTGAAGCTTATAAAGCCAGCATCGTTCTAGCAACGCCAAACTATAAGGAAGCCATACTCTAGGCGAAAAAAGACACTTACAACAAATGCATTAAACAAGCCAAATATAACACCAAAGAACTGTTTAGAATTTTAAAAGAACTTGAAACCCCTGTCACTGCACCTGACACTTGCACCAAAGATAGCACTTGGTGCAGTAATATTCAAAACACACTCCTTGGTAAGATGGCCTCCCTCCAAGCCAAAATTAATGACAAACTAGTCTACAACTTAACTCGCAACCCAGCATTCAACCGATAATAAACAACCCTACCCCTGACCCATTGATTCCGTTCAGCTTCTCACCTCTATCCGTTACCGAAGTGGAAAACATTATCAATAGCCTTAAACCCTCCAACTGCCAGGGGGACCTTTGCCCTGCGCCTATCATTAAGGAGGCCGGCCAGGAGTTAGCTCCCTTCATTACCACATTTATTAACGCATCCTTCAGTACTGGGACTGTACCAGACAATTTAAAGGACGCCTGGGTTATCCCGCTCCTAAAAAAACAACCCTGGACGCCAAAATACCAACTAATTACAGGCCCATCACTACAGTGCCTATTCTACTAAAAATCCTTGACCGAGCTGCTTACTTACAGATTCAAGAATACCTCGAATCTAATAAACTCTTGGGACTAAGGCAATCTGGGTTTCGACCGCGACGCAGCACCGAAACTGCCCTTATCGATCTTAAAACTCTGATTGAAGACCTTAGAGATAAGGGTAAACTTGCATTACTACTCCTTTTCGACATCTCCGCGGCATTCAATCTCGTAAATCACCAAATACTTTGTCGACACCTTAAACTAGCTGCACACTTTTCGGATAAAGCCACAGCTTGGATCAGTTCATTCCTGGACAACAGATCGATGCATGTCTTTTCCCCCTCAGCAGCAGCCTCACCCTCACCTGTCACCTGCGGGGTCCCACAAGGAGCTTGTGTCTCCCCTACGTTGTACAACGTGTTTACAAAACCACTATTCGATATCTTGGATTATCTCGGTGTTTCATACACCAATTATGCTGACGACACCCAGATGATCCTCATTCCGATCTCAGGAGACTAATCATCCGACTCTCTCTCTGTGAATGCCATCTACCAAGTCATCCAAGCCTGGATGGCGCAGCATGGACTTTTTCTGAATGACAAAAAGACAGAGCTCCTCATTCTCTGCTCTCCCCAAAAACTAACCAAACTAGACCCCGCGTTTAGATCCTTCACCATTGATGGTAATGCCATTAAGGTTTCCAAGGACACAAAAACATTAGGGATTAATATCGACTCCACACGATCTCTGGCCAGACAAACTAATGCAGTTTCCTCTGCAGCGGCATACACCTGTAAGCTTATTACAGCCAGTCGCCCCTTCTTATCACCAGTTAACTGCATCACAGTTGCTAGGACACTTGTGCTGTCTAAAATTGATTATTGTAATGCCCTCTACTTGGGCACTAACCGTTGTAACCTAAACAAGTTACAAATTATCCAAAACAATGCCATCAGAGCAGCTCTCAACATCCCTAGGAACCAACACATCTCAGACACCAGACGTAATATACACTGGCTCTCAGTCTCTCAACGAATTTCTCTGAAAACACTTGCTCTCACCCACAAATGCCTTTCCAACCAAGCACCTTGCTATCTAGCTAATAGATTCACCCTCCACATCTTGAATAGACCCCGCAGAACTGCCCAGACTTAACTGCCTCTCCATACCATGCTTCAACCTTCATAGATCAGGCGGAACTAGTTTCCCAGTAATGGTTGCTAAACTTTGGAATTCGCTCCCCAACTTGCTAAGAGTGGAACCTTCCTTCCATAGATTCAAAAACATGGCCAAAGTCTGGCTTTCTGCCCAAGGCACTCCTCTCCACTTGCCAACCTCCTTCCATGCAATAGCCACCAGCTTCACTACGTGTATTTAGGGTCCCGCTTATTGGGCAATTTGCCTATGTATATAACTGTAAACTCAAACTGTATATGTAATGTTCTGGTTGCCTTCTACCATGTTGTAACCAAGTGCCTTATGTATATAACTTAAACTGTTAATGTAATGCTCTGTTTGCCTTTTACCATGTTGTAACCAAGTGATGCGCCCAGATGCCCTCGGGCCTGGTGCGCTTTATAAATAAAATAAATACAAATACCGTCACCACTAAAGTAATATATAAAATAGTTAAACAGCGTTTCCAGTGTATTGTGCCTAGTGTGTGCTGCTTTTATTGCACACAGATGAACCAGATAATCTGTGTGTCAAACCTATGCTTTCCCGCCTGACAAAATTGTGATCCTGGGCAAATCTGTATTTTATTTATTTTTGATTTCTGTAATTGATTGGGTATTTATAATGCACCTATAAAGTAAAAGGTCTTTCAAGGCGCATTCAAAGGTGTATCTCGATGTGCCTTATTTTTGTTGGGCGCTAAAAGTGGGATCACCACCTAGTAGCTTTCAGCTATGTTCAGTTACTTGAAGCCCCTCCAACTTTTTCATCCCACTTGTCAGACCACTTAATCAACAATTTTGTATTGTATACCAATAGAAGCAACTTTGATTGAAAGATGCACAATAGTGAGATATAACTGTTCGCATTTTCAGCATAAATAGGGGTTTTCACTACTTGGATTGTAAATGCTGGCGATACACAATCAAAAGGTAATATTTTGGAAATTATTTCAGTTGTGTTAGTATTGAACCATTCTTGTGTATATTTGTTGCAGCAATGAGTATTATGTTCACATATGATCAGGAAGATATTTACTCTGCAGATGCTTGCCATTTTCATACTGAAATTCTACAGCCATGTGTATTTACTAATGTAATGTTCTCCGGCCCTAATCAGTGGCATAACACAAACTGATGGGAGCCTCTATTTCTCTCAAGGTTGGTAATTAGAGAAAGATTATCAGCTTTAATAATTACACCTACTGTAAGAGTCAAGGAGTGATCTAGCGCAAACGTGTACTTGAAAAGTCACTGGGTTATGAGACAGACTCGAGACTAAAATACAAATAAGAAGCCGTGTAGAAGCACTGTGCTTAAGGTACCGACTGCATTTTATTTTGAAAAACAAAACTATCAGAAAAAATACTGTTAATTTATTTTCTCAATACTTTTATCAGTATGTTCACTAAAGCATTATATCCCAAATATTTCCAACAGATATTATTTTTATTATCATATTTACCACGCTTCATGATATGCTAATCCCAATCTCATTAAATAGATACACTGGGGGAAATTAATACTGTATTAACATGATTGCAGGGTTCGAAATTGAGGGGGAGAAGGGAGCTATTTATCTCCTGCTTAGCATAGTAGAGCCTGGTTAGCTTGAAACCAACAGCTACCAGGAGCTACTTTTGGCTGCTAGGGCAAACTGGTACCTTCCAAACATGTAAGACATTAACAAAGTATTTCAGAATGTTAATAAAAAAGAAATGGAACACATCTAATGCGCTAAATGCAATGTGCTGGAAAAAATTGAGAAAATGTTAAAGGAGCATCTCTGGTAGCTCCTGGTTCTTCTGCTGTAGCTCCTGCCTACTGGGTGAGGCCAGACGCCCAGGAACTGGTTTTAGTTCCTGCTCATTCAATCTAAATTTTGAACCCTGTGATTGGTCCTAAAGGTGTGCATAACCGGGTTAAATATGTCAAGTTGCAAATTGGTGTCCTTTAATAATTTCATAAGTGTCTTAACTATGTGCTATATAGCAAATATTTTACATGTCGTGCTGTTTTTCAGGTTGCTGTGTTACACCAACACCCAGCAACCGTAGTTGATCCTATCGGACTTGAGGATGCACGGGCCATGTAAATACATGTAAAATAGTTACATGTATACCCAGATATAGTTTTGCACGCTTTTTCATCAGAAATGTTGTACCAATGCACTGAAAGAAAGCGCACTGGGGGCAGTAGCAATTTGCCTTAAATAGTTTATATAAATGGATTTCCACACTGTCTTCTTGTACAGCCAAGAGCAATTATTTAAATTTCACAGTCTATGGTACAAATGCAGAGAGAGAGGCACCAGTACAGTAACATAAATAAGTGCCTGCATTCATTCAGCCGATTGATTACAAAAATGCTGATTTACTTGTGTGCTCTGCATTTCAAACAAACTCATTGCAGTCGTCTGTGGCTTTGTGTAGTGTCATGTGCTAAATCATTTGCGCAGTTGAAAATCTTTCATTCCCCAGCAAACAGAGACTGGCTCATCCCTCAAGTTCAGGGTAAAACCCTGATAGTGATGCAAGCATTGTAATGTGTTTGTTTCAGCCTGGGAGGGAAGGCCTGCTGCACCTGTAGTTTGTTTCATAAGCACATGTTCCAAATATAGATGAAGAGCAAGTTAGATGACAAAAACATTGTAACACCAGATTAAGTGTTTCTGGCCTTGATTATGTTGCTGGTGCCAACTTGCCCCGGTTTAATTTTCTTTACTAATGGTTCTCCGCACAAACACTGGATGATTAGGGCTACAAGCACAGCATGGAGTGGTTGTATCTCGTGCTTTTTCTTTACAAGCATTCTTTTACTGTGACAGAAAGGCAAAGGGGAAACATCAAATGTAAAGAAAAGCAAACACAAAGGCACTGCTAAGCTGTAGGGTGATTGAAGGTCCGTTCTGCACCTGATCATAATTATCTACTCGTCCCAATACTTCCTCGCAAATGGAGAGTGGCGACTGCAAATTTTGTGGCCTGTTAATGATCATCAAGAAACTGAAATACTGTTCTATACATTCCCACCATTTACAAAGGCTCCTACTTGGAAGATGAATACTGTGGGGTTTAAATGCAGCCCAAAGGAAACTGAATAAGGCCACGTTGGACCTAAAAGTGCAGCACATTGGACACACTGTGGGTTGGCAGACTGGAAGGCCAGCATGGAAAGTTCAACACTGCTCAATACACCAACAGTGTTGTCAGAAACAGGAAGACCAAAATTAAGTGTGCCATGTGTGAACAACAGGGTGGAAAGAAATGTGGCCTATTTTCCATTACCGGCTGTGGAGACACTGAAATACATTCTTCCCTAATAGAAAAGCTGCAATATAAATGAAGATAATTGCAGCTGGATTAAAAGGAACTGTTTCCCAGTGAAACTCCAGTGGCAGGTTAATATAAAGTATTTTTTACAGATGAACATTGATGGAATGGTGCAGGAGAAAAATGAAGTGTGTCCTGTAAGATGTATGCAGGCCTCTTTTATAAAGAAAGAAATTGCAACATTTAAAGTACAGATATCCATTCATTAGAGCTGACTTTAACACTGAGATTCAAAGCCCAGGAACTGCACCCCTCCCCCCAATCCCATCAGATGCAAGGCCCCAGTTCTGCTCCCCTGTTTGTTTAGGAATCTCTTTGAAGCTTCAGGGCCAGAAAGGGGGCTGTACTCGTGCATGACCAAGGAAGGATTGTATTGGGGTATGGTAAAAACAGCTGTGTAAACAGAGAGCAGCCCTTAATGGGTTGAGCTTTCTAAAATACTTGGAATTAAAACTCAAATTCATGGTCCCACTCCCTGGGCTCATGACATTTGACTGAAACCAGAACGTGTTACATGAGAGAGTGGGCAGCATTGTCTTTATCTTGACTTGGTAAAAATGTTACTGGATTTATACCAGCCTGGGTCAACAAAAAGAATCAGATGGCTGGACCTCCATCTAAGTGGAGAAACAAAATGTACTGTTTATGGTGCTAATAATATGTATCATTAAGAGATTGCCATAGGTTTATATGGAAAATCCTATTTTGTTTATTTTCTCAAGATCCGTAAGTCGCACAATAATGGTGCAAATATCATTGAAAAGATTATGAACCGTGCAATCTGCTGAGACAACCTAAGAATTTGACCTTGGGAACCCAAACACCAACCTAAAATGTGTTTCTAGCTCCCCAGAAAATGTCATGAAGCAGAGATTTTGGGAGATAGTAGCTTAGTGAATTATATTACTGTAGTATGTAAACGTGGTGATACTGACTTTTATCATTCCTGAGTAATTCATGAAAAACTCCCATTCGGACCTTCGACGTCATGCCGGTACGAGACTCCTCGCGTTAAGTCTGGCATGATGACAAGAAGTCAAATATATATATACTGTTAGGTTTATTTAGAAATTGGAGAAAGTTACCACGTTGTAGTTTTTAAATGCAAAACTGAAATGTGTGGAAATCTAATTTCAAGTGGGCGGACTGATCCCACCTCGAATTTGGGCTTGGTAACTGAAGGGACCAATCAATGAAAAGGGGCTAGTCCTGGGTTAAGGGGTTGGAAACTAGTTGTCTAATCTCAATGAAGAGCCAATGAGCTGGCATCTCATTTAGACACATTTGTGAGAGTGGTGAAAGATTCAAAAGGAGATGCACAATGGAGACAAGGGGAGCTGCCTGAAATCTGGGTTGGAACTGATGATATAATTCCTTGAGGGAACCAGGAAAAGAGACAGAGGCTGGAAATCTATGACCAAGGAGAGTCAAAATAGAGGGATTGATATTGGAGAATATCCGTGACTGATGTTTGAGTCTGACCAGGTTCCTGTCCTGTACCCACAAGATGACCTGAGCCTAGACATCTTTCCCTGAGCGCAAACCCAGAGATATTTTATGCAAGTAAACTTCTCCAGCCAATCCAGGTCTGGGGGGAGGGAGGGGCTCTTTGATTTAGTATATTCCCATTATTGATTGGGTGGGCAAACAAAGTTAGCTACTTAGCAATTTTACTAAAAACTAATTTAGTTAATTCCCATATAGCCAAATTACATTGGGTGATTTTGTTGAAGTTGAAAATCAACAACATCGCTCCAGTGTGGATAAAAATATAGCCTGTTAAAGTAATTGGGTATTCCTACATTATTTTGTCAACCCCAAAATTCCCAGAAGGGAGGGGTGCATAAAAACAAAATTCCTCACTGTTCACCATAGACCCCGCCTTAAGCAGAGCGGTTCCAAATCATAACAGAATATGGGTTTGTGCTGGAATCAGAAAGTGGCTTGCCAAGTTGAACATAGTGGAGTGACTGATTAAAAGCATACCCTCTACAGAGATTGGGAAAGTGACTCCTGATATAAGGGAAATTTTGCATTGTATAGTAGGGAAATAATTGGAGTTCCTTCTATATTACATGGCCTGAGGTAGCGGCCATGTAGTTATGGTTAAGTTGCTCATCTCATAGGAAGAACACTTTTTGGATGTCTTATAACTTTGCTTCCCTTGGACGAATCCTCACCAAACTTTGCAAAGTATATGGCCCACTCTGATTTTTTTTTTCAGAGTTTGGTGAGGTTTGGTCCGGGGGGACAAAGTTATAGGGGGGGTCCAAAAATTTCATTTTTCCCATAGACTGAATGGGGAAAAACTTTGCTCATGCCTATAGCCCAAACCGCTGGACGGATTTTCACCAAATTTGCAGCAGGAGCAGCGGCTTGGCCCCAAAAGCCTGCTTTTGTAAATTTGATGAAAATTCATCCAGTAGTTTTTTTTTTTTTTAAATGACCAAAAAGTAGTTCTAAAAAAATGAGTGATATCTATGTCCGCTCCACGGACACACTTCCCTGTTCGCTCTACGGACAGGACACCGATTGGTTAATCGGCTTGCGTCATGTCCGCGGACATGCAACGTGTTCGCTGATTGGATGGTGAAGAGCGTGAGGTGCGTCAGATTTTTGGAAACGCTCGCCATCTTGGATTCGCGGACATCTGCCGGTGTCCGCGAACATCGCGGCAAAAACATATTAAAAAACACAACATTGCACTTGTCAAACTTATCAAAAAATCTCTGGGGAATTGAGGGGTGATGAGGATGGGATGGGATATGGCTGCAAGAAGCAAAAAAAGGCTGTTTTTTGCTGTGAAAGTCCGCGAACAGTTTGGATGTTCACAAACAGTCCTGAAAACTTTGCGGACACCTCAGCATTACCGGGTTGGTGAAATGCAGTTCTTGAATGGCTTACAACTTTGGCGCCACTTTATAGAACTGCATGCAACTTTGTATGTGTATTTCTGACCTGATTCCGAATGAGTTTACAAAGTTTGGTGGGATTCTGTCATGAGGGGACAAAATTAGAGGGGGCGTCCCAAAATAATGTAATGGCTTATATATGAGGTGCCGTTTGACGAATCTACACTTAATTTGGCAAACTGACAATAGATTTAGATATGAATGTTTTTGCAAAGTTAGGTGGGATTTTGTCAGGTGGGGGCAAAATTAGAGGAGGGGTGCCAAAATATTGTAAAGGCTTATAAATGTGGTGCCATTTGACAAATCTACACAAAGGTTTGAAAAAAGATTATAGATCTAGATATAAATGTTTTCGTAAAGTCTGAATGGATTTTGTCAAGTGAGGGCTAGGTTATATGAATTGTATGTGCATACATTTGACACTTTTGAAAAAATAAAACATTGGTGGATTTCCAGCAAACTTGCGTAAGGAGCATTGGCAAGGACCTGCAAGCATGGTTTTGGAAATGTGCCAGTGTTTTATTTTTTGACAAGTGTCATAATGTAGCTACAAAAAATAGCTGTATACCTTTAGTGACTGAGGGGTAGTCTGTGGCCAGATTGTCTGGGTCATGAAATAAGGTCATGATCCGGACAATCTGGCTACTGACCATGACCACAAGGGACAAAACATAGGATTAAAGTGGCCATGTCCACCTGGGACTGGCTTTGTGATAAAGTAATTCGAAATTAGGATAGATTTGAAAGGGAAGAAAAATGTGCTTGTGGTACTATGGTCATAGGTTTCTCTTTTTGCCTTCTGCAGGCTGCCATGGAAAGCGAAGAGGGGCCCTGTATGGAACCCCCGCCTGCCCTTTTCATGGTGGCCATCTTGGAAAAGGATTTTCCTTCCTACACCGGACGCCGAGAAAAATCCTCTTTTTTAACACCCCGGGTCCCCGCTTTGGGAACCTAAGCTGCTAATGGCCTTCATCCCCCATTTCAGGGGCGGGAATTGGGGGATAATGGTCCAGAGACCTTGTTATCCACACTCTCTTTGTTTGGGCTGATAACTTGGGCTGCTGGGCTGGTATCCACCGTTCCAGTCCCTGGAACGGAGGATGAACAACACAATATTCCCATTAGCATAACACAAAATGCAAATGTTGGAAAATCATATTGAGTCTATGTACTTTACTGAGAAATATAAAGTAGATGGAGTCTACATGGTTTTTTTTTAGCTTTATTTTTTTAACTGTGAAATGTGGTTGCTAAAGGAACATTTCTTTTGTGTTTTTGGATGTATTTCTTTTGGCAGGTGAGCTAAGAACGAAAGCTGGGGAGGGAAATGAGGGAAGAGGAACCAAACACTAATATGGAGGGGTAGGTGGACAAGGAAAAATGTTGCGCATATGTTATTTCTATGGTATGGGGCAGTGTTTCTCATGCTTCTTGATTACAGCAGTGGTGGTGGCTCTTGGGGAGGAGGGATAGCATTATGCCATTTTAAGATAAACAGTAGTTTTTCTAAAAGTATGTACTGTGTACTAGATTGTTAATGGATAATGAGTAGGAATAAGTGTTGGAGCTGTGCAAGGGAAATTTTGAAGTTGAAAGTTCCTAGACCAGTAGAAAATGCAGTTCTGAACTGTCCGCGAATCAGAGATCTTATCATGAAGTGCAGACGGGTTCTCGGACACATCATCATGCAGCGCGCAAACGTATGGTCATGTGGCACTGTCCGGAAGGTCGGCTATGAAGTCAGATGTTTGTAGACGTCTACGGATGCAAAAATAGTTGAAATAGTTGCAAAAAGTGTATAGAAGTGTTAAAAATGATTCCAGAAGGTGGGAAATGGCAGAGTTTTAAGGTGACACTTTGAAATTGGGAGACAAATATTGCTACATTGGGTAAGTATGATATTAGTAAGTTGTAGGAAAATAGCATGCACTGGTAAAAACCCATTAAATTCACTGAAAAAACTTTGTTAAAGGGGTGTTATGGTTAAGTTACACTAATAGAAACCTATGAAATTCAATGAAAAAACTTTGTTAAAGCTACGTTATGGTTAAGTTGGACTAATAAAAACCCATGAAATTCAAAGAAAAAACGTTGTTAAAGGGATGTTATGGTTTCAAGTAAAACCGAAAAACACCAGAAATTCGCCAGTTATGGTAAACTAAACGACAATAATTCGCACCACCACCGGCAACTGCTAAGATGTCATTGATGACATCACATATCTGGGCCACTTGTTGTCGTTCATTGACATATAAAGGCCAGGTGGTTTTGTTCACTGGCAGTCAGAATAATAAAATTGAAAAAGGTGCTATACATCTAGACGTTAACCTTGTCATATGTTCTTTAAGTACTTTCCTTAGGGTTAGGTCTCAGCTCATGGTGCACATACATGGGGAAATGAGCAGGCCTCAAACACACAATTCATTTGTATACATGAAAACTTTAATGTCATTAACTTTTTCTGATGATGCCGTTTCTTTCTTCCTTACTTTAGTTTCCCTGAATGTTCCCCTGATTTGTATGCATTGTGGTTCTTCATATGTATTGTTTGTAACAGCACAAGTGTTGTAAGTCTTGACTTGTTAGCTAGTTATTACATGTTTAACATTACTCAAAACTCTGGTAAGGTAGCATTCATTATTGTACTATCCAAAATTACAAGATTATAAATAGTGTACTTCTATGGTGCATGCTACAGTCATTGCCTATGTTTATATATGATTAGGTTTCTGTATCAACAACAACACTCCAATACAATGATATTAGATGAGTACATTCTTTAATAGATTAAGTAGTTCATGATAGGTCTCCCGATCACCCCTGACTTCTTGTTTGCAACAATATAAACACAACTCATTGTAGGGACTTTTCCTAAAAAATTATTTCACATTTGATGTCATCTTTGATATTTGTGATGTCATCTTTGATGTCCTGGGTGTTAGTCTTAGCAGTGCACGATGGTGGCGCGAGTTACGGTTGTTTAGCTTACCATAACTGGCGACTTTGTGGGATTTTTTGGTTTTACTTGAAACCCTAACGTCCCTTTTAACAAAGTTTTTTTTTTCTCAGTGAATATATATATATATATATATAACAGTTGGTGGGCTAACATTTTGGCCCAAGGTCGGCATACCAGTCTGGGGTAGACTGGTGATAGTAAAATCTGACCAACCTCACCCATTCGCCCTGCACAGGAGTGGAGCCGGGTCCAGACCTGTGCTATCAGTAAACGCGATTTCGGTAAATAGCCGATTTTGTGATTTTTCTAAAATACGAAGTTAGGACACAATATGACATACACAAGCCTATAGCACACCCCCACGTGTATGTCGGCCTCAGACCTGTGAAACACCCGGGGTACTGCTAGTATATGAATAAAAGGGTTTGTTCGGAAATGTTAGTTGTGCTATAACAAAGCCAGCATTGCTAAGAGCGCAGTGGCAGTCATAAATTATTTTACCATTGAAAAAAATGTTAGATGTGATTTAAGCTAAACCCTATGGAAAGGATTGCGAAGCTCATGTCAATTCTGCCAGCCTTTCTTTTGTCTAAACCAGGAGATTTTTGAACCTCCCCCAACTGACAACACATAAACCAGGGCTTCTTGGTATTTGATCAAGCCAGGGTTTTCCCAACTTCAAAGCTAGGGGTCTTAAGCTTTCCTCATCGTACGTTGGGCTTATTTCGCCTTCCAACCCAATTGCCGCACTTGACGTACTCTTGAGGCAGCAACAGAATTCTCTTCAAGAACTTATTTTCCACTGTACCCAGGGGACGCTTGTTGGCATAAACCCCAAATATCTGAGCCATACATGGCTGATTCCTTTTACTGGGTGTGATATATTTCGTAAACTGGTTTGATGGCACCCGCTCCATGTTTAAAATAATGTTTTTTCAGTGCTTTTTTCTCCAATATTCTCTTAGCCTTGAGCAACTGATGGGCCCAACCAAGGTTGCTGCCAAAACATATACCAAGCTAATCATAACAGGGCACCTGTTCTAACTCGGTGCCCCCTTTTACTAATAGTTGTAATTCCTGGCACTGAAAACCATTGACCTGGACTTGTTAGCAATAATTTTGGACCCAGGTCATTGCATTTCATTCAAAACTCGACAATGCTAGACGCAGCCCAGCTGGGGTTGTAGACAGGAGTACTGCATCGTCCGCAACAAATAGGGGCAGGATTTTATTGTGCCTCAGCTGTGGTGTATCAGAAGCAGTCTCAAGTATGTGCTTAATGATGGAGTCAATGTGAATACACAATAAAACGGTGGGCCAAGACACAACCTTGCCTGACTCCACTGGCTACTGCAAACAATTGTGTTGTGCCCTCCCCCGTCCCCAAAATCGAACAAACTGCTGTGTCATTGTTGTAATATTGACGTAATATTGAATTTTAGAGGTTATGTTTTGGGCTCCGAGTGCCTTCCATAGTGATACTCTTGGGATGCTGTTGAAGGCTGTTTTTAAGTCTACAAATACCACAAACAGCATGGTTTTTGTCACGGTTATATGATTCTGTATAGTCAAATACAGCAAAAACCCCTGGTCAATGGTGCTCATTCCGGTTTCAAAACCTGCCTGAAGATGACTGTGGGCTTTCTGTATCGACGCAACTGGAGGTGTTTCAACACTGTCTTCGCCAATGTTTTCCCTACAGCGTTGACGTGTGAGATCGGGCGATAATAAAGATTTTCCATAATAACTTACTAGAAATTCTTGATTCTATTAAAGACACGGAGGCAAGCATTATGCTTCTCTTTCTTTAATAAACCACATTAAGAAAGCTCAGCAGCAAGGTATTTTGTGCACTTTCATATTAAACAAACCCATTCCAAAGGTGCACTAAAAAATACATAAAACAGAACATTTTAATGAACATCTAACATTTCCAGAGACAAAAAACTTCATATCCCTTGATGCTCCTAAAGGTCATCTAGTGTCCATATGCATGTGATACTAGTCCTCCAATGGGCTTACAGGTGCTCCCATAAACAGTCCTGAACAAGAAATAACTTCCTCTTTGGAGGCTGCGAACTTTGCTATCCATCGGTGCCAGGATTCTAAACTTGGTTTAACCAGAAGAAGGGTCGTTGAACCGCAGATCAGACGGACTTGTCTGTAGAGGCTGTCATGGAAAGAAATAGAATAGATTACTTCATGCGTATGACAACCCTAGTTCCCTCAACAGGGTGGGAAAGAAAAGCATTGGATTATTGTAAACTATGCATGCATTTAGATAAACAGGTTGTTGTAATGCTTAGAATCATTCTTAAGCGGTACGCACCATGCTTTTCTTCACTGGGTGGGATAATGCTCGCCTCCGTGTCTTTAATAGAATTTCTAGTAAGTTATTATGGAAAATCTTTATTCTATGTCAAGACCGGAGGCTCACATTATGCTCATTCAAAGCTTACTTACCACCACTGTAGCAGGCTGTTCCACTGGTTTTAAGTAGAATTCTTTGAATATTGACTCGCCTGCCCAATCGGCCATCCTCATGATGTCCTCCAAACGGACGCCAACTTGGAAAGCTTTAGAGACCATGGCTCCCCTAACCGGGTGGGCTCCGAATTGGAGTGTATCTATCCCTGCTTGAGCTAGCATCCAGCGCACCCAGCATGCCAAAGTAGGGGCTGAGACTGCCTTATGGGGTGTGCAAATAGCTTGAGGAGCTGACCGCCAGGCGTGGACCTGAGGGGAGCTGTTACTTTCATAGACCTTTAATCACTGAGCTACGTATAGCTTGGGTTGTTCTCTAAAAGCTGGATAAGAAATCACTCTCGAGTCGCATTTAGTTCTTCGTATGTGAAAAATGATACAGTTCGGGGGAAAAGACCTACCCTCTAGGTCTAGAGCTCTAACGTCCAAAACTCTCCTGCAAGAAACTAGGCAAAGCAAAGTAGTAAGCTTGCCAGAGAGCGCCGTATGTGATAGCTCTTTGTTAGGCGGCCATGAGAGGAAAAGATTGAGCACTTTATTAACATCCCAAAGTTTGTTATAACGGGATGGAGGTGGCACCGTAAGGCGGACTCCTTTTAGCAATCTGCAGACGAAATGATGTTCCCCAGCTGGGGTCCCTTGTATGAGATCGTGGCCTGCAGAGATCGCCGATCGATAGGCGTTCACCGTTCTGTAAGCAAAACCTCTTTCTACTAATGAGGCTAAGAAATTGAGAATTTCGTCTGAAGGTGCTGAAACTGGATAGAAACCCCGGTCTCGGCACCAGACCTTCCATGTGTTCCAGGAGTTGGAATACGATTTGAGGGTAGCGGGGGCCCAGCTCTCCTCAATGAGATGGATTGCCTTGCTGGGCATGCTCGGAGTTCTCTATCTTGCCCTGAAATCCTCCAAGCCGCTACAGTCAGGGACCCGGAGACTAGCAGGGGGTGAGCTTGTCTCCACAGATTCAACAGGAGATCTGGATACTGGGGTAGAAGGATTAGAGAATCTGTGGAAAGTTCCAGAATAACTGGATACTAGGTCTGAGAAGTCCAGACTGGGGCTATGAGGACCAGCTCTGCTTTGTCCTGACGGACCTTCGCCAGGGTCCTCGCTATCATGGAAAAGGGGGGGAAACGCGTAGAGAACCCCCTCGTCCAAGGCTGCAGGAATGCATTTGTCGCTGAGGCTGCCAGGACCGGTCTCCAGCTGTAGAACACAGGGAGCTGAGTGTTCAGACGAGATGCAAAGAGTTCTTTGGACATTGGACCCCAGTTCTGTTGTAGGTGGAAAAATATATTCCTGTTGAGTCTTCAGTCGCTGGAATCGACGTAATGGCTGGAGTGCCAATCCGCTACCACATTCTTGAGGCCTGGAATATATTCCGCTGTGACTGAAATCCAGTGATTTAGGCATAAATGGCAAAAGTCTTTGGCAAGTTCTGCTAGTGGACGAGACTTGGTACCACCCAGATGATTGATGTATCTTACGGCAGATATGTTGCCCATCTTTATTAAGATACAGCAGCTCACTTTGTCCCTGGCAAAGGAGCGAACTGCGAATGATCCTGCAATGAGCTCTAGACAGTTTATGTGCATCTCCAGATCCCGCGGAGGCCAATGCCTTCCTGTGCCACATCTTGCTCCCCAACCGGAGTGACTGGCATCTGATTCGATGATGATATCTGGGGTGGGTCCAAAGATGGCCTTGCCGTTCCAGGCCTCCATGTGTGAGAGCCACCAATTTAGCTCTTTCCTCGATTGGGGGGACAGTGTCAAGCGTTGAGAATAAGAGAGAGGCTGCGCCTCAGGTGGTGACCTTTCAATCTTTGCAATTCCCGGTAATGAAGGGGACCCGAAAATATTGCTTGGATGGACGAGGATAGAAGACCCATTACTCTCGCTAGCTCCTGTAGTGAGATTAAGTCCCTCTGAAGGAGCCTGTGAATTTCCCTTTTGGTTGAATGTATCTTGGCAGCTGGAAGACTGAGCTGCACATTTTGGGTGTCCACTACGAACCCTAGAAATTCTAGATTCCTGGAAAAGAACTGACTTCTCCCGGTTAATGAGGAAGCCGAGACTGTGGAGCAAATATATGGCTAGCTTGGCCTGTTCCTGTAATGGCTCCTGAGATTGTGCCATGAGAATAATGTCGTCCAGGTAAATGATCAGTTGGACGCCTTGTTCTATTAGATGAGCCACCACCAGTCTCAACAGCTTGGTAAATGCCCAGGGAGCTGAAGAGAGCCCAAAGGGTAAACTTGCAAATTCCCAATCTTGGTGATCCCAAGAAATTCTTAGATAATTCACGTGTGCCTGATGGATCGGCACAGCGAGATATGCATCTGTGAGATCCAGACTCATGAGCCAATCGTTTGGTCTGAGAAGGTTCCTGATGCCTTCCATCTGGAAATGCCGATAAATTATGAATTTGTTGAGCGCTCTCAGATTTATCACAGGCCTCATTTTCTCTTTTCTGCGCACGAGAAAAATTGGGCGTCTAGTGCTCTCTGATCTGTTTCTGACATTATTATTGCGGCAGGGGAACTGGTCTGAAAGGGTTGCGCCAAAAATTCAAGTTGCAGACCGCGCGCAGTGTCCCTGACCCAGGCGTCTCCTGACAAAATGTCCCAAACTTTTGTAAACAGCACTAGCCTCCACCTAATGGGTGCGAGCGGCGCAGGTGCTGTTCTTAGTAGACTGACCTGAGGGTTGTTGGGTCCGCTCTTAGGTCCTCTCTTCCAGTAGCGACCTCTGCCTCGTCCTCTGGAGGTGAAGAAGGTATCAATGCGCTCTTGCCAGGAATTCTGTTGCGGATATTGAGGTCTTCTGTCGAAGGCATAACGGCCAGAAGAGCAACCTCGACTGGCCCTGGAGAAAATCTTGGATGCGAAGACCTTCTTGATGGAAGCCTGGGCTTTATCTAATGCGGTAAAGGTGCCTACGAACTTGGACATTTCCTTCATAAAAGGATTGCCAAAGAGTAGTCCTTAAGCAGCGGCGCCAGACTCCGTGTTTGCCAACTCTGTTAATTTCGAGTCTATTTTGAAGAGTATGCCCTTCCTGCGCTCGGTGGAGATAGCGCAGCTCGCATTTCCCAGCAGGCAGATGGCTCTCTGAGCCCAACCGGAAAGAATGACTGGGTCGATCGGGTCTGAAGAGTTGGAGGCTCCTTCCGCCAGGTCTAAAATTTTTGCGAGAGGACCAGCAACGTCCAGTAGCTTATCCTGGCAGGACTTCCAGGCTCTGTTGATTCCTTTCCTAGGATCCTTCATGTGTTTTGCCAAGAACGTGATCATTTTCGAGTCTAGTTCTGGCATCATAGCTACTTTGTGTGGTATCTCGGAACGTGGACATTCTGCCCTGAGTCTTGCCCTGATCTCTTTTTCAAAATGCTTACGCAGCCTGTTAAACATATAGTCGGTTGTTCTGGCTGATGGTTCCCAGTCAGTGGATCTAGGGTGTATTAAATCTTCGGGGGCAAACATCCCCTGGGTAGGAGGTTGTTCCCCGGTGTTTCCCCTGGGGATGGGGGCTGCCACACTCCCTGAGGTTGAGGGTTTTGAATCCCAAATCTCAGTATCTTCCTCTGAAGAAGTGTGTGATGAGTCGCCGTCATACAATCTTGTATTTTGTTAATCTTCTACGCCCTGTTCATCTCCCTCTGGGCTTGAGGGTCTAACACCCCTGTTTTCCTCCTCGGGGATAGAGGGTCTTTCAAAGGAAGGGGTTACCTTCCTGGTCATAAAGGCTTGTTTCAGCCTGGAGAAGGCGTCGGAAACGGGAGCAGTGGCGGGAATCAATTGGCTCAGGGGGGGCGGGGGGGTCAGAGCGCTCTTGCTCTTACGAGCCGGACTACATCCCCTTTGAGTAAGCTGCTTTCTCTTTTGGGTCTTTTTTTTCCCTTGTCAGAGAAGACCCTCGCATGCGCTCTTCCATGTTCTCTAGGCGCTGCTGTATTGCCAGGAGCATGCCTGTTACAGCCTTTTTGACGCTGCTTTCAATGGCGTATCCTAGTACCTTTTGCAGGCTCTTCTCCATCGCCACTTCATCAGTATAACAAGAATCCTCCTCACCTTCTGACCATTCCTGGTTTGATTGAAGGGAATGTTGTGCTGCCATTATTATAAGCACCTTACTTCCCCTCCTCCCCCCCTCCCCCCAGGCCTCTTGATCACCTTCTCTCACTAGCCCAGTTATATTATTATGCCAGACCAGGTAAATAAATAAATCTTGTATTATCTTTCTTTTTTTGTTTTTGTATTGGAGTATTCCCTCCAGTTATTTCCTGATCTTGGTCCTTGTCAGACTGCTGAGAGCAGATATCTCCAAGGACTTCTCTTGTGGGTTATTTTTTTAATGACAGAAGTATGTAAATATTTGCTCCGGCGCTCGCACTAACCGCTACTTCGTTTAGGCGGAAATGCTTGTGCGAGTGCCGGAGTGTTGAAAAAAGGACCAGGGAGAACGGGAGCTTCCCCTGGTGGCCCACGGGCGAGTCACGCCTTGCTCAAGGTCGCGCTGTCCTCCCCGAGACCCGAGCGTGTGACTTCGGGCCGGGGAGGCAAGCGGAGGCACGGCGGGCGCCGCGGTGGTCAAATACGAGGCCGCAATCAATAAAGGAAAAAAGCGAACGAAAAACACGTTCGATCCGCGCACTAACCCCGACGTCAGCAGGAAGCAGCTGGCGTTGTTAAACAATGAGGAAAAACAAAGACGAAACGCCTGACAAGTTCCTCAACTAAGCACGGGAAAAACGTACTGGTCAAACGTCCCTGAAATATACATAAGATCAATATAACAATTAATTTAAATAGCGCAAACAGTTCTGAATAAGAAATGTACTTATCTCTTGCTGTGAGCAGCAAAGAAAGAGGAAGTTATTTCTTGTTCAGGACTGTTTATGGGAGCACCTGTATGTCCATTGGAGGACTAGTATCACATGTATATGGACAATAGGTGACCTTTAGGAGCATCATGGGATATGAAGTTTTTTGTCTTTGGAAATGTTATGGACGATAGATGTGCATTAAAATGTTCTGTTTTATTTATTTTTTAGTGCACCTTTGGAATGAGTTTGTTTAATATGAAAGTGCACAAAATACCTTGCTGCTGAGCTTTCTTAATGTGGTTAATTAAAGAAAGAGAAGCATAATGTGAGCCTCCGGTCTTGACATAGAAATAGATGGTATTCCCCGGTCACCCTTTTGAAAAATGGGGACTATCTCAGCCTTATTCTAAGACACAGAAACCTTGTTCAAGGAAAAGACTGCATTGAATAGAATGGGGACCATATCACAGGCTCACTCTTAAACAGATCTATGGGGACCATATCTGGCCCTGGCGCTTTGCCATCCGAGTGTGACATGATGGCTTCTTCAACCTCCCGCAAAGTTAGTACGAGGTTCAAGCCCCTCACTGTTTTATTCCCATTTCTCATTGGAACAATTCCCAGCTCTGCCCTCTCCCGATCATCATGTGTTTTTATACCAACACCTAAAATGTTCAAACCAAATATCCAAGGTAATGCAGGTTGGATGGTCATGTCCCCCCTTAGTTCTCTGTCGGTGACCTGCTTCCAAAACTGGGATGATTCTCTGTTTCTAACGGCCTCTAGCATGGATTGCCACCTACCAGTCATAAACTCTCCTTTTTACCTCTATTAGATTTCTGTAAGTGCTTCTCAGCTCTCGCAGGTGGTCCCTATCGAACACCGTAGAAGTCTTCAGGTACTGGGTCAGTGACTCTTTAGCCACTCTACAGTCCATGCCATACCACGGCTCTTCTCCTTGCACCTCTATGAAAATGGGAACCTAGAGCTGTAATCTTGGGCTGTATTTGCTCTAACAATTCCCAAATTCCAAAAATGATTCCATATGGTAACATCCCCAGGAGCATTATAGCTCGATATGTTCCATAATGGAATAGTAAATGCAAGGTATCAAATCTTTCTGTATTAATGAAACCCACTTAATAGATCGACAGACATGACCTTAAGTTGGAGCAATATGGGCTTGTGGTTGCCTTCAAAGCGATCTATGATTTTAAAGCCGGCAACTTTATGCCATTCCCGAGCAAGAACTAGAACATAATGTATTCGGGAATTAGCATATGGTCCCTGGTAATTGTCCATTGCAAGCCTGAGGTTCGAGATTTTAAAGGATCCGAGCGGTTTCTACTGCAGTACCATGGGTTCTTTACAGGGCGGTTTGCTTCCAGATGTGGAATGCCCAAGCCTCATCCTGGTCCTCCCACAAGCCTTCCAATTCTCTTATCGGCTCAAGCTGGATGTGGAAGTCGCCGATAACGACTAATCTTGGAGTCTTTATTTTCCAGTTGCCACTTGTGTTCCTGGAGAACATGGGTGATGCTTGGGGCAGTCGTATCATTAGGTGTGTTATAGACATTAAATAAAGCCAAAAACTTGTCATTGGTCATTCGAATCACATGAGCTGGTAACACAAGCCCCCCAAAAGGTCCCCCCCCTTGGGCTGTTCCTTGCCCTAATATCGAACAATAGGTACTCTTGCATGTCCACCTTTTCTAGAGCCCAGGTTTCCTGGAAGCAAATAAGATTCCTCCACTCTTTATCAACCAGATGTTTAATAATCCCAGCTATGTTCCAAGATGAGAACTGGAGGGGGGCAGTTAAGGTGACAATGGGTTTCTTTACAACCTGTTGGAGTCAATCCACTCCTTCTAGACCTTCTTGTTCACATAAAGGGCTATCAACTGTATTCTTTTGATGCAAGTCTGAGTATGGCCTGGCCTGTTAGAAGTCTACAGCCCTTTCCGTCGTCCCCATTGTCCCAGCTTTTGGCAAGTTGGTGCTAAGCGTGATATTAGAGCCTCTATTGCCAGCAATTCCTGTCTCGCTCTGAAAGATCTGGATAAAATCATCATGACTGTTGGGAAGACTGCCTTTTGCAGCTGACGATATACTCTTGTAGTGAGACAAAACCCCTCCGTGCCGAATCCAATGGGACGTTTTATTAGTAAGTGCCTCTTGATTCTCGTACCCCGCACTCCCCTTTTGGCTAGTTTTGGAACATTGTGCATAACTACAAAATGTTCCTTTGGCCCCTTCCCCATAAACCCCCTTATTGAGACAGAGGCAACAGTCACTTTGGACCCTGTAAAAACATAAGCACAGGTCTGCCCTCCATTGCAAGTTACCTGTGTTACCGGGGGCCCGCCGCTCGTATGATCGGCTGGAGTACCTGGGCCCTGGCTTACTTTTGCAACTTGTTTTATAATTACTTTAATTGGTCTGGCCCATGTAAGACGATCACTAATTTGCCTAAACCCAGGGTTTTGATCTTTAGTCGGATTGCTGCCAATGTTCACCTTATCTGAATTTCCTACAGATACCCCTGTACCTTATCTGACATTTTATGGTGCCTAGGGCCCTCAACCAACCCCGACCGGCCAGCGCCCTGAGTTGATTGGAGTATATCTCATCTACCTTAAATGATAGGGGCCCCAACACAGCCGGTAATTTGTCAACTGCTTCCTTGAGACTCCCTAATTCGACCTTCCGATCAGGGTTGCAGCACTGCTGTGCACAATTGCAGGAGCTCTGGCTCTTTAATCGTTTTGCATTGTACTCCCTCTTCATGTCTTCGGGCCGTTTCCTTGCTTTTTTCACCAATTCTTTGTCTAAAACTGATTGGGATTGCCCTTCCACCCATTATGTTTTTTACTTCCTCTAGTTCCTTCTCCTATGGTCTTACTATTAGACCCCCATTCTACCCAATCCAGTGTATTCAATACTGAGAATCTATTTGAGGTGGGGATTTAGGGCGAGATTGTCCTCCCTGGTTTCCAAACTAATACTTTGTGGTTTCTTTGAGATGTGTTGTCAAAGACACCTCAGCCTCTATGTCCCTCTCTAAGAATTCCAGATTAGTGGGTACAAAAGCTTATTCAGTAGGTAATGCGACGTTGGAGAATTCGCCATCCTCAACCTCTCTGCTCCCTTTGATTTGGTCGACCATGACATTCTGTGCCAGCACCGCACCACCAAATGTAATTTCTCCAAAGAAGCTGCCAGTTGGAACAAATCCAGCTCAGAAGCCACCTACCCCATTCCGGTGCCTTACAGTGTTCCTCAAGGTTCCTGCATTTCACCTACTTTGTACAATATGTACACAAAACCCCTCTTCGACCACCTCGACCATCTTGGGATCCCCTACACAAACTTTGCTGATGACACTCATATCTTGCTAAAACTCTGAGAACCACATCATTGACTACGCTAACATCAATCATGTCTACAGCATAATTCAGGCCTGGATGGCTGTACACAATATTTGCCTGAATGATGACAAAACAGAGATCCTCACTGTCGGATCCCCACACAGACTCAAACGCCTGGATCCAGGCCTGGATCCAGCGTTTGCATCATTCTCTATCGATGGTAATCCCACCATCGTCTGGAGCCATTTGAACCCTGTGGGCATCTACTTAGATGCAGAACTACCAATGCATAAACAAGTTAAGGCCAATGCCTCATTAGCAGTTTATACCACTAAGCTCATCAATCTCAGCAGAACATTTCTGTCCACTGACAATTGTCTCACCCTTGCCAAGGTCATCATTGGCAGCAAATTGGATGGAAAAGCTTACCAAATTTCAATTGATTCAAAATAATGCTCTTCGGACTGTCTGGGTTCTGAAGCGTTCAGACCACATAACCCACGTTAGACGGGAGGCCCACTGGCTGCCAATCAAAGCCTGAGTCGAGTTCAAAATCCTGTCCATAACACACAGATGCTTCCACAACATTGCACCTGCTTTCCTCAATCAACGCATCCCCAAAAGTTTGAATCCACGCTGTCAGCGCTCCTCTGCCACACTGGCCCTAGCCACTCAGGATTCACTAGGAAAAGAGCAGGAGGAGCTGTTTCACTGCCATTGACCCCACCTTATGGAACACCCTCCACATCCAAGAAGAACCCTCCTACTTAATCTTCAGAAAAAGACAAAAGACTTGGCTGTTTACGGGCGACCTCAACTATCTCACTTCTCCTTGCCTGATTCTGAATAACCTGGTGTTCTGTACTTTGTCTGTTTACATTCACTAAGTTGTATCAGCGCCGTGATATTTTGATATGTAAGTGTTTGGGCGCTGTCAATAAATTAATAAATGCTTTGGAGCCCTTTGGAGAGGTTTACAGTAGGGTGTTCAATAATTAATGGCAATGCTGGGCTTGCCAAGCTCGTCATGCCCACTGGCAGTAAATAATGTTTTCCGCCTTCTTGGCCCACTTTCATGTCTGCGCCGAAGGCATCTAGAGATACTTTCTGTAGGCCACCTTTCCTACCCTTGGGAAGTCGTGTGGTCGACCAAAAATCACTGCAGCCAAGCATTTCTCTTGCTATCACTAAGAGGTCTCCATCTTCTTCATTCACTACACAATTTGATTTGTCAAGCTTTTTCCCTTAACCCATGCTCCCTCCTTCAATATCTTGGAGTAGATCTTTAATTTCCGTAATGTGTGCATTGACTTCTTTAATTGGTTGAAACAACTTATAGAGTTACTTTGAGCCTTTCCCTGGGAAGGCATCGGAAGTAGCCTTTCTTTTAGACATGGCTCAGGAAATACCAGTCATCACCCCAAAGATGCCAACTACCACTTGCCATGACAGCTACTTGTCAGCTACTTAGCAACCCTTTGTCCCCCCCAGTAACTAAGGATTTTAGTATGGTATTGTCGAGCACCTAGGTAGGGAGTGTTTATGCAAATTTGGCTACCTCAATCTCGTTCGCTCTAAAATACACTAACATTGGGACAATTAAATTATCAAGAGAAGTCTAAAAACTGAATTAATACAGCTAATATCCACGGCAAAATCTAAAATGCATAAATGTTGCCTCTGTTGCATAGTATACTACAATGCATACAGCAAAGTAACGTGCACATATCAACAATTGGCGAATGTATGCCAATGATACTAAAATGCATAAATCAAATGTACATAAACGTGGAGTAAATGGATAAAAGGCACACTCCCAGCTTCAAATTGACAGAATTAATGGCTCGACAATCTCCAGAGGCAACGTATCCGACTGGCTAATGGGGCATCCAGTGTCTGAATCCTCACCTTCGCCTCCTGGAGCAGGGACTGTGCAAAGTGAGAAGTCTTGCCCTAGCCTGTCCGATATACAAATGGAGAGCTGACCAGAATACGCCCTCCACGCCAGTTCCCAATTAATCAGTTAGTCCGGGGGTCGAGTTGTTGGTTATCCTTATGGAATGGAGCGATGTATTTTCAAACCAGCATCGCAAATCATAAGTTAACACACTTCCAAGCAGGGTCGGACTGGGACAAGAAATGGGGCTGGTCACCCAAAAAAAAAGTGGCCCACCCCTCGCCTCAAAAAAGTGGCCCACCTCTCGCCTCACGACCCTTGCCCTCTGATGACATCACCTGGAGTGATGCCATTTGACCCCACCCTAAAGTGACATCCTGGGAATCCCGGGAAGCGATGAAACACGACATTTCACCCCTTGATAAAACAGGAAGTGGCATCAAATAGCATTGTTCCTAAGTACACTAAATTACTGTGAAGCCAAGCAGACGTCCTAGGCCAAATGATAATGTTACTGTATAGCACTTACGCTTAAGCTCTTTTATAGAACAAATATGCATACAATATCACCCAACCTGTGTTGGTACTCACTTATCGACCTAAGAAGGATGAAGGGGTTTTTGGAGAAAAAAAATTATAATTGAAAAAAAATATTTTTTTTTTCTTCCATTTTATTTTTCCCCAAACTGGCCCGAGCATGGCCAGAAACCGGCCCCACGCCCCAAGGACGATTTTGGCCCGACCACGGGCCGAAAGGCCAACAGCCCAATCCGACCCTGCCTCCAAGTTACTTCGTCACCATGCCCCTCCAAATGACATAAAAATGAATCCAACTTGGGCAGAGGAGCGCGTTAAAAACTGATGGTAAGAGAATGTTATACAGACAGTCGATCTCCCTGCACTCCGTGCTGCTCGGAACTCTTGGTCTCTTGATCTCAAAATATGAGCTCCCTGCTCTGAACAGCTATTGCTCCAAACAGTTGCCCTTTTCCACAAGCCAGGCGTTGATGCTCTCGGCATACTGCAGAGATCTTGAAAGAGAAGGGGACGGGCCACGCAACTTCCATCTGGCGCAGGTGTTGGCTATGCCTCCAAACAGCCGACCTTTGCCACAAGCAGGGTTTGTTAATGTATATCCCCAAAAAGGTGAACAATTTTTTCTGAAGCTTTGTTTTGGTGCCACAGAGAATGTGTTGTATGAAGTATAAATAAATATATATTTGTTCTATACACCGGCCTGGTTCTTGGCTTACATATTGCTAAAGGGTGAGGGATTTACATGGTTGTTGAGGATACACGTGATTATTTCATTTACGGAAATTTCAAATCTGAAAAATTACAAATTCGAAATTTTCACGCACATCGCCACTGCCCGCCATCTCTCCTCCATCCACCCCCTTAATCTTTAACACTCCCAAAATAGCTTCTGGCGCCTAACATATCTGTGCTCCTAGACTGGCTCACCCTGCGACGTGAGTTCTGCCTCTCCTTTGAGAGGCTGAACTTCCACAGCAGGGTCTTTTCATTTAAAAAAAATCTTTATTTGTCCCCCGTTTTCCTTCATGGAAGCGGGGGACACCCCTGCCATACCGGAATTTGCTTAATGTCGAGCAAGGAGACCAGTGGACACCACCGCAACCCTTGCTCCTCTTGTGGAGCATTTATTTTTTTCGTTTCTTTTTGGACATGCCGAAATTTGCGGATATTTCCTGCGTATACCGTTCTATATGAAGCACAGACCGGACTAGACTGAGCATAAAAGGTATATTGGTGTGGCACTTTTTATTAGGGGGATCAAACTCCCTGCATTAATTGTTGTCCCAGAAATATATCTCACAATACAGGGTTGGCAGTGATATTTGTAGACCTTTTTTGAGCCTATACATCATATTTAGTGCAAGCATGTTTCCTCAAACCCTTTTCTAGTAGCAATTACCAGGGCTCGCAAATTCTTAATCTAACTAGACCTGCATGTGGAGTTACTTCGTTTAGATACCCGACCTAAGAGAATTGCACTCACACCATGTTGATGGGTGACAAAATATTTTCCAGGGCTTTCTGTAAAATGGTGCATGTGCCCATAAGCCCACTTCATATTTGAAGCAATGCTGTCACCGAAAGGCCAGCCATGCATAGTGGAACATTTATTTGCCACTTGATACAAACAAAGTATGCAGTAAATATCAAATATTTGAAACATCCCTGTATGTCCCAACAAGGTCTAGTAGTATACAAATGGTACTCACCCTTCATAAAATCTCTTCACCAATGTAAGTGGGCTAGCGTATTTTGTGAGACCTGCACATAAGCAAGACAAGTGGGAGAAATGCATGCTTTCATGTGTTAAAAATCCCTGTCTGAGGTTCTAGGATGACAAGGTTTTCCTTCTTAAAATTTGAAATCCTTGCCAAGGGTGCTGTATGACTTTCACCCTAGCCTGCAGTCTGACCACATTTCTTTGTCAGTGCACCCCCTGCACATCAGGCTCATTTCACCCACTAAATGCCAAGGAACCTCCCTTGGCATTTATTGGGTCTAATAAGCCGGATCATTGTCAGAAAAACATCACTCCCTTTGTGATGGCATCTCAAGGCCCAGCCATCTCAAAATGGGGCCTGATTAGATGAGGTGCCAATTGCATTACTCGGTCACAATCCAGCACACCATGTAAGAGGATTCAATTCAACACTACAGCTAAGTCAATGCCTAGTCTGGGATACTGAATGGAAACCCTTATTGATATATCTTTACGTCCAGTTCATGAGTTCTGGATGACTACCCCTATATAACACCCCTCTCTTGGAATCCCCCTGACCCCACTGAGCCAAGAAGTAGTTCTGTTTTGCAAGTTTAAACGGTTTATTTGATAATTTAAACTATATATATATATATATATATCACACTTTATAATAAATTAATAATTGAATATCACACTTAATCTGAGCAGTAATCAATAATGGATAGTCCGGCACTAGCACACTTTATAATCAATGATGAGTGGTTATAGGATGGATACGATAGCAACAATACTTTTATGGTTTCAAATGGATGCAATGTGGAATGAAATGCAGTACAGAAAATAACTTGATAGGATTTCAGCAAAAGACAATGTAATCACTTTCTTGGATAATTCACCCCCCCTTAATGCAATGTAAGGAGATGAATAGAATGGGACTCAGTTCTTAGGAATGCAATCAAATAGAGTTCAGTTCAATTCCCCCCCAGCAGCTTATACAACAGATAGGAGTTTTGAAACACAGACCCAAGTGCTTTGAATATGGTGACAATGCAGTGAGAAATATGCTGAAAATGCTTTTAATTCCCTTTAGGAGGTTCAGGGTGAGTGAAATATACTTGGGATGAGTTCAGGCTCACTTTAGCAAGGATCTAGGAGTAACTAGCAGGTTAAACAAATTTTTGGCAAAGGAAAGCAAGGAAGCTGCTGTTTTCACAAGTGGCTGGATTTTTAACCAAATCGCAAATCGCGGTAAAATTCGCGGGTGCGAGAATCGTGATCACGGAGAAAGTATGAGGAGTAGGAAGTCAGTTCTAGGCTTGTTGGAAAGCTGAGATTCTAAGCTTTCAGAGGAAAGTTAAACCAAGTTCCTAGCCCAAACGGTTCCAGAGATACGGATGATTAAATAAAGGTAGTTTTTCGGATTTGAAATTTTAAAAGTTCAAAGCGACAGGTTACAGCTTGCAGCTAGAAAATGACAGGTGACAGCTTTGCAAATGACAGGTGACAGTTAGGAGGCAGTTCTGGTTAGATTAAAATAGATTGAATTATATTATTTTAACTAAGAGATTGGTTCTGCACAGTTCTGCTAGGTACTCGCAATATATTTAGAAATAGGCCTCGCCACGGATCTGGTCAGGTTTTGGACTGGACTCCGGTTCTGGTCTCGGCACTTCACAGTGATCTGGGTCAGCTCTCTGGTTCTGCTAACAGTGGTCTGGGTCACTCTGGATCTCTGGCCTCTGGTTCTGGATACTGCTCTGCTTTCTCTGGGTACAGCACTGCTTCTGGATCTTTCTGCACAGCTTTCTCTGGATCCAGCGCTGATCTGCACGGCTCCTGGATGCTGCTACCGCTGTTAGGTTTGCTGGATGCTGAGGGCTACTGAGAAGAGTTCTCAGTTTGTGGGTTTAGGCCCTTGCTTTGAATTCTGAATCAAGTTCTTTGGAGTTTTAAAGTCTAAGTGTTAAATCTGGTATCTTCTGGATGTTGTATGGTCCGGCAGAGCGCGTTGCAGCAAATGGAATTGAATCTCCTCTCTAGCTTCCAGTGGCTCTTTTTATGTCTTTTGAAAGTGGGTGTGTGTGCAGCATCACTAGCCAGCCCCTCTGTCAACTTGTCATTGGCCCAATTCTCCCCTCTCCCATGATTGGGGAAGGAACTGTGAGTCAGAGTGATGCTGTAGGTTTTATGGGTCAGAGGATCCTCCCCTGGTCAGTTTGCCCACAAATCTATATTTGATCAAAATACACATTTCTCAAATACATAGTGGTTTGTCATTACATGTACATATTACCTATCACATGAGGTAGTCTCTGTCCCAAATCTGCTCTTCCTGAGGGCTTGCATTCAGAAACGGCAACATTTTCGATTTTAGTGGGTTATGCAACCTTGGTTCTTCATTAAAAATTATACACATATACATGGCCTGTCCATACATACTCCAGTAAATTCCCATGTCTCTAGCTTAAACAGAGTCTGTAGTATCCATAAATAGCGGGGTTTTGCCCCAGAACATCACACAAATTCCCAACGCGTCTTAAAACGTGCACAGAAAATTCACAAGAATTATGGTATCATTTAAATAACTTTGACAAGTCCGCACTGTGAGTTATACATCTTTCTTAGAATCATATTCTGGCCAACAGGGGTGTGTCTTTTCAGGTCACATGGTGTAGAAACCAGTTTATCCAGTTTCTGCCAAGCTCAGAGACCCTGCCCCTCCCAGCTTCTGCCAAGAGGAGGCCATTTTATGGTCCCCCCCACCCCCCAATAAACCATCTGCCTGAGTCAAGGAAGGGCTTTGTTCAAAAGGAAGCCATTTACGACCACCCTAATAAACCATCTGCCTGGACCCAGGAAAGGCCTTTGTTCAACTCCCTGTAGCTGCTCCACCCCTAATCTAATCAGAGAGGTGACAACTCCTTTTGGCAAGGGGACGAGTGGCTGAGCAGGTTTTAACTCATGTGGGGGTAGATGTCGAGCAGAATTCAGTTTCGTTAAGCCAGGTTTCAGATAAAATGTCATTTTTTTGTTCCCCAGTTTAAGTCGAGACAATTTTTACTTATGCAGCTAGAATGCTGATTCTAAGTTCAAAACTATGACATTTCAACAGTGACAAACTATGTGACACTCAAAGTAGGTCACTCAGTTAATTTAAACATTTTCGATTTTTGGTAGTTTTAAATCCAGTTTCAGTTAGGCTGCTGCAGACCTGCAGAGCTCAGCCAGTCTTGTTATGAACATTGTTTTGGGGCTCTTCAACTTCCCAGATTTAGTATGCACACATACTTCATTCTGCCAGATGTCCGCTGGTGTTCAGTGAGATTTTTGGATGTGTTGCAATGTTTGAAAATAGGCATTTTGAGCTGGCATTCAGAGAAACAAAAGGTGATTTTAAAGTGCGGTTTTTCCTTTGGCACACATTTCACTCATGGCACCCCGGCCCATCCTGCTCGCACTGGTGGGTGGCAAGTTAGGCAACCATTTTAGTGTGCACAAACTGCGTGGTTCTCCTAGATTCTGCCGCACATGTGGGCTTTTTGGCCATCTTGGATTTTCTAAGCGCACAGCACCAAATGTTGCAGCATGATAGCTCAAACGTGGGTCAGCACACCCAACAACCAATTGGAGCAGCATTGATGTGTACTCTGCAAGGGGAATGGTGGCGACTGCAATGCTGCCGGATATCCTGCCCCAATGTTTGTAAGGTTGCAACCTGGGCTGTACTTCAAACCTTCACAATGCACTACTGCTTCAACAACCAAGCAGAGTCCTGAAGAGGTTTTCTGATAGGTTAAGCCTCATGAGCCTTCCCTTAACCTTTTAGCAGAAAAGGGAGACGTTGGGGCACTGCTTATTAATCTGATTCCAAGCATGTGAATCCATGAAATATCCAATACTGGAGAAACAACTATATCTTTTAATAGATTCACATGTTCTTTCCTCAGAACCCGGCCGTTCTCCAATCCCTCCCCATGCCTTCCTCCCACCAACTCCATCACTGTGGCAGAGGCTCAGGCTCCTGTAATGCACAGCTCTTAAGAATCTGAAGTTAGTCTATATGGTCAGAACTAAGGCATGCCCAACTGATTAGCTGCACGGCAAATGGCTGAAAATGAGTTGGATAGGCTGCACATTGATCATGGCAATTAAACCAAAATCTGCTTCACTATGTGAACACTATATCAAGGATTCCCAGCCTGATAGGTGATCAAATGTTGGGAATCTATGAAGGATACACACACTAGAGAAACGATAGTTACAGGTGCATCTTTATTGCAGTATAATGACAATGTTGGGTACAGCAATGGCAGATGTTAAATTAGTGGATTGTTTTAAGAGCTGTACCTCAGAACCATCTCTAATACTTATGACTTCTCAGCCAGTGTAGTTGGGCGTGTGGGGAAGAAAATGTGCTTTGAAATAAACTATTGGAAGTTTATTTTAATGAAGATTCTGTTGGAAGAACCTCCTCCCACCTTTTATTATCATTACTGCTACTACTACATTGTAGAGATTCATACCAGATTCCTCAAATTCATGAGCACTATAATAATAGCTGTTCTATATCGATATAATGTTCTGAATTTCCACACTCTGGCCCAGGCCTCCTCCCCCAAATGTTGTTTTTTCCTGTGTGCCTGAGCATCTGCTAGTTTAACAGGGTTCCAAGTGGCTCCACAAGGCTTCTAGGTCAGCATCTAGTTTGTAGGGGGATTGGTGTGTAGAGATCAGTTTTCTTCATCACGCACTGTTAAACCATCTGTTAGGCTTTTTAGTCCTGTTGGTATTTCTGTGTGTTCAACTGGAGTCCACTTATCTTCTATTTATACCCAAAGGCATATTCTCTCTGAGTAAGTTGATAGGGGTTGTCACTTGGGGGAATCTAGTTGCCTGATGGATGAACATTACTCTGTCTTTTAGTCCAATGTGATGCACAATGTGTCCATGTTGACTTTTGAAAGCATATTATCTTTTAGGCACAATTTCCTATGATTTTATCAAAATATTTCTCATTTTAACTTTTAACATCAGTTATGCTTAGCTCTGAGAATTGACCTTTTCCAATTTTTTAAAACATAACTTTGTCGTTTTTCCCACATGAATATGTGTTGCAGTAAATAAAATAAGAATAGCTTTTTTGATTACTGAAACATGTTTGCAATTTTGAAAAACTGAAATTTCCTTTTTTTCTTTTCTTTTGGTATTGTAGGAAGATAGTTCAGAATATCATTGGATCTTTCGGCCGTTGTTTATTTTTTTTAATGGGCTTTTTTGTTAAAGTGAAAGGACAACTTGCAACTCCAGTGGAAGCACCGATTATTGCTGTAGCTCCTCATTCCACTTTCTTTGATGCCGTAGCATGCATTGTAGCTGGATTGCCTTCAACTGTATCGAGGTCTGAAAACGTTTCTGCCCCATTGTTTGGTAGTAAGTATTTATTTCCGTATTTTTCTTTTCGCTATGTATTCATCCAAATGCAGACTGTGTTCTGCATTGAAGACATACTAACTGTTATTTCGAAACGAGGAGCCTTCCAACAAAAATCCCTTCATGAAATACCAGCTTATCTCAATACCCGAACCAAAACTAGCAAATTCAATTCTCCGCCTAAGGTTAAACCTATGGCCAGTTAAGTCTAAACTTGCATCATACAAACCAACTATTATGCTTGATCCATCATGCAGATTTTGTAAATGTTTAAGTGCTAACGAAACTCTTTGCCATCTCATTACAGAATGTACAGCCTTAGTGCAATTCAGAACTGAGACCTATTATAAACATCTTTGTGAATTCAAAACTCTAACCATAGAGAGTATGTGGTCATACATTTTTTATGCAAGAAGAGTTTCTATAAATATAACAACAATGAATTTTCTATTAGCGCTAAATCTTACTAACAATGAAAGTATTCAAGACATGCAAGCACCATAGGGTACCAACTATACTTTTTTTTTTTTTAAATATATTTTTATTTTGTTTTAAGTGAAAACAGTATAAACAAACTTGTGACATTATACACAATAAGCCAATAAACACTTAACAAAACACAACACTACACTCCCCCCCCTCCCCCCCAAGAGCTCATCCACAGGGTAGTTCCGTATCGACCTGGTGTGGCCGGGTGACTTCCTCCTCCGAGGCAGTAGGTTCTCCTCGTACCCCAAACAGACCAGTGACTAATGACCTCCAGGCTACTAGGTTGCCCACATCCTCCTCCCCGCATTTACTGCATGCCTCTTGCCAGACCATGGTTTCGGCTTCCGCCCATTTTTGGAGATCCCTCCACCACATCTCTATCCTAGGTTTGTAGCATTGCTTCCAGTTCATAGCTATCCTCCTCTTAGCGAGTATATACGCTAGGTCTCTCAGTTTCCCCAGATGTCTGGTGTTCTTCGGTCTGGAGAACCCCCCTAGAAGGCAAGCCCAGGTCGTGTCGATGCTTATCGGGACCCCTTTGTCAGCCAACTTCTGTGACACTTCTCTCCAGAAGACTTCGATTACTGGGCAGGACCAGAACATATGCGTCATGTCCGCGTCCTCCTCGTTACATTTCGGGCATGCCTGCCTGCCCGAGTTCGCAAACTTAGCTATTCTCTTGGGGGTCATATACGCTCTGTGTGTGATATATAGTTGGATTTGCTGTAATCTTGCATTTCTGGACACTTTTTTATGATATCCCAGAGCCCGTTCCCACATCCCATCAGTCATCTGAACCCCCACCTCCATTTCCCATTCTAGTCTCAAGTCTGTCAAGTCCTTTCCCACTCGGGACATCACCACCTCATACAATCTGGAGATCTCGTGTCCGCCCTCTGATATGTCATATATTGTATCAATCAGGCCGTCCGGATCCTCCGCTAACACCGTCTCAGGCCAAGATTTTCGGATAATCCGTACCAACCTGAGGTATGTAACGTATTGGCCCCCATGTAACCCAGCTTCTTCTTCTAAGTCTGCAAAATCCTTGATGGCCCCATCTTGCCATATATCTCCTAACGTGGCCAACCCAACCGGTTCCCAGTACATTCTGATCATTTTTCTAAGTTGACCATCCCTCGCAGTCAAGGCAACCAGTGGCACCTGCGGCGAACACGGATCCGGGCTTTCCAGTAGCCGGCATGCTCTACGCCACATTTTCCACCCAAGTAACAGCATACCAGGGCAAAGATTTAAGTCTTGTCTAGGGACCCAGATGATCTCCTTCAAATAAAACGGGGTGCAATCTGTCCCAACCAACCTGGACTCGGGAGATTCCTCATCAGAGAGCCACTGTGTAACATATTGCAATTGGCTCGCTACATAATAGGCCTCAAAATGTGGTAATTTAATCCCTCCTTTATCGTAGAAGTTTTGTAGCTTCCACAGCGCCACTCGGTTGCGAGTGCCGTGCCATAGGAAGTCCCTGCACATACTGTCGAGTTTGGTAAAGAACTTCCTAGCTATTAAGTATGGTATGTTGTTGAAGAAATGCAGCAGTCTAGGCAAGACAACCATTTTAAGCAACGCCCCTCGCCCTATCATCGCTAGCGGCAGCTTTTCCCAAAATCGCATAGACGCACGGATTTTATCCACAGAAACCTCGGTGTTATGCAGATGTTCGTTTCCCACAGTGTGATATATGTCTATTCCGAGGTATCGGAAGGACTCGGCTGCCCAAGGCACGGGCAATACCGGTAAGCGTTCCGTGGGGACCCTCGAATAGTACCCTAGGGGGAACATGCTCGACTTGCCAGGATTAACCGCTATGCCGGACAATTCGGCATACTTCTGCATGACCTCCAAAACATACTGGAGGTTCTCTTCCGGATACTTTAGGTACAGCAGCAAGTCATCGGCATATAAGGATATCAAATGGCTCTTTCCTCCCACGTCGATGCCCACCAGGTCATATTGCTGTCTAAGATATACCGCTAAGGGTTCCAATGCCAATATGTATAACATCGGGGACCAAGGACATCCCTGCCTAGTACCCCTACTTAGGTGCCACTTATCGGATATCACTGATCCCGTACGCACCCTAGCCGTTGGCTGGCTATACAGTAGTCTCGCCCATCTGATATAGCCTGGCCCAAACCCATATTCCCTCAGGACCGCAAACAGCCACGGCCACCTCACCGAATCAAACGCCTTAACTGCGTCTAGGGAGATCACTGCCATTTCCTCATCTCTTCTGTTCCCTTCTTCTATCACTCGGTGGAGCCGCCTGTGGTTATGAGTTATATTCCTGCCAGGGACATAACCTGTCTGATCCGAGTGTATCAGTCTGCCGATGACCTTGCGCAGCCTATCCGCCAAGACCGCTGTCAGGATCTTACTGTCTTGGTTCAACATCGACAGCGGTCTGTACGATCCACAGTGTTGTCTCGGCTTGTTAGGCTTGGGTAGTGGTACGATCAGCGCTTCTCTGAGCGTGTCTGGCAATCGGCCTCCCTCGAATGATTCGTTATACATCTCCAGCATAGGGGGGAGTATCTCTGCGCTATACGTTTTGTAGAACTCACTCGGGAGTCCATCAGTGCCCGGGGTCTTGCAAGTAGGCAGCCGTTTCACCACCTCTTCCAGTTCATCTAGCGTAATGGGGCCATCTAACTCCTCCCTTTCCTCTGCACTAATCCTGGGCAGTTCTATATCTTCCAGTGTGTCCCTGATTTTATCCAGATTGTCTTCCCCTTTGTCCTCATACAGCGCTTTATAATAATCTAAGAAAGCAGCGTTAACCTCTTCCTGAGTGTGAGCCTCCTCTCCGTCTTCCCTTTCTATCATCATGACCGGGGCCCTGGGGGTTTCCCTCTTATAAAGCCATGCCAGTAGGCGACCAGTTTTGTCACCTCCTGCATGTTGCCTCTCCACGTATTTCCTGTAATTGAGGTCACAAAGCCGCTCCCAAAGCTCTGAGCATCGTTGTTGTAATTCGAGTACTAGGTCTGTGTCCCCTCCTCCCTCTGGTACATTCACGCTCCAATTCTTTCTCCACTTTCTCCAGCTCAGCTAAAACCCCCCCCTGAAGGCCCTTTGATTTAGAAATAGCGTTGCCCCTCACTACCACCTTGAAGGCCTCCCAAAGTGTACCAGCCGAATCCACACTGCCCGTGTTCTCCTCAAAATACCTTGTAATCGTCTCTCTAATATCTTCTCTAAAGACCGGGTCTCTGTGCGCCTCCGCCCGAAGGCGCCATGTTGGAATCCGCCCTCTGGGGCGGCCATATTGCCAGGCCATCACCAAGGGCGAATGGTCCGACAGGACCCTCGCTCTGTATTCAACCTGTATAGTTGTTATCGCCACTTCTGGCGTAACAAAGAAGTAATCTAGTCTCGTGTGCAACTGTTGAGGGGCCGAATAATGAGAGTACTGCAAGGCCGTGGGGTGTTTCAATCTCCAGACATCTTCTAGTCCATAGTCGTCTAATAGTACCCGTAGAGCCCTGGCCGCTGGGGTGGGCCTGTCTACTTTACTGTCGGACCTATCTATCTTGGGGTCAAGAACACAGTTAAAGTCCCCCCCCCCAGATGATCGGTTCCCCTGCGCACGGGCCCAGGCGTGTACATAGAGTCCTGAAGTATACAGCAGTATTCTGATTGGGGGCATATGTATTAATAATACTCAGTCCTCTGTTCTCAATCAGTACCCTCAGTATTACCAGCCTACCCTCCGTGTCTACCTCCTCTCGTACAATTCTGAGTGGGACATGCGGGGCCACCCAGATCAGCACACCTCTGGCATAGGCCGAGTACGGGGAGCCCACCACTGTACCACCCCATTTTTTCTTTACAAGGTCTAGTTTATGTTGGGCCAGGTGCGTTTCTTGTAGTAGGGCAATGTCGATCTTCTGTCGTTTAAGATACAACATGACTTTATTTCTTTTCAGGTAATTATTGAGGCCTCGGACGTTCCAGGTGGCAATCTTGAGGTCACCCATGGCAGCTATGTGTCTTCCCACCCCACTTACGGGAACCTCCAGCGGTTCTCATGACACAGAAGGCGTCCCACTGCAGCCACTCCGCGAATAAGCTCATTCCCAAACTAACCACACACACAACCAAACTCCAACCCCCTTTCCCCTCCCTCTCCCACCCTCCCCCCAACACCACACACCCCAACTGTTGCCCAGCTTCAACAAAAGAGCTCAGGCACCCCCACATCTGGTTCCGCAAACACCGGTCCGTGCACGGAGCCCAGTAGGGTGAGGTCGCCCTAATGGCCACCTAACCTAAGCTATTGTGGGGAGAGAGTATCGCTCCATGGGGCTCCCGTTCAATGATAATCTCAATGTTTGTGACAAACAGTACAACCAACTGACCTTCCATACCGAAGGTTCCGAACCGACTATAATCAAGTCTCAGGGTCCATGAGTCGCGCCATCTTGCGACGCCATTTTACGTCTTCCGCAGCTCCTCCGAGTCCTTCTGGGGCCGGTCCGCCGATTCTTGAGGGCACCCCTGTGCGTCGAGCCACTCCATGGCGTCCTCTGGGGTCTCGAAAAATAAAGTTTTATGCGCCTGTATGACCTTCAGTTTTGCAGGGTAAAGCAACATATATTTGTAACCTGCCTCCCTCAGCCTCCGTTTCACAGTCCCAAAGTTCATGCGGCTCCGCTGCACAGCTAGGGTGTAATCCGGATACGCCGTGATGTTTGCTGCTCCTCTCTTGATCGTGCCTCCTTTTCGAAAATGTTCTAATATTCTTTCCCGATCACGATAGTTAAGAATTTTGGCAATGATGGGTCTGGGCGGGTTTCCGGGAGGCGGCCTCCTCGTTAGGGCTCTATGTGCTCTCTCCACTGCGAAGCCTTGGGATAAGGCCCCTCCGGATATCTCTTGCAGCAACATGGTCTCAACAAAGTCAGTAGGGTCACGGCCCTCCGTCCCCTCCGGTAGGCCCACAATGCGGATATTGTTGCGACGGGCCCGTCCTTCCGCCTCCTCCACTCTACTTTCCAGGTTGCCCACCCTTTGGATTAGGGCGTGCAGTTTTGCCTTGTGGGTGGCACAGCCCGCCGTATTCGGGCCAACTTCTTTTTCCAGGGACTCTGTGCGCTCCGCCAGAACCCTAACGTCTTGTCTCAGTAGATTGACGTCCTCCTGGACCTCCCCAACTTTGAGGTCCAATGCCGTTTTTAATTCAGAGACAGCCAGTTCTAATTTCGACTCCCAGGCCGCTCTCAGGTCCGCAATCGCTGCTAGGATTTCTTGGTTAGAGCTCGAAGTCGTCGCGCTACCCACGGCCGGTGCATCCTTATTCTTGGTGGCGTCCGGGCCCGGGGACGTTTTGGTGAAGTCATCCAGCGTGGGCTGTTTCGCCTTAGGTCGCACTACCTTACTGGACATGGTTCTGAGGATGTGCAGGTCTACCGAATGATGAGTGGGCGCACTGCACGCTGACCTGGTTAGGTCTTCCCGCAACTCTTTTCAATCCCGTCTCGGGCCTATGTCGGCCATTTTGAGTCGCCCTTTGTTCTCAGCGTCTCTCGACTTTTCTTCTCCGATCTTAGCCGTCGTAGCTGCTATGACCTCCAAAAGTTCACAGTACTTCGGTAGCACCTTCACACGCTGGCATGCATATCGTCGGTATTCAATAAGCAGTCGTACTGCACTGATTTGCCCGGATCGGTTCAGGATCTCGGGAGCTCCGCTGGAACGCGTCCTCCTACATGGCTCTCGTAGCCACGCCCCCGGGTACCAACTATACTTAATCGTTTTTTAATCTTAGTGATGATTTTATACAGATTTTATATTGTGTCATGGGAAAAACGGTTATAATGATTGCACAGAATGCCATCTTAACTCTTGATTTTACCATAGATTTGAGCAAATTATTAATGTTAGCATTCTCATCATAACTATGTATAATTCCAAATTATTCAACTCGTGGTTAGAAAGACAATGTATATTTATTGGAAACTGTGAAATGATTTATTGTATGAATCAACCATCAAAGTGTATAAAATAGTAGTTTAACTTTGAGGCTAAGTCATAATTCTTTAAATAGCATACACATGAAGCATACAGAATTGCGAACTGTCAAGAATGAAATAATAAGTAAAGAAATTAAGAAAATAGTATGTATGTCAATGTTGAAAAAGTTGTAATGATTTCAATCAGGCGACGCACACCTTGGTCTCGGCCTAGTATTTAGTGCACAACTGAGATGCTTTTATCCTTATTTTATGCAGATTCAATTTGAGATGGTACACAACTCGTACAACACCCCCTTTTCTAATACCCTGGGTCACAATGGACCATGAATCGGTCTGGTTGGTGAAATACAATATTTGTTTATTCATTTTAAAATTCAAAAGAAATCCTACAATTTTTAATATGGGGCAGCAATCACCAATGGGGTTATAATTACAATGAGAATGTCAGCAATGCACTTGGTTTAACCTTCTAGGCGAACATATACAAAAACACCAGGGAATATGAGCACATTTTGATTTAGGAAAGATGGCACCCAAGTTAGGATTTTCCCCTGCAATGTTCCCTCAACCCACAAATAATCAATTCTGAGTGGATATACAGAAGCAGCAGGTAATCGGGAATAAGAGGCAGGAAACGGAATCAAAATCTGACCTTTCCTCCCCAAATAAGAGGGAATTTAAACCCCTTGCAATGTTATGAAATGACACTTGGAAATTGACAAATAAATAATTAATGTGTGTTAAAACCTTGAAACAAATACAATTCCTCACTAAAGCAACAATGCAAAGATACTAACAAGACTATTGTTGAAGAGGAACACAGTAAGCACCAAGGTTGATTCACAAGGTCAACCTTACCACCCCAATGCTCAACCCTAACAATAAAATATATGGAAATGAGTTGGATTACTCGAAATATAACTAAGGGATTACAGTTTACACCAGACAAGAATGCGAAGAGAGATGGCGCCAGCATTAGAATCAAGGGCAGGGTTGCACAGATAATTCTGACAGTTTTAACAAGTTATCAGGATAGGGACAGGATGGCTTAGAGTGTGGGATAAGGACAAATGCAAGACAAGATACACTATGGCTTTCTATGGGGTTGGGATTATACTTACAGTCCACTTTTAGTTTGGGATATTTGGACCGTCAACAGGTTCTGGTCGCTACACGGCAGGGCGCTTGATAAAGGACAGCTGGGCAAGGTCGGGTCACTGGATGGTAATTCTGGTCGCTGGATGGCAGAGGTACTGCTGGATGCAGTTAGTGGGCAGGAGTTAGTGGGCAACAATTAGTGGTACCAGGATGCTTCCCAAAGAATACCACATCTTTCTCCCTTTGGTTATTTGGTATTTTAGAATTGAGGCCTTGCTGGAAGGGTCAGCAATTCTTAGGCCTTGTAGTGGGAATCTGGACTCAGCAGGATGTATGGAACAGGAACGCTGGCGCAGGAAGAGTGTCTGTCTAGAGTCTTGTCAGCGACTCTTATTTATATTGCATAGTGACATCATCAAAGTATATAGCTGGGCATGCCTAACTAAGCACACCTCTAACCGACTGGATTGGTCAGGGGTGCTAGTCTGTGCCTGGCTCTCAACTGGTTGGATTTCAGGATAACATGTCAGATTTATGATGCAAATTTTACAATGTTCAAAAATCTCCCACAGTTACTTTAGCTAAATCCGATTTTGCCACAAATGGTACATTTCTACAGTTGAAGTCTCTTAGCAACTTATATAAACAGGTTGCATATTTTATGTAGAGCATTCCACTCCAACTCTGAAATCTGTGAGACATTGTTTCGCCCTTCTAATACTTTTTGGTCATTTTGAGTATGAAGGATTTGGCCTAAAATTCCGTAACTTTATGCGTGTGTGTGGATTATCATAAGGGAGGTAAGTATGAAAACTTGCAATGGCATCATGGATACTTTTCTTATAATCCCCCATTATTTGCCATTTCTGTTCCCAAGGTGTCAGTGAATTCTACAAGGTCTTAAATGAAAGCCCATAAAATCATATTTCAACTGTTACATTTTCACATTTTTTAAAAAGTGCTGCTGCAGAGATAAGTCTTTAAAGTTTATTTATAAAATAGTCTCTGGAAGCAAATGGCAGTCCTTTGTCACTGGACCATTTTATTTTCTTCATCTGCCACCAACTGTCAATTCCTCCAGAGCTAGGTGGGGGTTTCCCAGCTTGACTGAAGGTTTGGTGCCCCTTTCACACTTCCTTGTCCTGGGAGTTCCATGGTCAGGGGGTTCAGCCCAGACCAGATTCTGTCCAACCTAATAATTATCACTGGGGTGTTAGTATCTGCTGAGAGGTTATGGCGGTTCCCTTTCTTTGGGGGAAGCCTTAGCTCTGCCAACTGGAATAACCTGTTTTTAAGAGCTTGCAAAATCCTGCCAATGTGGTTTAAACCCTTTATTTTCTTATATTTGGTCCTGAATTGAAACATTCTGTGGAATAAAATAGCCCATGTGTGTATTTCCACCAGCAACAACCCCCTTATTATTTTTTTTAATTTGGGTTTTAACCAAATTTGATTTTTTTCAGTTACTTTTTTCATTTTAAAGAAAGAAATGGAAATTAAGAAAATGAGCAATGCTATCAAATCTAATTAAATACAGATCATTACTCATTAATAAATACCATTGTTAACAAACTCCTTGACATTTCTAGGTAATGGTAGGATTTCATTCAACAGTTGTACTTTTTAAAACCGAGATTTTCCTCCTTTACTTTGCAAAGCCCATTTTTTTACACGTGAGGTGCAAGCTGGCATTTATTTTTAAATTCAGTTTTGCATCTCCATCAGATTCCCACACTGTTTTGCAGCCATAGTTATTTTCTTGTAAGCCAGAGTTTTGTTTCAATCATAGATGCATTGAAATTTTCATGGCCCGGATAGCTGGAGTTCCTTTGAACTACTGATCTTTGATACTTTGTGAAGAAAATGAACACGTTTCCCTGTGTGGGTAAAAGTGAAGTTCCTTCGTTGATTTTTCACACAGTTGGTTTGACAGGGCCTGTCAATTAGAAATCATGCTTGGTTTTGTTGAAGCACAATGGGATATACTGGGCATAGCAGGGCCTTATTAATAACAGTAGTTTAAGGGAGAAAAGATTAAAATAGCATCAGTAGCATTATTTTAAAGGTGAAAAAGTTTCCTTTTTTATGGAGATTTTGGGCTGGCAGCAAAGCAACGCTGCTTTTTCACTTTATTCCATTTGTATATGTCAGAACACACTGGCACGCTCCCTCAGTGTGTCCCCTTGTTCCATCCTGCCCAATGTGTGCTTGGCAAGATGGTGCAGCCATCTTTTGTTGCTGCAAAACACAGTTTTGAGGCCTTAGAGCTCACAGAAGCCAGCGCAGCTATTTTGCTGTTTCTGCTGAAATGCAGCTTTGTGATGTGGGGAAGCACAGCTGAGTTGGGTCTGGTACCTTTGGCTATTGTACAAGTAGAACCTGCCTCCTACTTGTTATTCCTTTTTGGTTGTTTTTAAATCATATTGAGTCTTCATACCCTGTGCCGATCTTTCCAGCTTCCGCTTAGCGTACGCAAAAGCATGTTGAAAGTGTTTTCTTAGATTCTCAACATACTCATGACTTTTGGAGGCGTTTATCAGTGTCTGCTCTAGTGTTCTATAGGACAGATGCTGAGGTAGCACCATCCTTCGTCCAATCATCATCTCAAATGGAGACATCTTAGTTGCAGAAGAAGGTGTAGATCTGGTGGCCATCAGGACAAGCGGTAATCGGATGTCGCAACATGGCCCAGAGTCTGCCACAAACATTTTTAGAATGCTCATAATGGTTTTATTGTACCTCTCAACTCCACCACTAGAGGACTGGCGGTATGCAATGTGACGTTTCTTTTTTACCCCAAGTATCTCCCACATCTTTGTCATCACTTCGCTGGTGAAGTGACTTCCTTGGTCTGACTCAATCCTTTGGGGAAGGTCAAAACGCAAGAAGATATGGTTGATCTTCAGGGTAGCTGCTGTTTCTGTCTTGCAATTTGGGACCGGAAGACATTCCATCCATTTGGTAAACAATTTTACGGTTAACATGTACTTATTCCCCCTAGAGGAGCGAATCACGGGCCCGATGAATTCTACTTGTAAATCTGACCAGGGCAGTGTCATCCCCCTCTTCTGGAGGGGAGCTCGGTGTGTGAGTGATGTTGGCTGAAATTGTGCACACACTAGACACCCCTTCAAGTATTGGTCGAGCTCTTGCCCCATGTGTGGCCAGTATGCAACCTCCTGCAAGATTTCTAAAGTAGTGTGAAACCCTCGATGACCGGCTGTGGCCGCGTCATGGGCGTGACTTAGCATCAGGCTTCGGAAAGAGGTAGGGACCATCCACTGGTCACAGCCAGATATGGATCTCCTTACCAACAAACCATCTTGGATTCGGGACATTTTTGGACATTTCATCAACAGCCTGTGGTCCTCTTTCCCAATGTAATCGGTATTTGTCAGGGGAAAGTTCTCAGGGTCCTCAATGTTTGGTTAAAATTTACCAATGATTGGATCCCCTTTTTGTGCCGTGATTAAATCAGCATCTGGGGTCTCCTTACTCCACAGGGCAGTTGAGAGTTCTTTGTGAACATTTGTCTGGGACCTCGTGATAGCAGTGACCTGGATTTCCCCCAACAGGGACTCGATCTCAAGGAGATCCCCATGGATGGCTCTGGTTTTGGCCAACTGATCAGCCAGGTTGTTTCCAGTTTTGTGTGGACCCTCTATTCTGGAATGACCCTTGATCTTCTTCCAATAGATGGTCATCCCACTAGAGGTGACCAGATTATCAATATTTTGGATTAGCTTGCCATGTTTCAGCGGTTTGTTAGTAGCACACATCATGCCTCTGGTTTTCCAATTTACCAGGTTCTCCACGAACCCGTTAGAAATAATCAGAATCGCTGATTATGACCAGTTCGTGGAGTTGGTGTTGGATGGCAGTGAGGATGGCCTGATGAACCACAATCAACTCCGACACCTGCCTACTGCAGGGACTGATTTTGTACCCAGCAGCGGGTTCCTGGGCATCATTCACCTATGCATTCCCAACGCCGGCCACCAGTTCCTTTTCCCCGTTGTCAACATGGTAGGAGCACCTGTCCACATAAACTGTGGGCATTCCCTTGCACTTGTCTTCTTCATAGACTTTGTGCGGGTAATTCAGGTACGCCTCTGTTCTCCTGGGTTTTAAGACTTTCGTCCTCAAGACAGTTTTCTCTGGCACAATCATGCAAGTCAGCCAGAACTTGCACGAGGGGACTCTTCTTGTTTTGGCCATATCTGACCTCCACAGGAAAGCTTTGCATTGACAGAATACAGGAAGTAATTCTGGAATTACTCACATTTCCGGCCCGGATTATGTCACTTTGGAGTTATTGCAAAGGCTGGTGTGGAGTCTCCACTATGATGTGATCCCCCTGGATGAACGGGCTGTAATTATTCAATGCCCACACCGTTGCCAGGAGTGCCTTCTCACAATCGTTGAATTTTTACTCCACAGAGGATAAAGTCTTGCTTGCATAGGAGATACCTTTATTGACCTTGTCATGCTTTTGATATAACACTGCTGTCAAGCATGTATTCGAGAACCCTGTCTCCAAGAAGAACTCCCTGTTTTTGACAGGGTGAGCTAGACAAGGTGCATGTGAGAGGCTTCTTTTGAGTTGCTTTACTGCCTTGGCTTGTTCTGGACCCCACTCACACTTGACCCCCCCTTCTCTACAGATAGATCAGGGGTCTTGTGATCTCTGCGTAATCCTCAATGAACTTCCTACTGTAATTAGTCAGTCCAAGGAGGCTTCTTAGCTCTCGCAGAGTTGTGGGGTTTAAGTTTTAGGAGTGCTTCCACTTTCTTCTCCTGAGGACAGAGACCCTCAGGAGTTATTTCATGTCCCAAGAAGTTGACCCGGGTTCTACACCACTGTGCCTTTTGGAAGGATAGTTTTGCTCCGGCAACCACTGTGTCCGTACATAATGGATTTCGGCTATGTGTTCCTCCACAGTTGAGCTTTTTATCAGGACATCATCCACATAGGCCAGGTTACCCCTTTCACCCAAGTCAGGCATGGCCTTATGTAGGAAGATGTTGAATTTGTTGCCGGAGTTGATGTATCCGAACGGAGTTCGGGTCCACGTGTACTGCTGCCCCTGGAGGTAAAGGCCAGCTTTTATTGGTCCTCCCTACTGACCGGCACGGTCCAGTACCCATTGTTCAGATCAATGGCACTGTATACCTTTGACCCATGGAACTGGGCCAACCCTTGGTCAATATATGGGAGAGGCCATAGGGGACATATGGACCCGTTTATTCAGCTCCCTCAGGTCAGCACAGTCTCTCCACTTGCCGTTCGGTTTTAAAATCCCCAGCACCGGATTATTAAAGGTGCTGTGGACTGGACAAATGATGCCACGGGACTCAAGGTTTTTGAGGATTTCCGTTAGGGACTCCATGGATGCGAGAGACAAGCGGTATTGCTTCACAAACACTGGAGTCATTCCAGAGTCCGTGGGAATGGTTGTTGTATGGATTTCAGTGCGACCACCGTCATGCGAGTCCACTGCAAAGAGATCTTGAAAATCTAAGAACACCTGTTTCAACCTTTGTTTTTGCTCCGGAGTCTCACAGGCATCAGCTAGGTTGACCCGCTCTTCAACCATTTGCCTGAAGCCTGGAAAGACTTCTGGTTTTGCTATCTCAGCAGCCTCCTCCAGCTGGGTGGAGAGGTCCATGGTAAGTGTATTGACCTGGACAGAGGGTTTCAGGTAGGAGAGGCTGTCATTGTGGACCTGGAAGATCACCTCATCCTGCCTGATGTCACAGGTCGCCTCTTCCTCACCGTAAGGGCAGGAAGTGTAAACCAGGAAATTCCCCCTTTGCCGGGTCAAGATACTGTCTGGTGGTAAGTCATTGTCGCTATTATTGTCAAAATAGTCATTGGGGATTGCTCCTATCAGTTAATTTCCTAGATCCATGGAAAAATGTCGGTCATCAACCCCCATTCCAATAAGGGTGCCTGCGTCCACAGTGATACTACTAGGGTCGCTGTTTTCCATCAACATTGGAATGGTGTTGTGTTCTACATTGACTAATGACATTGGGTTTAACCCCAACCCCTGCTGTTGGAGATGGGCGTTGAGGTGTACATATGCGTCAGGATTTAGCAGTTTATGTCCTCTTGATTTTTAATTCAAGTGGGAATAGTCGTGTCAATCCTGGGATGGTGACTTCCTCTTCAATTTGAACTTCATCTGCATACGGCAGCAATTGGGCTGACCGAAATGCTTTTTTTTAATCCTCAAAGTCCATGGGATTACTGTTACGCTCACCTGGTATCCACAGGGACGCTACCCAGCCGGGTTACTCGCTGGTATACTTCTCAGCTTTGCTCAGATGTGGTCTGCGGGGAAGGTTCTGCCTGAAAATACAGGAGGACTGTGTTCAAGACTGACCGACCGGGGTAAGTATCCTCCCTCCACCCCCGTATGATTTCAGCCCCTCCGGGGCCCTGTCCTCACGTTGTGGCAGAGTTAGGCGTGCTCTCCATCCTGCCTTCTTTGCAGGGACGAGTTGTCTTTCGTGGGCATGTGCGATCCAGTTACTTCACTGATGCTGGCCCGTTTGATATTGTTCAGGTAGGTCTTATTGCTGTTCTTTAATATTGTTGCTATCCTGCATGCCTTTCTTTGTATAAAATGTCTATTTCTCCCTTAGGTATGCAGAGCTTCAGCCTGGCGAACTGGCTTGGTTGAGCCCCGCTGGTAAATGATGGCTCATTACGAGCGCTATGATGCGGTAAGTAAGCGCTATGCGCAGCGCTGCAAAGTCTTGCCTTTGCTAACCTGTGTTTTCCTTCCTTGTATGTCGCGGTGTTCTTCAGCACGAGTGGAATGTCCGGAGTGGTGCCAGCCGAGTGGTGACCAGCCAGGTAAGCCTTTTGAGCAGTTCGTAATTTGCAAATGTCTCTACTGCTTTCTTTAATGTTGCCTCTATCTTCCGTCATTCTGTCCGGGAGGCGTGCAGATTCGAGGAAGCTGTTCTCAGGAGCTGCGAGTGGCTAAAGATGAAGACTGCAGGTAAGATGCTGCTGCTAATGATGTTCCTTTTGTCTCCTTGCAGGTTCTGCTTCTCTTAGGTTCGGGGGGAATAACTGGACACGGTGAGCGTCACGTTGCAAGCTACAAAGTAACACGAAGTGTGTTGTCTTGCTCAGGTGTGGTTTAAATAGCCCCAACAAAATAGTCCAGGTAAAGTATTCCCTAGGCTACCACACCCAAAACACTAGACCGCATAGCTTGGTTCCTAGGAACCAAGCTATGTGGATGCCTCCATGTTGGCTGACAGTACAATAAGGTAGTTCCCAAGCACATTGTTTTTCATGGTGTATGAGCCTGGTGCCATAGGCGCCAGGACTGGCCTCATGAGGGCTTTTGAAGAGGATGCCAGGCTCTCGAGGCCCGAGTCCTGACTCCACCTGGCCAATGGGTTTGCCAGAGGGGGTTTTGGGCGAAGGGCGTGACAATTGCCCCCTAGTCGGGACCAGGCTTTGTAATTTATCAGGTCCAAGTTAATGGCAAAACGATTGAGAATGTCACTGCCTAAATAGAATGCCGCAGGGACATCTCGCATGACCCAACAATTATGTACTATTCTTTTGTTTCCTATAGAAATTTTGTCCAGGAAGAGGGGTGAGAGGGATCTGGTATTCCCCCCCCCCCCCTTCCTGAATTTAGCTGCACAAAGGCCCTTTTTGACAGAAGAGTGGCTTGGGATCCAGTGTCCACCAGTGCCGAAAATGTACACTGACCTTGCACTCGGATCGGGGCATACAATCTACCCTCCTTCTCCTCAAGGGGGCAAAGGTAATGTGCATTTTGGGCAAGCTGGGTGGTCCATTTACTTATTTTGGACTCCGACACAGGGGTAGTTTGGGCATAATTCTGTTTTGGAGTTGGGGAATCTGAAAGAAAAATTTTACATTCTGATATTTGGGGAGTTTCGGGCTCATCCTTTTCTGATTCTGGGCTGCCCTATCCCCCCTTTTTGAGACAGTCACCAGAATTGATTTGGGAAGTTTGGGAATTCTCTTTTAATATAAGGTATGCTTGATGCTAATTCTGAGGTTCAAAGATGGGAGATTCTGAATCAGTCCCCACATCCACCCAGTCTTCATTTAGATCTCTTGGGACCCATTTTTCTTTGGGAGGAGTTCCCCCGTCCCTGAAGGAGAAGATCTTTTTCCCAGAATCCTCTAAGGATTCTTCCCCTTCAAATTGGAGGACACTAACTTCCTCCACAAAATGGGCCTTTTTGAGGTGTTTATTTCTCCTACCCACCCTCTGTTTCCTGGGTTGCAGATTTTTGGGGTCAAGAGATTTTTATTTCGGTTCCTGGGTGTCCAGGCGCTTTTCACGAGTGAGGAAGGAAGCTTCCCCTAGGGCTTTACACCCCTTTGCCCCCAGTGTCTCCTCCTCTGGAACTGGCGGTGAGTTGTCGGGGTTCTCTCCCCGTCATTGTTCCCGGGTACCAGACCCTTGGTTTGTGGGTTTCTGAGCCGCCATGTTCATCTGAGGGTTCTGTTGAGCCCTCAACATGCGACCCAGATCCTGTGTTAGGTTCAGGACCTCGTGCTCCAGTTGGGACATCCGTTACGGGGGTCTCTGTTCCAATCTAGGTGGATCATGGAAAGGGTAACTATCCCTTCTCCCGTGATACCCTGATATTGTGAATTTTGGTAACCCTCCACCCTTGGCCTCCCCTCTCCCGGATTGGGTTGTCTGGTTTCCTGAAAGCGGGAAAAGAAAGGAGAGTTGTCCTGCAGGTTGGGGTTTTGTGAGTACCGGGGGAAGAAACTTAACCCAACATTTGGGGAATTACTGCCCTCCTGGGGGAAGTTAGGAGGGGAGTTTCCCGTTGTGATACTTACCTGATTGGATCCCCCCTTTGGCTGGGGGAGTCCATACATACCCCAAGATTGGTCGGTTGCCCTTGTATCGGGGACTGAAATAATCAGGGGCTTTAGGGGTCCCATTAGTGGGATTACCTTCCTGACTGCCACCTGTTTGTGAATCACCTGAAGGGCTTCTGGGTCTTTGATTTTGTGTAGGTTAATTTTGAGGCTCCCTCATCTCTAGGTCTAAAATGGGGGCAACCTTCAACTCTGCTACCTTAGCAGCAGCAGGGGTGTTGTCTTGCTTGGGGTTTTTGGACAGATTTTCTTTTTCTGCAGGTTTTTGGACTTCATAAATGCGGGTCGACTGCTCTATGACACGGTCCAGAGATCTTCTATCTTTTAAGTCCCTCACCAGCTGGGTCATAATATACTTTGGGAGTGCATGAAAGAAGGTGGTTACAAACTCCCTGCTATCCGTGCGCACCCTCCTAGTCGTTTGTGCAAAGGTGCGTTTGAGCTCCTGCACAAATTCTTGTGGGGCCTGATCTTCCCTGCACTGCAGATTGTAGGCCGCTTTTCTAGCCTCTTGGCGGTTTCTGTCGGTGGAAAAGTGTTTCAGGATGGCCGTCCTGTAGGTGGACCATCTTGAGTGGTTCTGGTCCTCCAGTCCAGCAAAGAAGATGGAGTACTCAGGCGAGAATGTCCATTTAACATACTCTATGCAGTTCTGGTTGTCTTTAAGGTGAAAAGTATCCATCATCTGCTCATAGAGTTCCAAGTGTTCCCAAACAGAATATTTTGCGTTTTTATGGTATGGGGTTATGAAACTCCTAATGGCCTTAATCTGCCTAAAGGGGTCTTTTGTCATAACTCTTGAGTTTATTTGCCTTCTTTGGCTTAGTCTCCCGAGTCTACTCGCCCTCAGACTCGGAGGCGCTACTACTTGTGGTCCCCTCATGATCTAGGCGCTCCCTGATTCTGTGAGCTTGAGAGGGGCTCGCAGAATGGTGTGGACTCTTTTCTCCACTCCTGTGGTGCACAGGAGATTAGTCTTCTGACCCCCCCCCTGCTCCCAGGGCTGGCAGAGTATTCCCCCCACTGCCCTACCTGCCTCATTTCATTTGGTTTTTCATCAAATTGAACCAACTGGTTCCTTGGAAGGTGGTATTTCTGTGGATCTAATTCCCTGACTCTCCCCTCATAGGAGACTTCCTCGTCAGAGAAACCAGCCTTAATGTTTGGGTATCTATACAGGAATGCCCGTCCATCCATTTCTGTGGGGCACTGACCTGTCGGTTCCATCATGCTTGGTCTATTAAATTCGGATGGCCGGGGGGCGTGGAGCTCCTGCATGGCCCGCGGCGCCACCATAATCCCTGCCACTTCCAGTCCCCGTTATGGGAAGCAATTACCAGCGATCGCACATGAACCTTCGCCGCACCTATCAACCGAGCGGGCCCTCGCTCCGAGTCGGATTTATTGCATTTCGGCTCGCTTTTCTTCCCGGGACCCGCTCTGCTCCAAGATGGCGGCATCGATACGATCGACGGAGGCTTCTCCATGGGGGGAGGGGCAGGCACGCTTATGCAACTGAAGCCGCCTAGCATCGCCAGCTCGCCCTCCCGCTCTGTCGGCCTTCTATCCTGCACCTTCTGATCGTGTCCGGCGGTGGCAGCTCCGGATCCCCTGGGCAGCACCTGCCACGCATTTGCTGCAACGGACTCACTGTGGCGAGCCCCGTCACTGGCACACATCCCGCTTCAGAGGCGGAGAAAGATCATTGACCCCGAGGTGTCCCGGGTCCGACCTCTCGGTCCGAGATACGGAGCCCCGTGCCCCTCCCACCCCGCACAAAGACCAAAGCATTTGCGGGCCCCTCGCCCGAGAGCGCTGGGTGCGGGTCCTCGCGCCTGCTGGGGGCCTCAAGCAGAGGGAGGCACACTCCGCAGGCACCCCCGCCTGGGACTACACAGCAGCGAACTTCCAGCGAAGTGTCACTTCGCCGACCAGGCCCCGGATCAGCGCCCCGACACTCATATGAACGTCGCACAGGAGGCCTCTTACCCTGCAGCATCCGGGGATCTCCAATCACACCCACGACTTAGTGGGTCCGGAACGAAGAGCTCCCAACACCTCAAACGCCCGTCACACCGGACTGCTGCATCAACCGCTCCCCAGGGCCCATGATGTCTCAACATCCTCCGCTGTCCTCGCCAAAACAGACCATATGAGGTAAGGAGCAGGGAAGGGTGAGTGGAACCGCCTGGGCTATAATCTACCGCTCTACGCCAATCGGGCTCCAGGTCACCTCACCTATCGGCCACTCCGGGATCACTGTAGCCGGCCCTAATCACCCCCTCGGGACCCAGTCATCATGCTCACCACCTCTCCCCCCCCACCCCCTTCTCCATCCACCTGGACCCACAAAAGCAAACTCCGAGGCCCCCCCGTGCCCACCTGAGAGCAAAAATCCATCATTCACATCCGCCCTCATATAGCCGACCTCCCAATGCTGGGTCTGGCTGGGTTGGAAGTCTGCGGGGGCTTCCGAACTCTGCTCTTGCAAGGTGACACCAAAGATCCCGTACGGAAAAACTCTATCACAGAGGCCTGATTGTATCAACATGTCTAAAAGCAACAAAGCATCCAAACAAGCGGACATTGTCTCCCTGATGGTCATCTCAGCGGCCGACAGATCTAAAAAGGGGGACCCGCCAGAAGACTCCACCAACATCCTCACGACTGCGACACCCACTGCAACCCAAGGTCCCTCCCAAATGGTCACCAAAACCGACCTACGAGACCTCCTATCAGCTCTAACTAAAGAAATACACAAAAGCACAGAAGAGGTCACGAACAAAATCACGATCTTGGAAAAGCAGGTGGCGAAATAGAACACCGAAGGGCCGAACTGGAATCTGAGGTCTATGACCAAAGATTTGAAGGAGAACTGGACAGGGACCGGATTACAGCCTGGAGGCGAGATGCAACCTCCTAGAAGCCAAGCAGGAAGATGCAGAAAATCGCTCTTGGAGGAATAACATCCGCCTACGAGGCATACCTACCTCTATCACAGACGCAGAACTAAAGCTCTGTCTCTGCACTCCTCTGGTTCATAATCACCCTCCCGGACACCTCACCCATGGAGCTGGATCGAGTACATAGAACATCCCCGAGACGGGAGTCCAACTTCCCTCCAGACGTTCTTGTCAGGGTCCACTTTTTCCAGCTAAAAGAAGAAATCATCTGTGAGGCAAGACAAATGTGAAAGATAACTTTCCGGGGAGCCACAATCTCACTCTATCAAGACTTGGCCTCCTCCACACTACAAAAACGAAAAACCATGCGACCATTAACGGAATGGCTACGCGAAAAACAAACCCCATACCAATGGGGATTTCCTGCCTCGGTCAGATTCAAATGGGACGGATCTCAGAAGCAAATCAGCTCACCAAAAGAAGCAATGAAATTCATGGGCCTCGGAGGTTAGGACGGCGAGTCCGGCTCTGAAGAACCTAACTGCCCCCAGCAGGACAAACCCTCAATAGGAGAATGGTCAAAAGTGGGCAGGCGACGCAGACCCCGAGGTCCCCCCAACAAAGATAACAAACCGGGATGACCAACCACCAACAACCTTGCAGTGCCCCGGCTCTTAAGCCTCTGGCACACATCCCTTGTGGGACACCACGTTCAAGAGAGGTACACCATTTGATCCGCACGGGTTTGAAACAATGTCCCCAGAATAATGAAGCCCATAAAGGACACCGTGCATTCTCGCCGACATTGCGGGAGCAACGTTCGAGCTCCAGCATATTCCTTATCAGCGGCCCAGTTGGCCATTGTCATGTGCTTAGGTGCCACCAGCTCGCCGGTGGCAGTAGGATGACAGTTCTCCTACCTGTTCTTGTTTTTGGGTGGAGGAGGGGATAAATGGGTTTCAGCGGTCCCAGGCTATGGAGAGGGGCACCTGCCTCTCTGGACATCGGCCTTACACTCAAGACAGCAGCACAACATAACAACAACGATATCTCCACGAGTCTAATGCAGCAATCACCCTTATCTATCAGACTCCCGACCCTGGGAGGGGCTGGGAGGGGCTCATGGACAGAGGCACATCTATTGCAAAACACAAAGCCAATGATATAACTATCCTCACCTGGAATGTCCAAGGCCTAAACTCGCCACTCAAATCAGTGGAACACAGACTGGGCCAACTATCGGGAGACATCATACTTCTCCAAGAAACCCACCTGCTGCAAGAAGACGAAGGCCGGGTGAGGTTCAGCAGGTATAAAAGAAGATACTGCGCCTCTTCTGGGCAAAAGAAAAGAGGAGTAGCAATCTTTCTAAGCGACAAAATCCCACTGTCAAAGATCACCATAAAGAGAGACCCAGATGGGTGCTCCCTCCTCCTAAAGGGCCTCTTCGAAGAACTCCCGATCACCATTGTCTCGATCTACGGCCCCAATACGTCTCAAGCTAATTTCATAGCAAACCTAACATCTATCATCACAGCATTCCGCGAAGGCCACCTCATCATGGGTGGGGATTTCAACTGCATGGCAAACCCACAAGTGGATAAGACCCTACCCCCCACAAACGCAGACTTCACGCATGCTCTTTCCATTGCCAAGCTGCTCAGAGAAACCGAAACTGTTGATGCCTGGGGGTTATTTAATGACAATGCGAGAGACTACACCCACTACTCCTCTGTCCACAAAGGATTCTCAAGAATAGACCTCATACTAATTTCTTGAGTCGTATTCCCCTGTCTTAACAACGCAGAAATCCACACCGGTATGATATCGGATCACGCCCCAGTCTCGGCTAATCTAGCCATCTCAAGTCAAAAGCACCCTGCCCAAAGACACTGGAAGATCAATGACTCTCTGTTATTATATATATATGCATCAGAGCAGAAACCGAAGGAAACCATTTCCAACTACTTCAAGGAAAACATGACAGAGGAATCCCCCATCAGCATTATCTGGGACGCCATGAAAGCAGTTGTCAGAGGCACGTTAATCAGCACCGGAGCAGAATAGAGAAGAATCTCAAACATCATGTCGGCCAGGCTGGAGGAAAAAGTAAAGCAACTGGAGAACGAACTAAAATTGCACAGCTCCAGAAAAACAGAAAGAGCCCTGAGAAAGGCAAAAACTGTGCTTGAAATGCATTGCGCCGATCGCACGGCCAAATCCTTAGCGTTTACAAGGCAATTTTATTACAGCAAAAGTAATAAGGCGAACAAAGTGCTAGCATAAAAACTGAAAAAGATTTGCTCCCGGAACAACATCCTGAAACTAAGAGGGGTAGACGGAAATTTGCACTACACCGAGGCAGAGAAAATCAAAGAACTACTCAATCACCACAAATCTATTATGTCAGGGACACCCACCACACTAGACAATCTGCCAGATTACGTGCGCACAATGCTCTCCAATGGCACATCGCAGCTGGAAGCCTTAGAATCCCACATCACTAGTGAAGAAATTATGGAAGCCATAAAAAATCTCAAAAACCCTGCACCGGGCCCTGACGGCCTGTCCGAAAACTTCTATAAACATTTTTCCAGAATCCTAGCACCCCAAATGGCAGCCCTATTCAACTCCTTCCTATCCTCGAAGTCAGTCACCGGCTCAATGGCGGAATCGCTCAGTCTTGCTGCACAAACCCGGGAAAGACCGCCTCTTACCGCCCAATCTCACTCCTCAACAGCGACAGCAACATTTTTGCCAAAGTGCTGGCTAGTAGGCTGGGCCCGATCCTGCCATCCCTGATTGACCGAGACCAAACGGGTTTCATACCAGGGAGAGCGACCCATGATAATATTAGGAGAACGATAAATATCATCGAAAGCGCTCATAGACTAAAGGTGGGAATGGCGGTCATTTCTTTAGATGCTCAGAAAGCCTTCGATCTGGTCGACTGGGGGTACATCCGGGCAGTTCTTGAGCGCCTCGGCCCAAACTTTATCACATGGCTAATGGCTAACTACCAATCTCCCACCACGCAGCTGCGAGTCAATGGCACCAGGTCAGAGACAATCCACATTTCCAGGGGCACCATACAGGGTTGTCCACTGTCACCACTGATCTTCGCTCTATCCATGGAGCCCTTTGCAGCAAAAATCAGACAAAACCCTAGAATTAGGGGGGTACTCGTGGGAAATCAAGAATACAAAATAGCACTATATGCGGACGATGTTTTAATAACTGCATCCAATCTAGCAGAATCCTTGTGCGCCCTGTGGGAGGAGATCACAGAATTCAGGACAATATCATGGTTCAAGGTGAACCTCTATAAATCCGCTGCACTCGCAGTCAACCTATCGAAACAAGAAAAAGCCTCCCTCAGCCCCCTCATGCCGATCCCATGGTCAACAGGCCCAATCGCTTACCTCGGGGTACAGATCCCCAATGACCCACTACGCTTACTCTAGCAGTTTCCCGCAATTGATTAAAGAGCTCCAAAAGGATCTTAAATGATGGAAACCCCAGGAAATGTCCTGGTTTGGGCGAATTACCGCCATCAAAATGAATCTAATCCCTAGATGGCTGTACCACTGCACAGCACTATCAATTCAGATCCCCGGTCCAGCCCTAATAGCCCTACAAAGGAAAATCCAAGAATTTGTATGGGGGGGGGGAGAAACCCTGCATCGGCAAACGAATAATGATGAGGGGGATAGCACAGGGCGGGTTGGGAGTCCCAGACCTGGCCAGATACACCCTAGCGGCGCAACTATTCCACGCATTCTCATGGGTCCAAGAATCAGACACACCGAAATGGACGCAGCTCGAAGAAGCTTGGTGTCCGGTCCCACCCTCCGCACTACCATACCTACCCAACATACAACCCCAAGCTACTAACGGTCCCCTACTAACGACTAGAACTACAGCCCGCTGCTGGAAGGCTGCGGTCTGAAAATGGGGCATGGCCGGCTCTCTAGGCCCCCTATCCCCCAACTGGAACGACCCAGGATTCTCTCCAGGCATGACCCCACAGAACTTCCAATCATGGAGGGAGGCCTGCAAATAACCAGTGATTTCCTAGAGGCAGGTGCACCCATTTCATTTGAAAGATGCAAAGCAAAATTTGGGGTGAACGAACGAGAAAGATTCCGCTGTGTCCAAATCCGACACTGGCTATCCCACAGAGCGACCAGAGAGAAATGCTCCAGAGAACTAACCGCACTGGAACTATCTCGCACGTCCCCTATTAGCAAAGGCAGAACCTCAATCCTCTACCGGCTCCTAGATAGGGCAGACCCATCTATAAAAGAGAGATACTTGCTTGAATGGGAAAAAGACCTGGACAAAGAAATCGATATCGAAAATTGGGGGAAAATCTGGACTAGGCTGCATAAAAGTTCGCATTGCATCACAAACAGGGAAGGGGGCTACAAACTCTGCTACAGGTATTATATAACCCCCGCACAAATCAACAGGGCCAAACCGAACATCAGGCTCATTATTCCACATGGTATGGACATGCCCGAAGGCTGAACTGTATTGGAGAGAGGTAATCAAACATATCAAGGACATCTCCGGCCTATCCATGCCCTGGGACCCCGGAATCATCCTACTGGGCGACACTGGCGAGGGCGCTTTCCCACTCTCGGGCCATATCCCCCAGCTATGTTCTCACCTACTCCTAGCAGCGAAAATCGCAATGGCCCGGGTATGGAAAGAGAAAGAAGGGCCCTCAGTGGCACTCTGGTGGGCGAAATGCTGGGACATAGCGGTCGCCGAAAAAATCACGGCAATCCGATCGAGCTCTCTGAATAGAGCCTTAAACATCTGGGACCCATTCATGGACTATGCTGCCAAATTTCTGGCTCTCACCAGAAGGCTCCCACTAACCAGATGGCTCCAAATCAACCCACTCCACTGATCCCCCCCCCAGCGTCGGGTTACAGCAACCCAGCATGCCAAAGGGCCCCCCAGCAACCAAGGACAGATCGGCCCACGGACATGAACATTCATTCCATCAATATGGCCCTTCCCTCCCCCCCTCGCTGCTTCCACCGAGAGACATAGTCACTTGATTATGCTTGCGATTGTTGATCTGCTGCCCTTGTACTCAATGTAATTCTCATTTATAAAAACCCAATAAAATGTTATGAAAAAAAATTCTGATGGCCTCATGGTTTCCGGCTCATGTGAACCGGCAGCCATGAAGTCAGCAATGCACAAAGTCTGAAATGGGTTTGAGTACCTTATTACAGAGGTCCTTATACTATGATCAAGGGTTGCCCTGTCCCTCTCTACCTGTTCAGGGTCCCTCAAGTTGGGATTAAATCTAGCACCCTCTTTGTCCAACCTTGCTAGTTTCTCCTTCTCAGCCCCTACTTCTTGATAATAAGCAAAGATCTTAGCCTTTTGCTCAGCTATCAAGGCCTCTATGACCCGCTCTTGAGCTGCTGGCGGAGCCCTTCTTTCTCCTCACAGAGGGCCTCATTGTCTCTCTGCGCTGCCTGTATGCTTTGGGAATAATGAGACAATTTCTGTTGCAGGAGACTCACCTCCTGAGTTTGTGCATCTTTGGTTTGGGTGTTCTCTTCCAGAGCTCCTTCTACCCGTCTGGCGTGCTCCAGTAGATTCCCATATTCTGTTTGGAGTTCATTTAGTTTCTGGGGGGCTAACTCATTTCCCTGTAATTCTGTTTTTAAATTGCTTACTTCCTGGCCCAGGCCGTCTTTCTCCTGATTTAGGGTGTACCTCTGTTCAGCCAGGTCATCCCTTTGTTTCTTGATGGTATTTAGTTTTTGGCGTTCTTGATTAAAGTTTGTCTGGAGGTGAAGCTCTCTTTCTATTAATTCCTTAATCTCCTCTTCCAATGTTTCAACCTGTTTTTGTAAAGCGATACTTGCTCTGAACAGGCTGTGTTATATTTTATTTGTTGTTTTAATTTCAGTTGACCCTCCTCCAGAGAGTCAACCTTTTCCTGACACACTATTTTTACTGCTTCTAGTTGGGCTTCTGTCTACATTATTCTGCTGTTGGAGAGCCAAGTCCTCTTTTAATTTTGTGATGGAATATCCAGCTTCTACCTCCAACTCTTGGCTCTTTAGTAATGTTTGTTCTGCTAAATTTAGATCGGTCTGAATTTTATTTAATAGTTCAGATTGATTCTGTGCAAGAGTCATATTTGCTTCATGCTTTTCCTGCATCACTCCCATGTGGCGATGCATGTAGGCCGCGATTCTAACAATTTTGATTTGCTCTTCTTTAATTTTTGGGGTCATATATAGCTCACTCAATACTTGGTGTAATAGGCCACCGTCCTGCCACATATCCAGGTTCATGGTGGTGACCTGTTGTGTTATTTCCTGTAGCCAGACTTTGTCGTCCTGTTCTGTCCATTCACCCCTGACAAATAGCTTGTGCATAAGGTTCTCCCTAGCCATATTGATTTTTACTGTGGTCATTTTGGACATGTTCTTTCTTTATTTATGTAAGGGTAACCTGTATTCTATTGCTTTCTGTCTATTTTAGGGTTGATTTAGCTTTAGTTTTCTAGACACAGGCCTGGTACTTAGTGTATTTGTTTTTGGGGGGTGCTTGTACAGTGTAACCCAGTATTACAATCACACAAAGTATCACTACCTTACAGGTTAGTCTGCTGTGTTAGACTGCCACGGATGGCAACCAAACTCAAATCCCAGCTAACGAACCCCCAAATTTGTCAAGGATTTCAATCCAACGACACACACCTTTGTCTCGGCGCTAGTATGTAGCGCATAACTGAGATGCTGTTCTCCTTATTTTATGCAGATTCAATTTGAGATGGTACACAACTCGTATCACACCCCCTTTTCAAATACCCCGAGTCACAATGGACCATGAACCAGGCTGGTTGGTGAAATACAATATTTATTTATTAATTTTAAAATTCAAAAGAAATCATACAACTTTTTAATATGGGGCAACAGTCACCAATGGGGTGATAATTACAATGAGAATGTAAGCAATGCACTTGGTTTAACCATCTAGTGGAACATATACAAAAACACCACGGAATGGGAGCACTTTTTAATTTAGGAAAGATAGCACCCAAGTTAGGATTTCCCCCTGCAATGTTCCCTCAACCCACAAATCAATTCTGGATATAAAGAAGCAGCAGGCAATCAGGAATAAGAGGCAGGAAACGGAATCAAAATCCGACCTTTCCTCCCCTAACAAGAGGGGAAAAACAGATTTTAAACCCCTTGCAATGTTATGAAATGAACTTGGAAATGGATGAATAAATAATTGTGTGTTAAAATGTTTATAGTGATCAAGTCGAAAAAATAGCATCGACAAACAAAAGCATCAAATACAAACCGTGGAATGCAAAAGCATCCATAACCTATATTTTACATGTAAAAGTGCAATTCCATTGGAACCAGTCCAACAATATACATGGACTGGTTTCAATGGAAATGCACTTTTACATGTAAAATGTAGCATTTTCATGCTTTTTTGCAACTTTACAACGTTACATGGCGCTGTCCAGTGCTGAAATTTCAGCACTGGCCAGCTCCTGGTACTGTTTTCCCCCACCAACCTCCACACCCACCCCCGCAACCCTAGCTCTAACCCTAATGTAACCCTTAATCTAAACCCTAGACTCAACCCTAACCCTAATGTAACCCTAAAATAACCTGTGCCCTAACCCTAATGTAACCCTAAACTAACCCTAGCACCAACCCTAATCCCCAACCCTAACCTTGATGTAACCCTAAGCTAACCCTAGCCCCAACCCCATCCCTTACCCTAATGTAACTCCTAATCTAACCCGAGCCCCAACCCTAGCCCTAACACAACCCTAACCCTAATCTAACCCCTAATCATAACTTTATATTTGGATGGATCCCTTGAATTTTTTTCAACGAAATGGCCATTCTATGGAATGGTATTTCGAGGAAAGAAATTCAATGGTTTGCTGTTGGATGCATTGTCATTCGATGGAATTACTGGATACCGTGTTAAAAACCTTGAAACAAATACAATTCCTCACTAAAGCAACAATGCAAAGATACTAACAATCACAAACAATGGATTACCAAGAGCATACAATTTGAAAAACGAGTGGAAAGTTCAAAACGGGTGCAGTCAAATGACACGTGTAAAAGTTGCATTTCCTTTCAATTTCCATGTAAATTTACAAACGGTTTCTTAAAAAAACAGGTGAAATATTGCAAATCGTGATGCGGTTTTTAGTCAGGGGAACAGGGGTACGTCACAGGGATATAACAAAATAGAAAGAATGGGGGTAGCTGCAGTTTTGAATGAGATTTTCAGGTTGAAATGGGGTTCACTTTTCGGAAAACAAAGCGGTCAAAATGAAGACGTCAGTTTTGAAAGAAAGGCAAATGTTACTTGCAATGAATTATCTAGACTATATTGTTGAAGAGGAACACAGTAAGCACCAAGCTTGATTCGCGAGGTCAGCCTTACCACCCCAGTCTTCAACCCTAACAATAAAATATATGGAAATTAGTTGGATTACTCGAAATATAACTACAGGCTTCCAGTTTACACCAGACAAGAAGAATGCAAAGAGAGATTGTGCTAGCACTAGAATCAAGGGTAGGGTTGCACAGATAATTCTGAGTTTTAACAAGTTATCAGGATAAGGATAGGATGGCTTAGAGTGTGGGAGAAGGACAAATGCAAGACAAGATAGACTATGGATTTCTATGGGGTTGGGATTATACTTCCAGTCCACTTTTAGTTTGGGATTTTTGGACCATCAACAGGTTCAGGTCGCCACACGGCAGCGCGCCTAGCAAAGGACAGCTGAGCAAAAGACAGCTGGGGAAGGTTGGGTCACTGGATGGTAATTCTGGTTGCTGGATGGCTGATCTTTGCACATGAATTGGAGAAACAGGTAACATTGAATGTTTCTTGGGTGGAACATTTTTAGAGGGTGTCGATTGTGTCAAGGGGTCTGTGAGGAATTGCAATGCATCTTCATTGTATTGAATTTCATCTTGTCGAGCTGTCACATGGTAGCAATGGTCCATGGACACTTTGTACGATTCACCGGTGACATTCCATTCAGTTTCCGGCCACTGGGCATAAGCATCACAAGTTTGCTTATTAACTGGACCAAGCTGCGCCCGAAAATAGTAGTTGCTCCATTGTGATATCTTTTTGGCAAGCAACATCTTTGGTTTCATTTGTTGTCTAAGTCTTTATACTTCTCTTCCTTCTTTGCCTCTAAGAGATGTGTTTAAAAACATGCTCAATGCATAGCACACATACAGGAGATACCATTTTTAAAACAAAAACATTATATGAATAAAACATCAGCCTAAAACCTTCCACAAAACAAGTTTGTTTGTTCTTTACCCTTGTTTTCTTAATTTTCTTCCAAACTGTGGGCTTCTCTTTGCCCACCGCACCATCAAGCTGAAAAGAAGTGTTTTTATATGGTTTAAATCAAGCAAATTTCATTTTGACGCAAACAAACATATGTTCATATCTACAAGCAGAACCAACTTCAGTGACTTGAAAACATTACAACATAAAAATGTATTCCAAATGCAATGTGATGTCCAATTCTATTAAATATTAGGCTATGTTCACCTCTGCTCCATGTGCCGCCTCGTTCTAATTCCACACCTTGGGGACATTTCTTGAATAAAATATTCATCAAAAGAAAAGTGTCAATCGTACTATTTAAATCTTTCATCGCACTTTATCACAAAGTAGTATGCTATAACCTTCTGAGATGACATGTACCTGATCTGAGATCACAGTGCAAAACATACTGATTGTAATGTCACCCTCAAAAGATTTCTTATCTATTCTGCATTAGGGAGGAAGTGTTAACGTTAGAACCGAAATCAGAAAAGTTTGAAACCGTGCACGGTTACATGCATTTCAGTCTCAAATAATATCCTTTGTAGGATTTACTTTCATTCTTGCAAGGGAACTGTAAGTACGTATACCTCGTACTCTGGACCTGTTGCAAAGGAGGAAGTGATTGTAGTTGAAGTTCCAGCATCCCCCTATAACACAGTATTTGTTTTAGTACGGATGAAAACTGTGAAATGGAACTGAGACAATGAGATGCAGACAATGGTACATATAGAGAAACACCCATACATGCCACTTATTGTAAATAACTGATAGCATACATACAAGTTTTCTTTTTTTTTTATTCTAAGCTTAACACAATCTTGTAAAGGACAAGTACAGTAAAACTACTTGATAGGCGAGTGAGCTTGATGTTGACTCCGGAAAAATAATTGATGCAGAATCTTGCTCCTTCATTTTCAGTACATTGTTATAAAGTAGTACAAGGGAAAAGTTAAAGTTGCATTAGATATGGGGGCAGATCAAATGCTCAGAAATTTCACTTTGTACTTGTCGGTAGGGCTCACCATTGAAATACTGGACGTGTCAGTGATTTCGTCACTTGTGAGGGTCTGTGCTTCCATCGGTGTGCTCTACGAAAAAAAGGGAAATGTCACAGATTACAACAACATTATGCGACTTTTAAAGGGCACTTGTTTAATAATGCTTATAATTCCTTGATTTATTAGAGGCTCCAGAAAGCGGGATCAGATGTCGAATAGTAAAAATTCAATACAATCTGGTAACTATGTAAACTTTAGTAAGTCAAATTTGAAGTAAATATACACTAAAAGCTCTAATCCATTCATGAAGTTACTTTTCAATACCCTACCTTTATTAAATCGAGATCATAGAGAATACTTATTTATGCAGACTATCATCATACATACCAACAAATATAACTAATTCATCATCCAGGACTCAACTGAGGCAGTGTGTGCATTAATTGAGTTGGAATTGCATTTGGAAGCAATTTACGAAGAACTCTAAGTCAACGCTTCTTTGTGTACGTCGATTGTTTTTACATATCGTCGGTAAAGTGCAGGCTGCATACGCGGAATCGATTGGCCCTCACATTGTTCAAGACAGTCTGTGCTCTACTTTCAATCTCGTACACAGGATAACCGCAATTTTCAATCCATCTTCTTATTAAATCAATATCCTTCGGGAATGTATGCAGGACTGTGCCCAGACTTTTGGCATGGCTCACAGAAGGGCAACTGTAAATGATACAAGCAGGCATTCTTGAAAAGTCTAAGATCTGTATACAAAATATAAATAATAATAAAAAAAATACTGTATGCATGTGATTGATGGAATTATATCACAGCTTTCTATGCAATATTTGTTTTAGTCAAAGAAGAAAAACCTGTGTAACCTAGTCGAATGACCACAGCAATAACTTTCTTACAGAATTGATTGGTGTACCGCAAATCGTAACATGTTACTCGTCCGTTGAATGTGCTTTCAAGCATCAAAAGGAAACCTGCTTGCAAACATGGACCACAAAAGATTCCATTCTATTACAATGGACAGTGATGCAATGTGCTATTTATCGAGAGCAAAATGCTTGAAACATTAGACAATGGTGAAGTCTTTGAGATAAATGAACATTACAATACTGGCTACATTAGGTGGAAATAGAAAGAAACTTTGAGATCAGCGATCGATGATTATATAGAGAAGTAAATAGATGACCTACCCTTACCTGGACGAACAAACGAGCCAATTCAGCAAGCAAGGGAGCAAGTAGCCGGGGAACAGGTAGCACGATGATGCGATACCTTGCAGATCTCAGAAATGTTCTCCTATTAAATGTCAAGGTGTTTATAAAGGATTTTAAAAAAGTGGATGTGATTGTGTGATGTGTTTGTTGCGGAGTCTTGAAGTGGAGTCACTGGGTCTGGGGAGGCCATGAGAACAATGGTCACCATGCAGAAGATCCCTTTTGAAGTGTACATGGTGTTTGGCACCTTGGCCGTTCACATCCTCCCTGCCTGTTACACTCAACTGGTCTCTGCGGAGGCGTTGGGGCACGGTTGCAGCCCTCTGTGCTTATGTGGTGACTGGTGGTTATAGGGGATGCTGCTCGGGACTGCTCCTGCATGGAGAATAGGGGGTGTGAGTATGCCAGCTTGTGCGCCTGATCCCCTTCCAGACCCCTTCTCCCAAACCGTGGTACCCGTGGGATGCACTGTCCCTGGAAAGCTCACCTGTTGATTAGTTTTGGCGAGCACTCCATCCTGCTGCTTCTGGCAGGGGCGCTTGTATGATCTGGACCTAGTTCCTTCACTGGTCCCTTGCACGTGGTCGTCCAGTCCTGCTGCGACTAAGCCACTCTACTTCAGGTAAGTGTTCCTGTTTGCCTTTGTCTTTCCTCGTATGTTTTTGTTGTATTGTAAAGTTTGTTGTCTTATATTGCTGTCCGTTCTGCTTTTGATTTTTGCACTTTTGCTTTCCTCCCTTGCAGGTGATGTTGCCGGCCAGCAGAATCTGCAGAGCTCGATGCGGCAGCCAGAGGGAACGAGGAACGAAGCTGCAGCGGTACTGTAGCTGGTAAGTTAACTAGGGGGCGCGCGGGGTTCAAATGCGCCGCGGCCCTAGGACATATATTCTAACCTTATCTGTCTTCTTCACAGGGTTCGAGTTTGTGGATGCGGAGCGCGGTGCAACGGGATCAAGATCACTGGATGTCTGCAGATGAAGCGATGAAGCACTGGTTTCCTGGAGGTGAGTATGCAGGAGAACGCCTGGTTTCAAAGGTAAGTAAACTGGTCTAAGCGGCGGTGAGCGTCACGTTGCACACGAGTGCACAGTAACGAGAAGCACCGGCCTTAAGGATGGAGCAGCTTATATAGCTGAGCTTCTGAAGCCACGCCCACCAGGTTCAGCCTGCCTGCCACACCCGATGAGTCAGCACATGAAGATGATCTCTGGAATAAAGGCTTTCAGCTCCTGGAAGTTCTTGTAAAATAAAAGCACTCCTGTACTGACATAAAGTGTTCCTGCTCACATCTCTATATGAGCCTGGCGCCAAAGGCGCCAGGACTGAGTCCACCCAGGGCCTCTGTGTTTATGGGACCCAAAGGGACATAAGTAAGTCAAGTGAGCCATTGCCCCATTACTAGATGGTGTGGTTTTTGTGTTCTGGGGCCTGTGGCCATGACAGCACGCCCCCTCAAGGCCCTTCTCATGGGTGGTTTCCCACCTTGCCCTGGTTGCGGTGGAACTACCTGATTAATCGTGGAGCATGGAAATGCTCACTAGGTTCCCAGGTCCGATCTTGGGGTCCATAACCTTTCCAGTCTATAAGGTAGTATAACTTGGACCAGACCATCTTCGAGTCTAGGGTCCTCTAACTTTGTATTCTGGTTCTCCTTCAACTATTTCGGGATCCGGTGGAGTATCGATCTGCGTACTTGGTCTCAATGGTTTTAGGATGGAGACATGAAACACCTGGTGGATCCGCATGTGGGCCAGTAACTATAATTTCATGGCCGCAGGGTTGATCACAGCCTTGATAGTTTAGGGTCCTAGATATCTGGGATGGAACGCCCGTGGTTCTTTTCAGGTTTTCTTTTTATGCTAACAAAACCTTGTCTCAGGCTTGGTAGTTGGGAGCTTCCCTTCGGTGTCGATCCGCAAACTGCTTCTGTTTCTCTTTGGCTCTGGCAAGATACTCTGCTGCTTCCTTAAGAACCTGGGTGATGGTTTTGTGTAAGGTCATTACAGCGGGCATTTCTAATGATTCGAGTGGGTCAAAAAGGGATGTCTTTGGATGTCGACCGTACACTATGTAGAATGGGCTTTGTCCCGTACAGGTGTGAATGGAATTGTTATATGCGTATTCTGCTAACCAAAGTATGTCCTTCCAGGTATCCTCGGTTTGTTGCAGCATACACCTTATGTATTGCTCGAGGGTCTGGGTAGTCCGTTCGGTCTGGCCGTCGGTTTGGGGGTGATGGCTTGTAGATAACCAGAGGTCGATTTTGACAATTTTACAACACTTTTTCCAGAATGCAGAGACACACTGAGTTCCTCGGTCTGATATCAATATTGATGGGAACCCGTGTAGCCGGACAATCTGTTCCAAAAACAAGGTAGCCAGAGTAAAAGCAGTAGGGAGACCTTTCAGGGGAATAAAGTGGGCCATTTTGGAGAACAGATTTACGACGACTAAAATAGTTTTGTATCCATTACAGGAGGAAAGGTCTGTAATAAAAATCCATCGATAGCATATGCCAAGGTGCTGGGGGTACTTCTAAAGAACGTAGCAGACGTGCAGGACTTTGTTTTTGGGACTTGTTGTGCACAGGTGCCACAGGTTGCAATGAACTGGACAGTGTCCTTTTGCCAAGTTGGCCACCAGTAATTTTTCTTTATTTTAGCTAGGGTTTTGGCTATTCCCGGATGCCCTTCAACAAATGAATCGTGATAGTTTGCGATGATTTGATTCTGTAATTTCTTATCTGGGATGTACAATCGTCCTTGGTTGTCTACGATCGTATACCGGTCTCCCTTTCCTAGCCATTCCTGTTGGGCTGGTGGACTCAAGTGTTGCAGGTCAGATTTTAAATTGTCTAGAGTGGTGGTTGCAGCAATCATACCTTGGATTCGTCCTTCCGGGATGATGGCCACGGGGTCTGGTGTAGTGAATGCCTCTTCTCCCTCACTCATGCGAGACAGGGCGTCTGCTTTTCCATTGCGTACTCCGGGTCTATAGGTGATGACAAAGTTGTATTCTGCAAAGAAGAGAGCCCAGCGGAGTTGGCGTGATGATTGCGCTTTAGCGGTCTTCAGATATTATAGATTGCAATTATCCGTGACACCGGTGACTGTATGTCTAACTCCAAGAAGATAATGTCTCTAGGCTTTGAACGCTCCCTTAATTGCTAGCAGTTCTTTATCAGTGATTGCATAATTCGATTCAGGGGCTGAAAACTTGCAAGACCAGAATGGCATGGGATGCAACTGACTTGTTTCAGGGTCTCGTTGTCATAGGACTGCTCCCACTGTTATTTTGAAGCATCAGTTTCGATCACGTATGGTAGCTCTGGTCGAGGATGCCGTAGAATTGGTGCTATGGTAAATGCTTGTTTTAGCTCCTGGAAGGCTTTCTCTGCCTCTTCGGACCAATTAAATTATTTATTTTTCTGTAGTAAAGAGGTGATTGGCTGGACGATCTGGGAGAACCCGCAAATGAACCGGCGATAAAAGTTGGCAAACCGAGTACACTCTGTAATCCCTTTAAGGATGTCAGTGAGGGCCAGTTAAGGATAGCGTCTACCTTGCCCGTGACCATGCGTACGCCCCGTGGTGTGAGAATAAAGCCGAGGAAGTCTGCCTCTGTCACATGAAAGAAGCATTTCTCCAATTTGGCATATAGCCGGTGTTGCCGCAGTTTCTTCAAAACTGCCCGGACATGGTTGATGTGGTCCTCCTTTGTGGTCGAATAGATAAGAATGTCCTCAATATTGACAAGAGCGCAGACGTCCCAGTTCACGCAGCACATCATTCATGAAAATTTGGAACGCCGCCGGGGCATTACATAGTCCAAAGGGCATAACCTGATATTCATAAAGGCCATATTTCATGTGAAAGGCCATCTTCCACTCGTCTCCTTTTTTGACTCTTACTAGATGGTAGGCCCCTTGTAAGTCTAGTTTTGTATATATCTGAGCGTTTTTGACATGATCCAAGAGCTCGGGGATAAGCGGTAACGGGTACCGTTTTTTTTACCGTGATCTGGTTAAGTGCTCTGAAGTCAATGCAAGTTGTCAGGTCTCCCTCCTTTTTAGGCACAAAAGAGAAGGGCAAGGATGCAGGGGACTTGGACAGACAAATTAAGCAATTTGCCAGATACTGATCGAGGTAGGTTTTTAGATGCTGGTTTTCCTGTTCTTTTAGGGCGTAAATCCGGCTGCAGGGAGCTTGAGCTCCAGGTACCAGATCAATTTGGCAGTCATACGGTCAGTGCGGAGGTAGGGTGTTTGCTTTCTCTTTTTTGAAATACATTTTGGTCATCCAGGTATTCAGGTGATAGTGAACTGGTGAGGCTCAGTATGGTTTCTTTCTTTGACGGACCTGGGTTGGTAAGAGCTTTTAAAGAGAATCCCTTGCTATAACAGGTGTTGGCACAGTCTTGGGGAAAGGTCAGAACTTGTTTACGCTAGTCAATCCTTGGATTGTGGGTCCCCAGCCCGGGGATTCCAAATATCAACTGGAACTGGGAAGCGCTGATGAGATAGAAGGTGATGTTCTCTTGGTGACCGTCCTGACACAGCAGCGTGACCTTCTCGTTGTAATGCGTCACTGGGTCGGATGATAGCCGAGATCCATCAACTGCTGTGACGTTTTCCGAAACCTGCTTCTGTCGGAGAGGAAGGCCTTTCCGGGTAGCCAGATTCTGGTCCATGTAATTTCCCACAGCCCACTGTCAATGTATGCCTCCAATGCATGTATTTTCGACGGTTGCTTGTGGTTTACCAGGAGCACAGGGATGACTAGATGTGAGGTCTGTATAGGTTCCTTTTCACTGCTCGACAAGTGGACCCATATGCTTGCCGGGTACTGGAGTTTCCCGAGTCCTGTTCTTCTTCTTCTTCACCCTTGTCAGTTGCTCCAACTGCTTTCCTGGGTGGTTTTAACGGGCATTCCCAGAGATAGTGACCTGCCTTACCACAGTACAAACAAAGCTGCTGCTGTCTCCTTTTCTCCCTTTCTGCCTTGGTGAGCGGGCTCTGCAAGCCTCCGATTTTCATTGGCTCGGACTGATCGTGGGATTTGGTTTGATTCTCACGGGGTCATACATAGACCGACCGCCCCTCAGCCTTGGCCCGATCCATCTTCCGATCCTGCAATCTGTGATCTAGCTGCACTGTCAGGTCGATGTATTCAGCACATCTTTCCGGGGGATTTACTACTTGGTCTAATACGTCCTTAAGTTCTCCTTGCAAGCCTTGGTAAAAGAGCATAGTTCTTTTCTCCTCTGGCCACTTAGTTTGTGCTATCAGACGATTGAAGGAAGCGATAATGTTAGTAGGTCTTGATTACCCTGCTGTAGTGATAACAGTTCATTGTCCAGAGCCCGCCCTTGAGTATGCCATGCAAATAGTTTCTCCATTTCACGCTGGAAACCACAGAAGTCTTGAAGCAAAGGATCGTCCTGGTTTACCAAGGGTATTGACCAGTCCGCTGCACTACCTCCCAAATATGAGAGTACAAATGCCACTCTTGCTTGATCGTTGGGGAATGCCCCAGGTCTGCCCAAGAAATATAAGCGACATTGATTCATAAAGATGGCGTACTTATTCGGATCGCCTGTGAAGCGTTCTGGCGGGGTCAGGGGGAAGCCCCGGGAAGAACCACCTGTACTGGCGTGGGCTGTGGAGGCACAGCTGGAGGGGGAATACCCCGGCAGTGGGACCTGGCCTGCTTGTGCCTGGAGCATTTGCCTTGCTAGTTCATCTGTCCGCTACTGGTTCACAATTAGATCCCTCCTTAGGGCATTGGTTTCCTGTATTGAGACATGAACTTCAGCCCGTAACTCTCCCAGTAGTCGGACCAACTGGTCCGTTTCCAAAGCTTCCATAATGCCTGGGCAGAGATTCGAAGAGTCTTCAGGTTCTGTTACGCTCACCTGGTCTCTGCGGAGGCGTTGGTGTGAGGTCGCTTATGTGGTGACTGGTGTTAATAGGTGATGCTGCTCGGGACTGTTTGTGCATGGAGAATAGGGAGCGTGAGTATGCCAGCTTGTGCGCCTTCCAGACCGCTTCTCCCAAACCGTGGTACCCGTGGGATGCGCTGTTCCTGGAAAGCTCACCTGTTGATTAGTTTTGGCGAGCACTCCGTCTTGCTGCTTCTGGCAGGGGGGCTTGTATGATCTGGACCGAGTTCCTTCACTGGTCCCTTGCACGTGGTCGTCCAGTCCTGCTGCAACTAAGCCACTATACTTCAGGTAAGTGTTCCTGTTTGTCTTTGTCTTTCCTTGTCTGTTTTTGTTGTATTGTAAAGTTTGTTGTCTTGTATTGATGTCCGTTATGCTTTTGATGTTTGCTTTTTTGCTTTCTAAACTTGCAGGTGATGTTGCCGGCTGGCAGAAGCTGCGGAGCTCGATGCGGCAGCCGGAGGGAACGAGGAACGAAGCTGCAGCAGTACAGTAGCTGGTAAGTTGTTAACTAGGGGGCACGCGGGGTACAAATGCGGCGCGGCCCTAGGACGGATATTCTAACTTTGTCTTTCTTCTTCTTCACAGGGTCCGAGTTTGTGGATGTGGAGCGCGGTGCTGCGGCATCGGGATCAAGATCACTGGATGTCAGGAGATGAGTCTGCAGATGAAGTGATGAAGCACCGGTTTCCTGGAGGTGAATATGCAGGAGAACACCTGGTTTCAAAGGTAAGTAAACTGGTACAAGTGGCGGTGAGCGTCACGTTGCACGCGAGTGCACAGTAACGCGAAGCACCGACCTTAAGGATGGAACCTTATATAGCTGAGCTTCTGAAGCCACGCCCACCAGGTCCAGCCTGCCTGCCACACCCGATGAGTCAGCACATGAGGACGGTCTTTCAACTCCTGGAAAGTTCTTGTATAATAAAAGCACTCCTGCACTGAAATAAAGTGTTTCTGCTCACATCTCTATATGAGCCTGGTGCCAAAGGGGCGCCAGGACTGAGTCCAGCCAGGGTCCCTGTGTTATGGGTCCCAAAGGGACATAAGTAAGTCAAGTGACCCATTGCCCCATCACTAGATGGTGTGGTGTTTGTGTCCTGGGGCCTGTGGCAGAGACACTGCCCTCTTGCGAGCGCATGACCAAAGGTGCGAACTGCCATTGATACTGGAGGGTCGATGGATGGGAATGAGGCGAATGCAAAAGTTCTGTAACACTGCTGAAGGGAGACACACTTATGTGGATTGCAAGAGCAGGGTCTTGAAGAGCGGAGTCTGGAGACACTGGGTCTGGGGAGGCTATCTGAACAATGGTCACCAATCAGAAGATTCCTTTTGAAGTGTATATGGTGTTTGGCACCTTGGCTGTTCCCACCCACCCAGTACCGGCGTGGAGTATAATGGAGGGGGGGATGGAGTGTTGCGGACGAGGTGAACATAAAAAGGGCACCAACCATTCTTTCATGTCCCTCATAAACGATTGAGTGTGTTCTTGATTGACTGAAAAATTGAAACAACTGTTTGTGTATGCTCATTTGTATTTTATTTAGTTTGGTGATGTTAATGGCTTACGAAAAACTACAAATTTGATACTTGAGGTTGCAGCACAGTATGTGAACATCCCCTGTACTGTCCGCTATGACTAGGGAATTTTGCGTGAATGCCTTCGACGACAAAGGCGGATATTACTTTTTGAACGTGGAACCCAAGCCTCCCATAAAGCCACTATGTAAATGAAAGGTAGGCCCACTTGCCTGTACCACCTGTGGAAGAGAAACATACATACTGTAATTGAATGAACCTGATAAGTGTACAAGCCTTACTACTTCATGGATAAATGAACTTGGACTTTGAAGTGTCGACACTTTACAAAAGTGAACACCAATTCAATCCATAACGGTTTGGGCCACAGAAATATTGTTTCTTAGTTGAAAGTGAAAGACATGTAAGTGAAGAACACTCTGATTTCAAAAGGCGAGAGAAATGTATTCAATTTGCATACTACATTCATTTGTCAGTGATCGATCAAAGTTACGACAATGTAGGAGATAAACATGAAATGTTAGTCGTTTCAATGGTCAAAATGACATCACATCTAGAGTGCACTTACTCGTTATTTGGATTTTGAGGGCAAACTGTTGCGTGAAGTTCGTGCATAAGGACCATTCTAATCCGCAACACGGACCTTGTGAGGCAGGCTGCCTTGAAGTCATGCAGCTCAGTAACGAATAGCAGTGGTGTCGGCTTCTGATATGTAGGTCAAGCATCCATTGTTTTCTTGGCCGCAGCCTTGGTTGGCATGACCTTGCAACGATTGCAGGTACACCAGGTGGAAACGTCTTCCATGCGACTAGGCTCAGGCTCATTATTCCGGTTGATTCATCTTCCCAACTATCGTTCGATTCCCCATCGTTTCCGCATCTTTCTATTTTAATGACTTTCTCCTTGGAATAATCAGGTTCGCACTGGTAGGGCTGTATTGTTGCCATTATCTTTTTTTTTTTTTTTTTTTTTTTAATACACAAGTAACAATTTGAAATCAATAGTAATGCTATTGTAAGTATCTGTTCACAGGGGCTTTGTACTACAGAGATAGCTGAACAGAGCATAAACGAGTCATAGGCGATCCAAAAAAAATGCAGTGAAACAATTGAAAAAGCAACTCTGATTTTGTCTGATGAGAAGGGGTCTGTTTATACTTTTTGAGGAAAGAGGCGTCCAGCCATTTCCATGGAGACACATCAGTAGCTTGTGCACAGAGAACCTTGACACGAGACGTGCATCAGCGTTGTGAAATGGGCCGTACCCGTCTAGTGATGTCAGCTTAAGGAGCGGGTGATATCATTTAGTGCTGCAAGGGCACTTGAACTTAGGGCGATGGATCAACGGATAAGATTAGCACAAGATCGCCACGCCAAACCCGTTGTTTTCGCATATTTTAAAGTGAGAAAAACTAAGGTAAGATGCAAAGGAAAAATGTTTACGATCGATTACAGTAGCTTAAAAATACATGCCCGAACACTCGGGACAATAACATTTTTGAGCGCACTTCCCCTTTAAGCTTTTACATTTGAAGAATGTCTAAGTTATGAATTGATGACCAACTCTTCATCTAGTACACAGGTCACAAACTAGGTCAGGCTGTTACCAAACAGACCTTATCTAGATGGATAATTCTGGCAATATCGGAATGTCAGAGGCTGGCAGGAAAAGACCCCCCTGAAGGTTTAAGAGCTCACTCCACCAGGGGCATGGCTACATCTACAGCCCTTCAAAGGGGCGTACCAATTAGAAACATTTGTGAAGCAGCAACGTGGTCTTCCATCCACACGTTTACTAAGCATTATTGCCTGGAGTCTTCCCTTGGTCAGGATGGTACTTTTGGCAAGGCAGTCCTTCACTCTAATTCTACTCCCTCCTCCAACCCTAATACTGCTTTTAGTCTGTAAAGAAGAGGAATATGTGGGAGGACACAATCCATTCGATGAACAAATTACTTACCCCTGGTAACATTCTTTCGATTGGATGTTCCTCTCACATATTCCTCTTCGTCCTCCCATCCTACCCTTCAGTAGAATTTCTCGTGCTATTACAGCCTTCGTTCCATCAAGGCTGAGTATGGTCACTCCCATGTTTTACGGGTATCTGCTGCAAGAGGAGGAAAAACGGAACTGAGGCCAACTGGCGCTGCACGTGCTATATATGATTTAGATGACATCGCCCCCGACAGAGGCCTTCGAGGAACATTGACTCGACGCCATCGACGCACAGCGCCCTCTGCCGAAAATGTTTTCCGAAGCAGCTGAAGCTGGACAACAAGTGTCAAAGATGAGGAATACGTGGTAGAAACATCCAGTCGAAATAACGTTACCAGGGGTAAGTAACTTGTTCTTCTGGCCTAATGGGAGGGAAAGTGTAAATCACATCCGGTCCTTATGTGATTCAACCCTTTAAGCCATCTTCAGGACACAGAAGAGATGGTAAAGTATGGACGTTGAGAGGCTCATTTCCAGTCAAATGCGATTTACCAAAGATACAAAAAACACAATACAAACCGATTAAAAAAGAGAGATTAAATTCTCCTGACCTGTTGCCCCTCCATGTGTTCCTCCCGGCTAACGCTGCCCCCAGGATCAGACATGTCTGCCTTTCCCTGACCATATGAGAGGGGTTCCAGGCCAGGTTTCCTGGGTGAATCACTTTTGATTCATCACATCTTTCTGATAGATTCACTTCAGCATTGCCTGAAGCCAAATATAAAGATGTTCCGTTCTTCTCAGCAGGCAGTCCCATGTACGCTGACATGTTGGGCAATAAAGGGAGTTCCTCATAGGAACGGGAGTCATTTTTCCCTAAGGGGGAGTCACTTACCTCCCTAGCCTCAAAGGGGGTGGCTTCTCCTTGGGGAGAAGGGGCGAATAACCTTGATTCGTCACAGTGCATGAAGGCATTGAGAGAGCATTTCTCTCTGATGGCTTCACGCATCAAAAGTAGGGCTATGCGCTATGGTTTCTGTGTCCCTGCATTTTTATGCTATAACTGCATATCCTCCAGTCACTCTTTTTTGCGATATTTAATCATCCATTTGCACCAAGGAGATGCTAGAAGCAAAACTAAATGGGTAATTTCGGAGTAGAGCGCATTTTGCCTGAATGTTAACTTGCACCGCAAGCTGATTGATTGTACTTTGTCATGCTCTGTCCTTTAGAATTACCAGCTTCTCCCATGCTAGCTCTGCTTTTGTAAATGCACTAAATGTATAATTCGAATACATTTCGTTTATCATTAGCTTTCCAAGGCCAGGTAGTGCTTTGCTTGTAACACTGGAGTGATGTGACCATTACAGCAAATAGAAGTGGCTACCCCACAGCTTCATGTTTTGCTGCTCAAGTGGGTGTTTAGGGTAGGTTTAAGAAACTTGACAAAGAAGATAAAAGTAAAGCACAAAAACAGCAACACTGAAACCCTTGTTCGCTCTGCCTGAGAATAGGTCATATTTTTACAATATATCGGACTCTGAAATTAAGCATAACATATGAGAACACGTTTTTTAACACCTTGTAATGGATATGCAAAATGATAAACATGACAAATTGATTGTTCCATATATTTGATTCTTATCAAATCACAGATGTAATGACCAATTAGTATATATGTTACATTAATTGCAAGAGAAAATATTGCATGGTGTTTTTTCCTTCTGGCTGAGGCAGTTGGTTTACTCACAACTATCCTTCTAGTGCCAGCTCTTGACATCCAAAGCAATTGGATGTGACTAGCCACTTATGTACCGAGTTCGCTATACCATGTCATCACTAAGTGATTTCAGTTTTCATCGTATAGCTCCCGGTCTTGGTTGGATTTCTTTGCTAGATGGTCTCTGAACCCAAGTCTGTGCATCTTTTTGTCTGCATTTCAGTTCCCTATATATGTCATTGTCAATTCCAAATATCCTGTTCAGAATCCTTTGCACAAAATCTGGTATCTTGGGCCTAGGCAAACGCATCACTGTATGTTTAGCGAGTTGCTGTAAGGCAAGGTTTACAAATCTTTATTGCTCTGACTCGAGACCTTCCTCTTCAAGGAATGGCTCCTCCCCAACACCTAGGTCCACACATCTTGCACTCCCCACCCTTATTGAGACTGATTGATCTGCTCCCCACTAGCTCCTGCTCTGGTTGCTTGTAGATCCCTTGCTGCCAATTGCCCACCCTCGCCCTCCCCTGTTAGTTCCCTGCTCCCTCACTGTGTTCTTCCCCCTTACGAATACAAAGTGGTCCGTTGCTTCCTGACGCTAGGTCTGCACGCAATAAATACCCTAATAATAACATTCATAAGAGAGATCTCCATTGGGTGTTTTAGGAATCTGACTGCCCTCTGTCACCAATATCTCATTCAGTACCCCATTCCAATCCATGTTGAAGCTAGGGCATTACCACTACAACTGAGGTAGAGTTCTCATATTCATGCCATATTGAATATGCAACACAACCAAGCGGGAGTTCTATAAAATCACGTTAGCCTTTTAAAGTGTATGGCTAAATCTGACGTGGTCTGTTCACAAGGTCTATCCCATGCCTCATATGTTATGGGTACCCTCAGCACATCCCGCCCTAGCCATTTTGATTGGACCTTTGGCCCTAGCATTGAGTAGCACACTTTATAGGGTTCCTTGTGATAATTTTGCCGCAAAAATATCGCCATACAAAAATATCGCCATATTTTTGCTGTGAAATTCACATTGGAACCCGCAACCCCCGCATCACTTTTTAATGTGCGGGGGACACCCCCGCAACCTCCGCTCCCACATAATATCCCCAATAAAAATATCGCCTATGGCGAACCAAACGGCCATATTTACGGCGATATTTTTGTTGGGGATACTACCTGATACCCTTTATAGTACATTGACTTGATCTGCTGCCTGCGGTGGGCAGGATATATTGTAATGGGAGGGGCTCTAGGAAATGTATCCACCCTGCCTCTTGTGTGCATACTGCATGGGGGATACGCTAGAAATGGCCACGCTATCCTGAGCAAACTGTATGAAATTCCCATATGTATTCAGGTCACCTAATGTCTGCATCCTTTTCTGTTCCTGTATTGTGTGTGCTCATAATTGCGAGCAGGGAGCTGAAATGGTGGTGTTAGCTTAATGTATTTCAAAGTTTCTGCCCATGCTTTGACACCGGCACTCGCACATTCCTCTTTCATGTATGTGAAAACACCAAGAAGCAGCCAACCTAAAATAGTGCTGCTCTGTTCATTTCAATACACATTCGAACACCGCTCTTTCTGGTCTACGCATGGCACCATATGGTAATACTCTGCTGCAGAATAGACCAGGAACTCATCCCATCGCTCCTTTTCTTTCTTTCACCAGGCTAAGGTCTGAATACCCTTGGTGGTTGCACAATACGACACTCTGTGAAATCTGGGCACTCTGATACTACTATGGTGGTGATTTGGCACAGTATAAAAGCGTATTAACATGACATAATGTAAAGTGACAGTCTTCCCCTGCTCAAGTGATTATGTTCTGTCCCTACAAAGAAATTACAGTATATCGGGCAGGTGTTGGTGAATTCGGTGCTCTGTCACTCCATCTATGGCTTCACCTGCACTGATATATATGACAGTTATAATCTCCTCCACTGCGATCTTTTTCTCACTTTTGCGCACTTATGGTCATCCAGTCTATGGCCCTCATTACGACCCTGGCGGATTTTTTCCGCCATCGACGGACTTTTCCGCCATGGCGTAAAGTCCGTTTACGCCATGGCGGATTTACCGCCCCATTCCGAGGTTGGCGGGGCGGTAAGTCCCCATTGACCCATTTACCCTTCCCCATTCCCATTTCGGCCCCATAGGGCTCAATGGGAGTGGGGAAGGCGTTAATTACGCCACCGTACATTACGGTGGCGTAATTAACACCAAGGTCCCATAGCGCCATGGATTTTTACGCCCGCAAAAAGCGGGCGTAAAAGTGACCATGGCGCTTTGGGAACTCGTAGTTGGCGGTAAGGGGTCGGCGCAGCTAACGCTGGCGTAAACCCCTTACCGCCATGGTCCTAATGAGGGCCTATGTCTTGAAGCTATGTTTCCACCTCCTCTTTGAAGATGGGAAGTGTTTGCTGGTAGAGTATCTAGTCAAATGTGTCAGATATATTTCTTTGTCAAGGTGCAAAACATTTCTGTGGTTGTTAACAAGACTATCTTTGCAATTAATGCCTCACTCATGACTTATTATCAAGGCAATCTTTCCTGGGTTGCTACCTTCTTAGAGATACATGTCTGTCAATTAACATAATGTTCCACGAGGGTAAGTCCCCAAACGTACTATTTACGAACCTAATGTGTGCTAAAGTGTGTTTATTTTTAGCATTATCTTCTTCTTCTGTCATTCAAATTTGCCCAATTCAGTTTGTATGGTATGTGTACAGTTGGCTAACTGAAAACTCCAAGCCTCAGGCACGGTTCAAGTCTTTTTATTTTCAGTTCGATCTATCTCAGGGCCTAAGGCAGTCCCTTTCTCCAATCTAGAAATGCACCTCCTCCCTAGACCAGGTGTCCCTAACCCGATAGTAGCTACTGACTATTGACCCCTACTGTCTATGGTTGTACTTAAGATAAAGGTCAATACCTAAAGGACCAATACCTTATCCAGCCAACCACCTTCTGGAACTTCCTAGACCAACCCTACACTATCCAGTGGTTAGGTATCTATAAACAAAAAATGGACGGTCCCTTTCAGATCCTCTGCCAGATTCGGTTCCCTACCTAGCACGCCCACATACCCCTTTCCCTATCTTCCTGATTTTCCCTTCTTGCTACTCTCCTTTCTCCGACCCATCGGCCTCCTTCTCCAAGTCTTTCTCTTCTGTCCCTACAAAGCCTCATACTCCTATGTCTTGCATCCATCATTTTGATGCTATTTCTCCCTCCTCCACACCCTTCTACCGACTACTACTCTCTCCTCCAAAACTACTACTCTTGTCCAAAACTCCAGCACACCTTCTTTACAATCACCTTCCTTTCACTTTCACGATCACTTTGCTGTCACTCCCTACACGCCCTCTAAAAATCTCACACACTACCTATGCTCTCACACTCAGCACCCAATGCCAATTTCTCTCACCAACCAATGCCTTGCCTTTTCTGTAAAATGCCTCCACATGCTAATCTACCATCTCTTCCCCCTGCTGCTTTCTTGGTCTGCCAACAACTTCTTCTCTGACCTCACCCAAACAACCCACACCTTCCTGCTTCCTGTTGCCCTATTTATGTTCCTCCCACCCTGCCCAATCTCTTCTTTCCATTAGGTCCCCTGCCAATCTGGCCCGGTCTTTCCCGCCCACGAGGTGTTACAGACTTTAAATTGTGAGTTAAGCCCTTCCTCTTTTCGCAGTGTGGGACCACTGCGAGATATTAATGGTGGCCTGTGTTTAATAATGTCCAAGTTTGTTAGGAGGCCAGTGGATGGCACATTTGGAGGTTGTGGCTCCTGGTTAAATGCCTGGTGGTCTAAGGGCCTTTTTTGCATCCTTGTTTCAACCAGTGCTAGAGAGCAGTACGCAGCATCCTGCGTGGCTGCCGGAGCTCTGGGTACCGACCTTGACACATGTGCAACATAACCACTCAAGAGAAATGCATAATCCTTTGATGTACGCATTGTAGGCCACCTGTACAACATCCATTTCAACATAGTCTTTCATGTTCCAGGTAAAGTCTTTTTTTTATGTCATCTTCTAGGGAAATTGGCCTGTCCTCTGTCCTGCTCAACCACAATGCTGTTGGGCTATTATCTGATGATGCCCCATTCCATCATCCTACCCAGTTCCCGCCAGAGACTAAAACATGTCTAACCTTGAGGATGGTTTATGCACTCAGACTAATGGGAGTAGTGCTTGAGACTAAGATGGCATGTCCTCCAGGATTCCACCAACCCATAAAACTTCATTTCCTTGGCTATGAATTAAACTGTCCTAAATGCGTCACTGCTTCTAGTTGAACGCAAGTCCCTTTTTTATGCACACTCCAGAATAAAGACAACCCACTAGGGAAATAGGCCAGGAGATAGCGTTGCAAGGATAACAAGGTTTCATTGTACAGAATACAATATATGCAAAGGACTCTGCTGCTCGTGAGCGCTCTGATCTTACAGTTACAAACACGGCCTTAAAAACTCCACACTCATCATGATATACAGTACAAATGGGTGCCACTGATTGGAGGTTACCTACACATGAGCCTGCTCCATAGGGGATGCCAAGCAGTAATTGGTTAGTTATTTCCCGTCGGTTTGGATCCACGTGGGTCACCTTGGCTCATCCTCAGGGTGAAGGTCAGGGCACACATTAATACATTGCTTCTGTCTAAACTAAACATGCTAAGCCTGGTTATTATTTCATTGTGGTAGGCACCTGGGCAGCACGGGAAATGGTGGCAGGGGGAAGGGAAGATAAAATCCTACACATTCAGGGCTTCATTGATACCGCAGTTCCCGCACTCAAGGTCTCCACTCAGGGTTATGATCGTTAATTTATCACTCCCTGTACCTCGTGTTACAAGGGATATATTTTCATGCTTGAAAGAAATACAGCCGTGCATGCTTCAATCTTCTGGGGACACTTGATTTGTGTTGGGACAGGGGGGGTCGCTTGCTTATTAGGGAATGCAAAGGTGTGGGGGTCGAGTCAGGGATGTGGGGCTGGCTCCGGACTGGCTGGGTGGGGGGGGGGTGTTAGGCTCTTAATGGCAGTTTAGTGGAGATGATTGGACCCAGCGCTGAGCCTAGTGCTGTCTCACGCTCTTGCATGGTCTAGTCCTTTGGACGATACTAAATATTCGCAACACTGGAGGAACAAGAGGGAAGTGGACTTCCGTGGAAACGGGGCTCTGCGGAGTCAGTCTGTCTTATGGAAATTAGGCCTAGTGAGCTGGGAACATGGGCAGCGCGAGCCTGCAACTTATCCCTTCTGGGCCTAATACAAAATGGAGTCACGGGCTATGGGTTTCCTAGTGCCACGCATCTACTTATAAGCGGTACAGTGCCTCTACATGTTGCCTGATAGTGTGGATCACTCCCCACTTGTACGTTACATCACCTCATATGGTGTTCGCCTTACCTGGAAGCGCCTATGGGGGTGGCATAGGTTCATTTGCATCCCAACAGTCCCCCCTTTTGTTACTTCTACAGTAACAAATTCTCTGCACCCCCATATTTACGCGCCTTTCTGCTTCGTCCCACGCTGATGTTCTCTGTATGGGCATCCACACCCTGCACACATGCCTTAAACTCTCCCCACGCTGCGCATACTGTTGAGGTGTTTCAGGTCATGTATATGCACCCCCCATCACCCGCCAAATCCACCCACACTGCTTTAGTTTTTGGGATCAGGGGGAGGTACAGTGGTTGTGTGGTACAAGTTATTAACTACATCACCAATAGGTATGGGGACCATCTTGTGAACGGGGTGGTAATTTTGCTCAGTTTGGATCTCCACTTCTTTTGTATCACTAGGTACTTTATTATTCCCAATAGTCACCATCATCATTGCACTATTAGGCACAGCTTTGGCACAACAACAGAGACATAATTTGCACATGCAAAATATCACCAGGATAACCACAATGATGTGGACCAGCATTTTCAACAATGTTCCAAGCCATGATGGGACCCAGCTGAAGGCCAGGGTGAACCAGTCCCCTTCTTTGACCCCAGCTTCTTTCTTCATGTTCACCCCTTGCTCGTGTACAGTAGCGATGATGTGTGACAATGGCCCGTTTTCAGCATCTTCAGAAGGTGCGAATGTGCAACATGAACTCCCGATCTTTTTGCAAACATCACCCTCCATAGCCGCCAGGAGGTGTAACACGTACCTATTTTGCATTGTCTTAAGTCTTGGGGCCCTTAGTTCCACCTTGATGATGTCGAACCCGTGCTCATTATTGTTTTCCAGCTGGATTAATTCCCATCAAACTATCTGGAGCTATTTAGTGTTGGCCAATGTATGAATGCTGGGCACTAAGGATGCATGAAATGTCTCTGCTGAATTGTAGAGCTTATATTCTTCAGGTATTTGTGCAAGCAGCTCAGATGAGTCGTTGGAAATGTAGAAGTTTGGTGGTGGTTCTGTGCGTCGAGCTTCTGGGGTGGGGGGAACAGTGCTTTGAACAGGGGTTGCCCCTTCAGGTGCTCCTCAGGCACGATCAGCAGCACGGAATGCAGCATTGCTAGCGAACAGTAGCCCCTGCAAGAAGGCGGGAGGTGCAAGTACGCTTGCAGGACGCAGATCCATTAATAATCCATTAGTGCAGCTGTGCCTCTCTTGAGGTCGGGCACTATGACAGTTAGGTTGCATTGTTTGGTCGTTAGACCCGGCAGCCACTGTTCCTTCGCTGAAAAAACAAAGTTTATATGATTTCTATGGGTGCACCTTCACTGGTTTCTCGAGTGCCACGATCCAAGTTAGCTTTGGGATATGTTCTGTCCATGTCTGCTCACAGGTCTGCTCCACGGATATTGCAATTTTCTCAGACAGCCCCAAGAGTCCTTCGGCCCTGCATGCATGTGTTTTTCTTGCTATTCGTTATTGATATATCTTGCTCCCGTGATTACTAGATGTGATTCTTTGAGACAGTTAGGGTTGCTGGAGATCGTTTTGTGCTTTCGGGGATCAGGATCGATAAGTTCCAGATGGACATTGCGTGCCTTGAAAGTGCCTTTGATCCTACATAGTGCAAGGGGAATTAGACATTGTGTTTCTATCATGGGTACTTTTTGTGGTACCAAGACCTTTGGTGCCCCAGATGCATGCAGTATTAAAGAGTAGACGTAGCAATTCCCATTAGTCGTTCGCCTTCCCATTGCACTCATGTCAGAGTACCAACTGTTCGAGTGTTCAGGGTGGAGAATGTCTCCCACCACATCTAGTCTTAAGCCATGATATGCATCTTATTTGCGTTGGCGCGCTTGCCTTCTCTTCCTGGTACTGCGCAACGTAGGCCTTTTTCAAACTGGTATTGCCTTTCTAGTAATATTAGCATTGCACAGGGTTTGTTTTACTCCTGGCATTAGTAGTTTCAACATTTTACTATTGCATATTGTCGTTTGAGAGCTGCTACTATTTACAAGGCTATTATTATGATCTCTTTCATTAGTTGACATTGTGGGGAACTGAAATGCTGTTACTGATGTACTCTCATTCATCCTCTCATTTGTGTCAGGGAAAGAGGTAGGGGTCAGGGTGGTTTTAGCTATTGTGGAATGCATATGGATAGAACTGGGGACATGGGGTGGCATTTCAGTTAATTTGAAAGAAATACAATAATGTTTCAGGGTATTCGTTCCATTCAAATCTAATCATGTAACGTTCAAGGATGTACTCCTGTTTCACGTCCATTTAGACCCCTCCCCCTTCTGTTAGATGGCCAGCCCAGATAAAGGATGCCCCGCAATAAATCCCTAATACAAACATAAGTACCGTGAACAAAACTGCCTTAAAATGCAGGCCACAGTCATAGCTGTAGGTCCTAGTAACACTAATTCTACTACTACAATCTACATTTGAATAATCTCTATGGTGCCATCTGCATCATCGTTGCGCCTGCAGAATTGGGAAAAAACGGGGAGGATGGGAGACGGGGAAGAGAGACGAGCGAGAAAGAGAGAGCAAGAGAGTTTTAGTTTGCTTGTACTGTAAATATTCTTACATACACAAATATGGTCAGCGTAGAGCTACTGTTTTGAGGTAGTGTTGTTGCTTTCTGTCTGGACTCCTGGTGTGGTGTTCTGCAGTGCCTTACGAACATCAGAGAGGTGTATCCAATATCTCAGCCCCTTCACCTTTACTGCAAGAGGAGTGGAAAACACCACTTCATAGGGTCCATTGAAGCTAGGAGTGTTCCATTTTCGAACAAAACTTTTGACATAGACCATCTCCCCAGGCAACAATGGCTAAGCAGGGGAGGAGTTTGCCATTGGGGTAGTGGTTGTCTCCCTTTCTTCTGTGTGGGCGGTGCCATTTGTTTTGTAATGCATCTGATCGCCCGTGTGAGTTGGGTTAGATACTATTTGAATTCTTCTCCCAATATCGTAGCTGCTCTCTGAGCATCTGATGCTCTACATACTGGTGACAGGGGTGTTTGCATGTGTTATCCAGTCACTATGTTGTGAGGGGACAGGTGCTGGTTCTTACTGAGCTGTGTGAGCAAATGGAACAGTGCTAGGGGCAGGCAGTACACTCAATTCTTTTTCAGGGTGTTACATAATTTGTAAAGTCTGCTTTTGAGGAGGCTGTTGATTCTCTCCACCACTCTGTTTGCTTGTGGGTGGTAAAAAGAGCACATACAGTGTTTAATCCCCAAAAGAGTAGTCATCTCCTTGAAGAGTTCATTGAAAAATATGTCCCATTGTCTGACCGTAGGACATCACACACTCCCCCAATGGGGGAAAACTACAGAATATTTTGAAGCACACTTGGCATCTGCATGGGCACAGGGGCCAGCCTCAACCATTTGAGATAATGGACACGCCACCACAATTGGATATCCTGCCCCATTGCACCTTTCTCCCATGTCTGCATAGTCAATGTGCAGCTCATGGAAGGGACCTATAGGGCGGGGCAATGTCGCTCTCAGAGTTCTCGGTGTAATTACTGTGCTAAACACTTGACATGTATATTGGACCACCATCTTTGCCAGGTGCACCTACGAGTTTGGGATGAAGCAATCTTCCTGGAGGTCTGCTGCAAAGTGTTATTTAGAGCTGTGGGATGGGAGATGCACCTGTTCAAAGGCAGTGTACAGAAACTCCACGGGCATCACTACTCTACCTGTGGCCTGCTGTCTCCACAAGAGATCCTGGGGTGATTGTGTGCGCCCACGTTTCAGCCATAGATCCTGTTCTTCTGCGGGTGCCCTGTGCTGTATTCAATGATTTGTGCTACAAGGAGGGCTGTGTATGCATCTGTGTGTTGCTTCTGTCGGTTGTGGTCAGGACGTATTCTGCTAATATTGTTAGTGAAAGGTATGCTGTCTCCTTTGCTGCCGCGTCAGCGGCTGCATTTCCCAGTGATATTTTGTCTGTATTTTGGGTGTGTGCTATGCATTTAACGACCGCCACCACAGTGGGCTCTCTGAGAGCAGAAATCAATGCGTTAAGTAAGGCAGCATGTTGCACTGGTGAGCCATCTGCTCTTCTGAACCCTCTCCTTCTCCAGCACGACAGACCCGCATGCACTGTAGTTGTGACATAAGCGAAGTCTGAGTAGATGCTAACAAAACACCCCCTAGAGGCTCGCAGGACTTCTATGATTGCTACAAGTTGTGTTTGTGCGGAATAAAGCCTGGGTAATGTTTTCATGACCAGTGTTTCGTATTCTCCCTCTTCTAGGCACACCACTGCTGCCCCAACATTTTTCACCTGTATCCTGGTCAATGGATGCTGACCCATCAACAAAGAGTACTTCTTCTTTCATGGGCTGTCTTTGGCTTTGGGGATATCGTCACCCTCCCCTTCATATGATGCGCAATCATGCTGCTGTATGTCCTCAGCTGTGCAAGACTCAATGAGAAACATGGCAGGATTTACTGTTCTGCACCGCACTACATGGATATGGGGGTTGGACAGTATTATTTCATATGCTGATGCTCTTTGTGTGGTGAGAGTGGACTTGGAGCGATCTAGTATAGCAAAGAGTGAGTGCTCGACGTATAACGTTACTGAGCATCCCATGATAATTGTGGAAATTTTTTCAAAGGCTGCGGCAGCAAGGGCTTGTTTGCAGCAAACTGTCCCTGCATGACAGAATAGAGTGTGGCAATGAGAAAAATGCATTCTTCAAATCAACCACTGTGAAATGGGTAGCCTCTTTGGGAACACTACACAAAACAGATGCCGGGTTAGGAACACGTGGAAACTCTTTCTGTACAATGTAATTAACCCCTTAACTGCCAAGGGTTTTCTCCCCTGTGCCCAGGCCGTGCCAAGGCCTTTTTTGGTGATTTTGGTTTGCTGCCATTCAATCCCTTGTAACTTTTTTGTTAAATGAGATATCATGGCCAAAGTTGGCCCCTTTTCTTCCCACATGTAGGCAAATCCTAGTTTGCTGTATGGGGATGAGAGAAAATAACCAAAAAGGAAGAACATTTGGTTTATTTTCAGAAAATGGCAATAAAATGATGTACAAAGAAGCCTGTGGATTTTTCCTTGTAAGAGCTAGGAACAAATGGTTTGCTGTGCTGAATTCGCCATTTTCCAGGCTTTCAAGAACAGTTTGAGTGGAAACCAAAAAAACATAATTTGATATGGTTACCAGCCGTTTTTTGTGAGAGGTAAGCGATTTTGGCCTTTTTTTCCAATAGGACATGCATGGACTGAATGGAAAAGGAGGGTAGGAAAGCTGAATGGGAAGACAGAAAGGCATACATTTTTTTAAAAGTAGACAAAATTCCAAGTTTAGGAAGGGGTGATTTGCGCAGGTCAGGCAACAAATATGCAGGGAAAAATTCCATAGTTTGGGGAAAAATTGGAAAAATGACAGGAAAAAAGGTATGTGGTGGACGTGGTTGGCTCGGTAAGGCAATGGCTTCTGTGAATTTTGAGAAAAGGAATGCTCTGCAACATTCCCCAACTCTTCCAGTAAGGAAATCACACATTATGAAAAATGTTTCACAACAAGCCAAAAACTGAGCCATGGTACTCCTGGAAAGGTCGTAGACCCTGTTGGGGCTCCCTGGGACTGCAGCTGCACTTGGGGATGTTCAACCCATATGGGAGACAGCCGGCCAGGGACATTACCCCCGACTTTCCTAGAGCTCTGATTGGCCTGCGTTACAGCTTCTCCCTCTGAGAAAGGTCGGGGACCCTGCCGTGGCAGCCTGGAACCAATGCTGGGCTTGGGGATGGTCAAACCACATGAAAGACAGCTGCCCAAGGCCAGGGACATCACCCCCACCCATCCTGTAGTGCTGGCTGGGCTGTGTTATAGAATTTCCCCCTGGGGAGGGAAGGGCCTGTGCCAAGATTTCTGGCGACTCTCCCCTCCCCCCCCACCTCAAATGGATGGGGGGGCCATCTCATGTAGCCCTCCCTGTGGGCAGATAGAGCTACATGAGGTGCCCCCATCCACTTGGGGTGGGGGGAGAGAGCCCCCCTATTCATTCCCTATATCTCTGGCGGTTTAGGGTGCCCACCAACTATGCATTTAAAAATGTTTTTAATGTTTTGCCCTTCCCTAGAGGCAGATGGGCACATTACTGTGTCCACCTGCCCCCAGGGTGGGCAGAACGTACTGACCCATGCTTGGGGGATATGGGTGGTGTGCTAGGATTTCTGGTTTCCTCTCTCCCCCACCTTAAATGAAATCTGCCCCGAGGGAGGGCTACATGAGGTGCCCCCCATGCACTTGGGTTGGCCGGGAGAGGGCCACCCTCCTTTCATTGTATAAAAATCCTGGTGGACTAGTGCCCCCCCCAAACTGAATTTCTTTATTTTTTTGCCCCTTGTCTATGGGCAGATGGGAACATTACAAAACGTGCTGTCCCATGCTTTGGGGGGTTCATAGTGACTGTTTCAACAATCACAGTTTCGAATCACAAAAGTTCCGACACAAAAGTGTTGGAAAAAACATTTTTGAGACTAGAGGTTCCGATGTTGCCCTCGGGAACGTCCCCACAGCCGCCCGGAGATTAATGGAAGTTGGGTGATTCCCTTTTCATGATTGACAGTGGGCCCATAACAGCTGTTCATGTAGAATGGGAGGGAGAAACAGACAGCCTTCAACTGGCCGTGTGGCGAGCGGATGAATCCCCTTCTTCGTCTCCCCACTTTTCCCAGTCCCTTCTGTACTAAATTTCTTACTATTGTCAGGTGTCGCCCCATTCCCCTCCCGGGCCTCTGTTTCCTTAAACATTCTCCAGAGGTCCAATATCTCCCTTCTATTCTGTAATGGCCTCCCCTTATACCTGGCAGTTAAGTACAGGGACCTATAGTCCAAGGCTCTCTTTTAGTCTGTCACCCATTGATTGTGGTGGTACTTAATGTTCTCACAGTACAGGGCAGGGCTTTACATATATGGTCTAGGGTTGTGCCCGTCCCCTTGGCTACGTCCAGTCAATATTGTGTGTCAAAAATTTACTAGTACAGTTCCACAATAAACCCAGAAATACGATTCGTCCAGTATCACTTAAAACATATGTACTATAATCGTGTCTGTACCATCAGTCAATACTGTCAAGATGTTCATAACAAAGAAAACATCAATTTCACTTCCTGCCTCAATTGCTCCCCTCTAGAGCATCTTTATTCACTTCCTACACGCTCCCCTGATGCGCTCACACACATCACACACACCCCCGTGCCACTTCTGTACATATAAAAATACACTAACAAAATAAACTAAAATAACAAGCTAAAACAACCACTACTCTCCCCGATCCCTCTAATTATATGGAGCTCCTATTTCTTCTTGTATTTCTCTCTCGCACTGGTCGGGACAGTGCAACGTGGCGCCACCTTCCCCCCCCCTCACTCGGGGCTGCTCCCATATTCCTTGTTCCTTATCCTTAATCTAGCTCAAAAAGTAAAATAAACAAAAATGGCCATAAAACGTCCACAATCAACAAGTCAAACTATACTTTCACTTCCATTCACTGCATGTTCACCCGTTTCACACTGCTCTACATCCCCATCCAAACATTATCCCTTGCAGGCTATACTCACGTGTTCACATTTTTCCAAAAGCCCTGTTCACGGGAATCCACAACAGGCTTGGGCCTGTCCCTGGGGCCGTACCCCACTTCAACAAGCAAGTGGGAATTCTCCAAAGACGGCACCCGCAAAGGCCACTTGGCGGACGCGTTTTGGGAACTTGCTGAGAGCCCACCAGGATACCTCGCAAGTACAGGAGCGATGGAATTGCGTCGTAAGGGTCACCAAATGAAGGCAAGTCAATTGTTTACGCACACCAGAATAAAGACAACCCACTAGGGAAATAGGCCAGGAGATAGCGTTGCAAGATTAACAAGGTTTAATTGTAAAGAATACAAATATCAGCAAAGGACTCTGCTGCTTGAGAGCGCTCTGACCCTTACAGTTATAAACAGGGGCTTAAAAACCCCACACTCATCATGATATATAGTACAAATGGCTGCCACTGATTGGAGGCACCCTACACATGAGCCTGCTCTATAGGAGATGCCAGGCAGTAATTGATTAGTTCTTTCCCGTCAGTCTGGATCCACGTGGGTCAGTGGGGCTCATCCTTGAGTTGAAAGTCGGGGCAAACATTAATACATTGTTTCTGTCTAAACTAAACAGGCTAAACCTGGTTATTTCATTGTGGCAGGCACCTGGGCAGCACGGGAAATGGTGTCAAAGGAAAGGTAGGATAAAATGCAGTAATGCTGACCCACACATTCAGGGCTTCATTGATGCCGCAGTTCCCGCACTCAAGGTCTCCACCCGGGGTTTTGAGCTTTAATTTATCCCTCCCTGTACCTCGTGTTACAAGGGATATATTTTCATGCTTGACAGAAATACACCCGCGCATATTAAAATCTTCTGGGGAAACTTGATTTTTGTTGGGACAGAGGGGTTGCTTGCTTATTGGGTAATGCAAAGGTGTGAGGGCCGGGTCAGTGGTGTGGGGCTGGCTCCAGACTGGCTGGGTGGGGGTTAAAGGCCTAATTGCAGTTTAGTGGAGATGAATGGACGCAGCGCAGAGCCTAGTGTTGTCTCAAGCTCTTGCAGGGCGCATTCCTTTGGAAGGTACTAAATATTCACAACACTGGAGGAACGAGGGGGAAGTGGACTTCCGTGGGAACAGGGCTCTGCAGAGTCAGTAAGTTTTACGGAAATTGGGCCTAGCGAGCGGGGAACATGCACAGCGTGAGCCTGCAACACATCTCTTCTGGGCCTAATACAAAATGGAGTCATGGGCTATAGGTTTTCTAGTGCCGTCCATCTACTTCTAAGCACTACAGTGCCTCTTCATGTAGCCTGATAGTGTGGATCACTCCCCCCTTGTATGTTACGTCACCTCATATGGTGTTCGCCTTACCTGGAAGCGCGTCGGGTGGTGAGATAGGCCCATTTCCATCCCAACATAGTCTACATTTATGTTAAGAATGGGATTCAAACCACCACCAGCACATTATGGCCTAACCACGGCACAGTTACAATCTTATTTTGGGCGTACAAATTGATGAGTAGCGTTTTCAGTTTATAGAGGGCTCCTTTCTCGGCCACCGACCTGCTGTTTGAGTCTGCAACTCCTACAATCTGACAAGTTTTTTTTGTTTCTTAATCTATTACAGTCTCGGTTTTTTGTTCTTGCTGAACACATAAGAAAACATGTTTTCTCCCACAATCTTTGTCAGCTATGTAGCAGAGCTCTTGCAGTTTGCTTCTCAGGTTTCTCACATCGCATGGTCTCCCATATGACAATTTTCATTTTGGGCACATTACTGATCGATATATTTTTAAGCTTTTCATGATCAAACTATTTTATGCTTCTATTTTTAAGAAGTCGGTAGAGCATTTAATACATTTCGTATGCAGTTGATTATGGAAACAATTTTGTTCTGGTATGTTTGTCATTTACTAGCATGAGCTTATTCTGTCAATTTTCAAGTTTACCAAGTTGTGTGTTCTGTCAACTGCCCTTTAGTTTTAAGGGTCTATTTAAAACAGCACTCATTATGTACATAGTGGCCATACTTGGTCTCCTAAAATAAAGCAAACATTTACATCACAAATCTTGCTTACCAACACTAATGTAAAAATGAGCCTGTTTGGTACAATAATATATTTAACAGAATATAAATTGGGACTACTTTTCTGTTCTTAAATATTCCAAAGTTGAAAACGTCCTATACAAAAAATGCCTGGTGTATAAGGTGATTTGCATATTGTCTTCATACCTTTTGTATGCCAAGATTAATTGTTGCAACATTCTGTTTTAAAGGAGTACTTCGGGCTATGCAGCCAGTATTGGTATCGCGTACTGATCCTGACTCCAGAAAGAAAACAATAAATGACATTACAAAGCGTGCAACCTCTGGAGGGGAATGGCCACAGGTAAAGTATGTAATGTGCAACTGACCTGGAAGCCAGTAGACGGAAGTTAGTTGTCCACACTGATTGCAAGGAGTGTTCTTGAACGCTAGTTATTTCTGGTGGATGGTGAGTGAGAGAATGGATTAGTGCTCTGTTGAAAATTCTCTTCCCAAGAAAGGGTACCTTCTATAACTGTAGATGAAGGAAAGGATTTGTTACAAATTCCTATAGAGCATATCTTTGCAGCCAGGGCAGAAACATGGTGTGGATGAATTCTCCAGACACCACTAGCTGAAATGCCATTTTCAAGGAGCTTTTTGAAATCAGTCTAAATTTCAATTCTTTTAAGAGGCAAAAGAATGTCATTCAACAATTATGTAGCGGCAACAGTTTCTACACAACAAGTTGTGGCTGATGACTCCCTTGCTTAATTAGAAATCGAGGACCCAACTATTAGGACAGATGTCTGTAACCTGTGGCTCTCCAAATGTTTTGATTTACATCTCCCATGATCTCTCGCCATTGACTTTGCTGGCTACGGCTGATTGGAGTTATAGTATAAATCATCTTGAGAGCCAACACTCGTCGGCCACTATATTAAATGAATCCAGACAAAACAAGATTTCTTTTTCTTCCTCATCCAACTTGGATGATTGCTAGAGATAGCAAGAAGGTCTTGTGCAAAGCCGGAAATTCGATTAAGCTCACCTGCATAAGTGTAATTCTTGTTTATCGTTCCCCCAGAGTGGTACATAGCCCCAGGAAGGAATGCACTGTGCTCTGGAGAAGGGGGTGGCAGGGGGGAGGGGGAAGCTCAGAATTATGGAGGCAGAAGACTACCCAAGATGGTGGACAGTGATAAGGTGTAGAACATGCATTTGCTGTTACTGAGAAATTGGATCAATTTATAATCCCCCACTACCAGTCCATCACACGACTGCCAGCCCCTGTCAGCCAGACACTGTGGGCATGGACAGGTCCTCTCCCAGGGTCTGATGATTAAGAAGGTAGTGGCTCCCAGCACTGTGACTCATGACTGTGAAACCACTTCTTCACTCCTCCAGTCTTCATTCCCCAATCCCACCTTCACAGCTCTACGGCATCATTACCTCCTAAGCCCTCCTTAGTGCCCTCAGTCTCCGATCCATCTCCCATTTCCCCAAGTGCATTATACACCCCCCATCACGCACAACCAATTCTCGGATATGCATCACTTGCTTCTTTGCCCCCAATTTCAAGCCTACCCCAAAACAGGCCGTTCATGCAAATCATATACCCAGAGGAACTTTTCCTTTTCCTTCCAGATCCTCAGCACCTACAAGTCGGCACTCTACCCCTCTTTGGCACTGTGATGAATCGACTTCTGCCCCACAAGAGTACAAGTGAGTAGGTGCTAAAGCACTTACTCAGCCCTTGCACTACTACGAAACAAGAGTGAACCCATTCATAAAGATAAAACAGGCACTGTTAAGAAATCTATCTCCTTCGCCTAGGCTGAGGGAAGGCTATTCTCTCAAGAGGGGTGTATTTTATGTATTATGTTTATATAGCGCTTTACACCAAAGCACTTTACATTATAACAATAAGAATACATTGAAGATGAAACAGTAGAAGCAAGTGACAGAACATGAATCAAACCAGTAATACAGTAAGTAGAACAATCAATCTATGAAGATAAATGAGAAAGGAGGGGGTGAAGAAGGGGAAGGAAGAGGGAGACCGGAATAGGAATAGAATGAAGATGATGTGAGAGAAGGGAGGAAACATAAGTGGAAACGGGGAAGGAAGAGAAAGGTAAGAAGGGGAGGGCATGAGGGAAGAAAGAGGAAGGTGAAAGGAGGTGATAGGAGTATCAGGGTGGAGAGCGGAGAAGAAGAGATTTCAGGGAAGTACGGAAGGAGGAATAGGTGGGGATGGAGCGGTTAGAGAGAGGTAGGGAGTTCCAGTGTAGGGGGGCAAGGAGCTAAAAGGAACAGAAACGAGAGGAGGCACATGGGGGTGGGGGGAAAGAGAGTAGGAAGAGATCAGCAAGAGCAGGAGGGAGTGTAGAATGAAAGGAGAGAGGAGAGATATGGGGGAGCAAGATTGTGAAGAGATTTAAAGACAAGACAGAGGAAGTGAAATTTAAGTTGGGAGTGAAAGGAGAGCCAGCCAAGGTAAGAAAGCCAGGAGGAGATGGAGTCGTGAGGCGAGAGAGAAGACATAGGGTACGGATGGCAGAGTGGTAGAGGGATTTGAGGGGGGCAAGATGGGAAGCAGGGAGTCCAAAGAGGAGGGAAGAACAGTACAAGAGACAAGAGAAGATGAGGGAGAATATTAAGAGTTTAGTGCATCGAAGGTGAGAAAAGAGTGGACTTTACGAATATTGAAAAGGTGGTAGCGACATGCGCTACAGGTAAGAGAAATATGGTGGGTAAAGGAGAGGGAGGAGTCAAAGTAAATACCTAGATTACGAGCATGGGCATAAAAAGGAAGATAAGAGGCGGGAAAGTGAATAAAAGGAGGATTAGAGGGAAAGGGAAGAGTGTTGGAGGGGGAAGAATAAGACTTCAGTCTTATCAGTGTTGAGAGAGAGAAAGTGGGATGACATACAGTTTTTAATGGCAGTAAGATAGGAAGAGAAATGACGGTGGAGGTCAGGAGTGAAGGAACAGAAGGAAAGGAAAAGCTGGGTGTCATCGGCGTAGAAATGGTGAGAAATTCCAAAGGAAGAGGTAATGGGGGCGATAAGGGTGGTGTAAAGAGAAAATAGGAAAGGGCCAAGAACTGAGCCTTGGGGTACACTGTAGTCCAAGGGAAGAGTAGAGGATGTAAGACCACCCCAGGAGACAGCACAAGAGCGGTAGGAAAGGTAAGGGGAGAGCCAGTTGAGGACAGAACCTTTGAAACCAAAAGAGGAAAGAGTGTTGAGAAGTAAGAGGTGATCAAAGGTATCGAAGGCAGCAGAGAGGTCAAGGAGGATGAGGACTGAGGATTGCTTAGAGTAGCGAGCAGTGAGGAGGGAGTTGAGAACATACGTGAGAGCGGTCTCAGTAGAGTGTTTAGGGCGGAAGCCAGATTGAGAGGGGGGGAAGGACAGAAAGGTTAGCGACAAAAGCAGAGAGCTGAGAATAGACTAAGCGTTCAAGTAATTTAGAGAGGAATGTAAAAAGTGAGATTGGACGGAAGTTGGATGCAAGATGGTGGTTAGCAGAAGGTTTCTTCAGAATAGGGATGATGATAGCGTGCTTGAAGGCAGAAAGTAAGGTAGCAGAGGAGAGACAAATTGAAGAAGGAGGTTAAGTAAGGAATGAAAAGAGGGTTCATCTTGGGAATAATGAGGGTGGGGAGTGGATCAGAAGGGGTAGCAGTAGAATGAAAAGGATGAGATTTGGACAGGAGGAGGGAAACATCAGAAGGAGTGACAGGAGAGAAGTCAGACATACAAGCTGAGGGGGAGTGGGAGGAAGGGGGAGAGGGGAATAAGAAGGGGAAGAATTGATGTTTTGGCAAAGGGAGAATTTTGGAAGAGAAGAAGAAGAAGTCAGCAAAGTCAGAAGGAGAGAGGGGAGATGTAGCTGAGGGGTCAGGGGTGGGTGGGGAGAGAAGACGAGAAAGGGTTTGAAAGATGCAGCAAGTATGAGAGGCTTGGGAGTGGAGAAGGTTAGAATAGTAGGAACGTTTAGCCGAGCTGAGGCAGGAGTCATACAGAGAGTTGTAAGAGAAATAGGAGGTTTGGTTAGATAAAGAGGGGAATTTGAGCCAGCCACGCTCGAGGCGGCGGAGGAAGCGACGCATGGACAGGAGGTGAGGGGAAAGCCAAGGTTGTGAAGGTTTACAAATATGACGAAAGGAAGAGAGGGGATAGAGTTGGTCGAGACTGGAAGAGATCGAGGAGGACAGAGAGGGATAGGGCTTCATTAGCCGTGAGAGAAGAGAAATCGAAGAGAGGGGGAAGAGAAGAAGAGCAAGTGTCGAGAAAGAGAAGGGCTAAAGTTATGAAGATCTCTTCGAGAAAAGGATGTGGGGGAGGGTGACGGAGTGGGTGGAGGGAGAGGAGGAGAAAGGGAGAAGGAGAGTAAAGCATGATCAGAGCGATAGTTGGGTAAAGTAGAGATGGGGGAGGAGGAGTAGGTAGAATTAAAGATAAGGTCAAGAGTGGAGCCAGAAGAGTGAGTATAGGAGGAGAAGGGAGAGGAGGTAGGAGTCGAAGAGGGGAAGAATGAGGGGGAGTTGGGAGGTGAAGGTTGAAGGCGCCAAGAACAGTGAGGTGGGAGAGGGAAATAGAGAGGTGGTGGTCAAGGACATCGTAAAAGGAGGAAAGAGGGCCAGGCGGTCTGTAGATAATTAGAAAGGAAATAGGGTGAGGGTAAGTAAAGGATTTGTAAAGGTATTGAAGGGAAGGGAGGAAGAGGCAATGAGGAGGTAGAAGTAAGGTATTTAGGGTGGAATTGGAGACCAATGCTGCCGCCACGACCAGACGAACGAGAGACATGGGAGGAGGAGGTGGAGGAGGTGGTGGTGAGAGAGGCAGGAACAGTAGAGTTGTGAAGGTGGATCCAAGTTTCAGTTATACAGAGGAGATGAAGGTTGGGTCGAAAGAACATGTCCAAGACAGCTGCAATCTTATTGCAGAGGGATCTAGCGTTCCAAAGAGCAATGTGAACAGGGGAGGGGGTTGAGTAAGGGAATAGTCATGAGGATAAGGGGGAGGGAAAGGAGAAGAGGGAGGGGGGGATGAATGGAGGGGGGAAGAGTAAGGAGGGCAGGGAGAGTGTAGTATGACAATGTGCATGACAGAGTGGGGGAGGAGAGTGCTGTGATGGAGAGAGTGAAGGGGAGGTTAGAGTCCAGGTGGTAGCAGGCAGTCAGTGGGGAACGAAGAGTCCAGGAGGTGGCGGGGGGCAGCCGACAGGAAGGGCCCAGGAGATGTCAGTCTGTCCGCAGATCAAAAGGGCCCCGGAGGTAGCAGGCGGCCCATGGAAAGAAAGCGCCCTGGTGGTGGTGATGAGGGGTGGGGGGGGTCAGCGGACAGGAAATTGCCCAGGAGGTAGCTGGCGATTCACAGATCCAAAAGGTCCAGGTGGTAGCAGGCATCCTGCGGGAAGGAGTAGTTCAGGTGATGGCAAAGGACCAACAGGCAGGAAGGGCCCAGGTGGTATCAGCTGGTCTGTGCGAAATGAATAGCCCCGGTGGTTGCAGGGGGGCCAGCAGACAGGAGGGGCCCAGGTGGTAGCAGGCGGTCCGCTGATCATAAGGGCCCAGGTGGTGGCAGGCGGCCCATGGACAGTCGCTGCACGTCTAGAAGATTGATGGTGAGAGGATGCAACAGCGATGTGTCCGTGAGGCTGATGATAGGAGATTGGTACCTGCAGGGGAGGGTCCGGTGGCGGTAAGAGGCCAACAGCAACGATGGGGCAGCAGACACGGCAGCCACTCTCCGCGAGGCATTAGAGCAGGAGCCGAAGCCGGCCCCGACGGAGGTGTGAAGAGGAAGGCCCTGGTGGAGGTGGGTGGCACGCTGACAAGGGGAGAGAGCAGATGAAGCAGCCAAGAGTAGCAGGTGGAGGCCAGGTTCGTCCGCCTAAGACGAGGGCGGGAGAGGGTCTGTCCAGTGCCAGCAGGGGGCCGCTGTAGTAAAGGAGCGGCAGGCACGGCAGTCGGTGTTCCACACTGTGCACGAGGCAGGTGCTGGAACAGGAGCGGCTGCAGCACCCCCACAGTCGCAGAAGGGGCCAGAGCATGGAAGGTGCCGGTGGGGATGGGCGGAGTAGCAGCCGGCAGAGGCTCAGCACACCCGCTCTGGGACGAGAGCGGGAAAGGGCTCGTCTGGTGCCGGCAGGGACCCGCAGCAGTAAAGGAGCGCCAGACACGGCCGTCAAGTTCCCCACGGTGCGCAAGGCAGAATCTGGGACAGGATAGGCAGCGGCAGCAGCACCCCCACAGTCGCAGAAGGCTGGAGCTGAGAAGATACCGGAGATGGGTGGAGCAGCAGTCAGCAGATGCCCAGCACGACCTCTCCGAGATGAGAGCAGGAAGAGGCCTGAGAAGCGACCAGAGTCTCGGAGCTGGGAGGTGGGATTTGTGGGGAAACTTGGTCCGGATCCAGGGATAATAGTGCCAGAACGGAGAGAGGGCTGAGGAAATAGCTGTAATTATTGAATTATTAAGGTTTGATTCAGCCTGAAGTAGGGAGACGGCTGGTCAGGCAGTCCGAGCTTCTGCACCCCCTGGTGGTGTGAATGTGAAACAGTAGCAACCCAATTAGCAGAATACAACAGTCCAAAATAAAGGAATGTCCAATCGAGGTTCTATACATGTATATAATTAAATACACCATATGCAAATATAACTAAATAAAATACACTACAAAACCGACCTCTGTGGGAAAATCACAGAATATACAGGAGATGGAAGTTGCACCACTCTAGGTTATGATATAGGGGTGAAAGGCATGTACAAACCAGTGTCTCTGAAAAAGCTATGGTCTTGAGTGCAAAAGGGCTCAAAGTGACTGGGCCAGTCTCTAGGGCCGAGTGATGGACCAGGGGGCAGTTACCAGTCAATAATACCTAGGCTTCTAGGAGCTCTGTGGATAGCAGTAGTCCAGGTGCCAAAGCAGATGGTGAGTCAGGATCAAACTGAAGGCTGCTGTACTATAAAGCGATGCGGATAGTTGAGGGTTACCAGGTTTGATTCGGCGATTGAGATTCAACGGGGTAAGCAAGCTAATGGTAAGATGCGCAGGGTGAGTGTTTAGTATTCTGTTGGTAGGTCGCAGTTCGGTTAGAGCACCAAGGTCGAGTTGACTAGATTGGTGACGAAAAGGCTAGAGGTTGCAAGTGCACAATGCTTCTTTGTTCGAGCCGAGGAAACGACGTGCTGCAGCTGGTGTGGTGCATCAGCAATCTGGTTCAAAGGTCACAGTATACCAAAAGGCAGCTCTGTAGGGTTCAATCTGGTTGGAATTGGTGCTTGCAGCTGTTCAGAATTGTCGGGATCCTGGCTGTCTTGCCTCTCGTGTGCCTTGAGTCCCACTGAATGGTCTTGGGTACAAGAGTAGTCCTTGTTCCCGAGCCCCCAAACAAGGGGGTGGCTGGCACACACCTTCAGTGGTCCATTAGTATTTTGAGGTGCTGGGCAGCAGTGTGGCTGTCGGAGAGGCAGCAGCAGGTCACCACCCGATGTGCCCTGTGGATGGTTGGAGAGCAGAGCTTTCTTCTCTCTTGGGCTACCCATATTTACCTTAGAACTAGAAGTCTTTGGAAAGGACTGCTCTCCCAGCAGTGTCCAAACAAATTCTAATTCATGACTCCAGTCCAGAAATGATGCAGCAAAGGCATGGGAGGCCCCTTCTTTTAAAAGGCAAATGTCCACAGGTGATTTGACTAAAGCATGTCTTCTTTAAGGGCTCCTATCCGTGTGCCTGAGACAAGTGTATTTTGCCTTATGACATCGCACCCAAAGTTCTCTATGCAAAAACATTTTTTTATTGTGATTTGGTATATAAAATATAGCAAATCATTCACAAATATCAGATAAATTAACAGTCTACGTAAAGCACACCAACATCCAAGGAAATCTAGAAAATTCATCAATAAAAAATCTATAAGAATAGACCTAATAAATATCTAAACAAAATTTCATATTTCCTAAAATAGACTTCAATCAATAACAAATTAAATCTGCACATGTAGAAATGCAAAGACATCAGCCAAAAATCTGTAAAGTGTAGTGCAATGAACGAACACCATAACAATACATGTACACATGAACAAACAGGTAATTACTATTAGTTATTTATCACACGCTTAATACCCAGAGGTTTCTAAGCGCGGACCCGGGGATCGAACCTGTGTTGCTCTGCATCGTAGAATATAGAGCGAGATCATGCTGGTACAAAATAAACCAGGCCATGCCATAAGACCATTTAATATTGATTGCAGCCCCTTATACAAGCAGGGGAGTCGACATGATAAATTCATATAAAATGTGTCAACACAGGGAGAGAACTAGCAGCCCTTACATGATTTAAAATCAGTTTTCTTCAGGGGTCTGGGGAAGTAAACCCAACCCTACATGAGTTTATTATTCCTTTCGGTCCACAGGCAGGAGCAAAATAAGAGTAGTAAATCAATTGTATGCAGTTGTATTACATCAAATCTTAGGTCTTTTGTACCATGCCCGGTAAATAAATGTAGCCACTGTGAGAAACCTGACGGGGTCTCCCTGACTAGTCCCTGGGGATCTGTCATCCAGGTGACCAGGACACGGCCATTGCTATTGGATCCAGTTCCTGGGGGTGGGCTAGTGTCATACACTGGGGAACAGGCAGGGGTAAAATGGGTTAGGGCCTGGCAAACTAAACATGCCTTGCAGTCATCCACTATTCTCTTCCAGGCATCCACTGCTTCCACCAATCCTCTCACTCAATAGGGCTCACTTTACAACTGGCCCCTTTGATGAGCCTGATTGTTCAGCCATACTTCCTGTACACCCAACATGGGCCCTGGCAGCCTTTCATTGAACCTTGCAGCACGCTCCAGTCTCTGGGCGTGGTTGGCTTTATAAACCATGCCCAAAGGCAGGTCTGTACTTCGTGTTGCATCTGTAGCTTCAAGCAAAACGCTCACCGCGATCCTGCTCATTCCAGTCGCCAAGTGAGAAACCTTGAAGAACTTCAACTTACCTTGACCCGCCTTCTGCTTTGGAATAGCCGCAGCACCTACGCTCATGCAACTCTGCACCTGAGAGGAAAGGAAAGACAATACATTTGAGAGCTCGCGCATTGTTCCTTCTCCTGGCTCGCCCTCGCAAGTGTGCTCGCAAGTTGCAGCATAACTTACCTGAACTCCTTGGCGATACGGGGCAGAGCAGTGAGTCTTCGCATACTTACCTTCCTCAACGAACTCTTTCAAGATACCTGTGAAAAGAGGTCAAGTGTTAGTCTTACTCTCCATCAGCAATGCGTGCCCAGCATACGGAACTCGCCATAACCCAAGGCTACACCGCGACCGTTCAGCACTGCTTCAAATACTTACCTTCAGATACTTACCTACGAACTGAAAACAGCACCGGATCCAGTGAAGCAACTGGATTCCTAAACTTACCAGCAACAGCACGACTGAAATCCAACTGGGTGAAGAAAATCAGTGGAGCTGAACAACTCAGATACCAGACTCAGGATCAAGTGGAGCAACTGGTCTATGGGCTCGAGAGACATAGCGCCCCTGCCTCGTTCAGGATGGAGAGTTTGCCCAATTAATCCCCAAGGTGAGCCAAACCCCTTACCTAACGGCACCACAGCACACAACAGGGGGAGGCAAAAATGGGGCGGGGGGTTCAGGGTCCAGATCTTGACAGTCTAACCATATTATCTTTCCATTGGCAGGTAGCTTTACGGTCCAACACTTGGGATCCTGAGTAAGCAGGGAAAGGGGTCCAGAGGAAGTAGGGAAAGGTCCGGAAGGCTTCATCGCTCCCACGGAGACCCAGGTGAGTGTGATAGCCAGTGAGGGAAGATCACCTGGATGAGGGGTCCTCGTGGAGTGGAAGAGGGACACCGACGGGTGAGATGTGGTATCCCCCTTCTTATAATACCATTTCCCCATGCTACTCCGTAGATATACCAACACTTTTCCCCCATCCCCTTTTCCAACTCTTAACACTTTTGCACATCATGAAAGACAATGGACAAATACCAGAGCTGTTTACCTGACGTGTCCCAACACAAGTGTCAGGCTAAGTCGGGCAATTAACCAGAATCGCACACACCTGACGGCCCATTCCCTTCCCCACAAGGATAAAAGGTGGAGCACAAGATCACCATACGAGCAAGGCAGACCGCAAGATGAGACCGCTGTCCAGGCACGGCAGTTCAAGAGGAGGAGAAAGGGTGCGCGAACCGAGAGGGTGACAAGGAGGGAAGCGACCTTGCCCTTTCTGACCAAGGGCCGTGAAACCTCAGTGGAAGCAATCGTAAGACCGTGACCAATAGCCCAAGTGTATTGCAGCAGATGTCAATGGTACACGAAGCGTGCCTACGCTGATAATCTGGACAGAGGGAGGCACCTGCTATCGTGGTACCGGCCTTGACTCCCGATACGAAGAAAGCCCAGCGGTTCATCACAGTCGGTGAGTCGAGGGGAGAACCGATAAAGAAACCGAACTGTGTTGAACAAAAGTAGTAAAAGGCTGAAAGGGGAAACCCAGATTCAGATGAGCCAGACACTATGTGGCAAAACTCTGGGCGATTACCAGATTATTGAAACTACTAGTACCAGAAGACCTTGGGAAAGGCAAGAAGAGGGTCAAAGTGGTCATACAGGGGTCTAGTAAAGTCCTCTGTATAGTCGAAAGTCTTTGACCAGCAGATGATCGCAAATAAGGGAAGTGAATCCCATATTGCAAGAAAGTAGATGGAACTGTGAGTTTGGCAAGAGTGAACCCGAAGGAGGGATGCCGATGGAAAGGGGCAAAAACTAAAAGTCCCAAAAAACAGTGTGTTGAGAAGAGTGAACCCAGCAGAGGGTTGTCCACCTTGAACTATTTAAAAAGAAATTAAGATTTGTGAATACCAAAGAGTGGGATCCAGGGGTGGAAAATCATCACCCAAAGTTCATTGAGAAAGGAACTGTTTAATTGATTTGTTGAATACGACTTGAGGGGTCTGCACCTGGTAGAGGGGGACCCAGGGGTGAAGCGGTTACCCAAAACAATACGTGGAACAGAACTTTGTGTTTTATTTGTTGAAAACATCAGGCCCTCAAACGCAAGAGACTTTTTGTTAAGAGACTTGACCATTGAAGAACCTAATCGCTGGAAGGGAAATGTTGGTTCGTGCTGGGAAAGCTTGAGTGTGCGCTGTGCTCAGGTGATCCACCTTATCCCGTGCTCAGAACGTGGGCAAGGGAGACCCCTGGCAATCACATCCTGACTTATTATTTGTGAACACTTTTTCCTTTATTGAAAACCCTCTCCCACACTCTTTCTGTAATTAGTTGTAAGGATTTGCCAATAGTTTTATTTTAGTATAGGCCTGTTTACTTTGACAAGACTCCACAAGGACTGCCTTATTTTTCATTTGATGGTCGAAGCTTGCTCCCATCTTAGATTTAGGTTTAGATTAAGTGTTTTTCCACCCTGCCTTTACTGTATAATAAACACCCTTGAACTGTGATCACTTGTGTCTGTCTTTACTGTTGCCACCAGGAGGTCCTTACACTGCTCCCAGCGGGCCACAGAGGAAGTGCTTGTGATCCAGCCATCTTGATCTGAAATACAGACCCCCCCCCCTCCTCAATAAATGATGAAGCAAGGAATAGGACATTTTGTTTCTTACTAAATATTTTGAAGCACACAATTGTATTTTTTTGTTGCAATTTTGTACTGCTTTTGAATTGAGTGGAGGGTGTTTGGGAGTGCTAGCATGCATGAGAGAGTGGAATCAAGATTTAGACAGTAAAGGTTGAGGGGTTTCCGGTCCCTGGTATCGCTCCTGTTAGGGTGTGGCAGTAATGAGGGGCCGCTGCTCCACTGCCACCTCCTATACATAATTGTTTAGTACATACGGTTTATTATATGCAACAGACCATGAAGACTTCTTGTTTGACATCTTTGCGTTGGTTTGCTATTGATTGGCAAAATTTTGTTCAATAAATATGGCGTTATATTTTCCAAAGAAAGGTGTGTGTGTGTGTGTGTGTGTGTGTGTGTGTGTGTGTGTCTCCTTGGCGCCCTAACCCCTGCGTTGCCTATCTATTAAACCATAAGTGGTCCTTTTTTGGAATATCATATACTGTAAACTAAATTAATTCTAGGGGCACCTAATTTTGGTAGGAAACACGCAGTGAGATTGTATGATTTGACCAGCATTATACACTTTGGTTAAGTGGTAAATCCAGAATTTGACCTAGCCTGAAACGTATGTACTTGACCACACATCCTCCCAGCTCAAGTTGGTATAAACATGTATTGAAGTTTGGTTTTAAATACCTTAAATACTCAATTTTATACAGATTACTTTAAAAATGCACAAGCTACGTGGCAAACCAACCTGACAATGTATAACATTGTAAAAATGGGTTGATGAAAAGAGTAATGGGATCATTTTGTTTTGAATCTTGCATTTCATGTATGGGGACCACTCCTGTTTGCACCTTCTTGCAAATGGACCCCTACTGGCAATTTTGATTGTTTCTGCCAAGTGCTTGAAAAGTAAATAGCAAAACATATGCAAAGATCGCCTTTTCTCGTCCGTTGTACCCTACGTGTTTGCAAAAGTGTAAATCTCTCCAACAATTAATAAATTGGAATCCGCTTACTTTTACCACTAAAGCTACAATGATAGGGGGTCACTTTCCAAGTCCTGTGGAGTGGAAAAAGCAGTGCTAAAACGATTGTATGATTGTGGCTTTATTTTCTCCATTCCGAATAGAAGCCTAAAAGCTCCTGAATGCAAATTAATGAGAACATACACAAAATCCCATACAGACATAGATTGAAATGAAATGCATAGCAAAAGTCATTGTGTCACACAGCTTGTTCTGTACCCCCACAATTCCTAATCGCTCAACAATCACACTTACATAGCTTATTAAAACCTTATATAATTTTAAGAAACAAGTGTCAATTACATTTTAGATAATCTGCTGCTGAGACATGCTAAAAAGATATGGCCTCCTTGTGAGGACCTATGCAGCCCTGGCTGACTTTGAGAGGAGCAAGGCAGAGCAGGGTACCTCATCGGCATGTGTCCCTTGCCCTACTGTTAAATCCACCTCTGATTGCACTCTAGAGGAAATATTTCAATGCCCTTTTTTTAGTTTTATACTAAGGTAGCAACATAATACAAAATGCTCTTTTCTTGTGTCATTTTCCAGGTATTCAGGATCAATCTTCTGAGAGGCAAGTGTTTTTGGGGGAAGTGGGTGGGCACTCCTCCAGTCCCGCCCACCCTGTTTGTTACTGGTGGGATCCCAGAGTAAATAACTTCCATTTCTGGCACTGCCTAAACACCCAGTAGTTGCATCACACTTTCCAAACAAGACCCACATTACACATGATGTATTGGGCCTCATTACAAGCTTGCCGGTCTGGTGAAATCGATGCCGGTACGGAAATACTGGCATCGATTACCAGACTAGATCTTTACGACCTGTGAGTAAGTCAACACCGGCACAGGCCTTTCCGCGAGCGGCATCCCCGATGCCGGTAGCATCCCTGACACACGCCTGCCGTGCCTGAAACACCGGCATGCCGCAGACCAGTGCACATTCAGAGGTGCACGGACATGCATATATCAGCATCCACATACCGGTAATAACACCAAGGAAGATGCCGGAACCACCGGCATTGCGGGACAGGCGTTAACAGGGATCAGGTGAATAGAAAACAGCCACAGGTGCAACAAATCAGCACATGTGCACTCCATGAACCCAGCCACAGTACAAAGGCAGCACACCCACACACCACACCCCTTCCAAAGCAAAAATGCTAGCACTAGCCCTGCTGGAGGTGGAGTACATGCAGGAACAGCTACTCCGAGGAGGCAGTGAGGCAGGCCATGCAGCAAATGCACAGAAGGAGATGGAGGGTCAGAGGCGGACAGCACATACCCAACAATCCCCAGAGAACGTGTCAGCCGTTTCACCCTAACCCCATCACAAATCCACACCCTGTACCGGCTGGCCAGAGACGCCATCATCGCACTAGTGTAACTCATACACAATGACCTTGTGAGCATTATCAACATACGGACAGCCACCCCCCCCCCGCTCAAGGTTGTGAGTGTCCTCGCTCCACTTCCTGGCAACTGGAACCCATCAGCACACAGTGGGTGAACTGCACAGTATATCACAACCCTGCTTCCCCCGCGTGCTGACCCCGGTATTTGAGGCACTCCTCAAACATGTACGTGACAACATCAGCATGCCATGTACAACAGCGGAGATCCATGCAACCAAAGTATAGTAGGCATGCCAAACATCATAGGTGCGATAGACTGCACACATGTGCAGCTGGTGGTGCGGCATGCCATTGAGCAGGTATACCGCAACAGGAAGCAGTTCTATTCGATTAACATCCAAATGGTGTGTGATGCCAGCAAAATCATCACACACTGCTGTGCCCGATACCCTGTGTCGACACACGATGCACTGGTCCTGCGGAACTCAACACTGCTCAGCTGCATGGACCGAGATGCCGGAGCCATTACATGGCTGTTGTGAGAGTGTGACCACAGGGGCAGAGGCATTGATGATGGGGTTGGTGATTTTCCAGCACTGGGAATCTGCCTGACGGTTGGGCCATGTGGGCTAAAATTGTGGGGGGCGGGAAATGTGCCAGCACTGGGAATCTGCCTGATGGGTGGGCCATGTGGGGTAAAAGGGGGGGAATGGGCCAGCACTGGGAATCTGCCTGATGGGTGGGCCATGTGGGGTAAAATGGGGTGTGGGGGGAATGTGCCAGCACTGGGAATCTGCCTGATGGGTGGGCCATGTGGGGTAAAATTGGGGTGGGGGGGAATGTGCAAGCACTGGGAATCTGTCTGATGCGTGGGCCGTGTTGGGCGTGTGTACATTGCACAGCATACCACAATCCTGGAGCACTGGTGCACACGGCTAGTATTGAAACCCTGAAAATCATGCCTGAACAGAATAGACCCACCCATGTTTGTCAAACGATGCATATCATCACCGGTACCCTCTCTGTCAACATGCATGTGACGTTGGGTATCCACTGATGGTCTGGCTGCTGACGCCAATCGGACGTCCAAGTAACCGACATGAAGAGGCATACAATCACACACCTACAAGGACTCGCGTCACAATAGAAAAGACGTTTGGCCTACTGAAGAGTCGCTTTCGCAGCATAAGCCGGTCTGGCGGTGCCCTCATCTATGGGCCAGAGAGGGTGGGGCGTATTGTGATTGCTTTTGCAATACTGCACAACATGTGCATCCGTCATAATGTGCCCCTGCCCCCGGACGTGGATATGTTGCCACAGGACGATGATGACGACGATCATAATGAGGATGTTGGACACCCTCAGCATCACCATGGCCATGATGGACAGGCCACAAGACAGGCATTGGTTGCAAGTTATTTCTGATGGATGATCCACACATGGAAATGTCTAATTGTCACACTGTATGCATTGCATTGTGTTACATTAAATACTCTTACACCCATTGAATAATGTACAGACAACTGTATTGCTTTCAAACACACGTGTATTAATGCCTGGTGAACTATACATAAAAAGTGACAGGTTGAACATGCATCTCAGTCTAGACAAGATGGTTACAACTCCCAATTACAACTAAACCACCAAATATTGCACAAAACGCCTTCCCCCTTTAACACCCGTTTGCACCCACCCGCCCCACAAAGTGAAAAACAATGTCCAATGTCGTATGTGAAATGCCAAAAACATCCCTTCAACAAAAGGTTCCCGCTGCCAGGCACTGTAGTGAAAGGCCTACTTCTGCCCCCTCTTTGGAGCTGGTGGTTGGGGACCCATCGGACAGGTCAGCTTCAATAAGAGGTGCAAGGTTGCTGCCATGTGTCGAAGGGCTGGGCGTAGCACTGGCTGACTCAACTGGCTGCGTTATAATGTGCCGCTGTTCGGCGATGGCCGTGACTAGGAGGTTAATGGACTCTGCCATTGAGGACATGACTTTGTTGCCCTCACGTACCCTTCTGGCCAGTTGGTACAACGCCTTAGTTGCCCAGACCTGCATCCTTCCAGTCTTTCTCGTGTTGTCCTGAATGGTCTGCCTTGTGAGTTCTGCCTCAGTGAGGTACCGGTTCAGGAGTACATGCATCGCCTCCTGACGCTCCTCGGTCCGGGTGAGGCGTGCTTTAATGTTGCGAATGTGCACCATTCCGGCAATGGCCATGGATGGTGGGCTGCTGGGGCTGCTGGGCTGAACCTGGGTTCTGGCTCATGGTGCCCATTTTCATTGTCACCGGGTCCGGTCTCCTCCATGTTGCTGGGTGCAGCTGTGACACGTAATGTGCTACGCATTTCTGGTGTGTCTGAATCCTCAAGTTCGGGCATACTCTGTATGGGCGATATGGGATCGCCAGGCATGGTCATTGCTGGGGAATGGGCAGATCCTCTTTTTCAGTCGGCGGTGATGCTGCTTCCTCATCTTGTGTAGCCTCACTCATGCCCTGTGTTGAGTTACAGCGTGGCGAGTCGGACACTGATTCAGGGCTGTGCTGTGGCTGCTGCCTGCCTGAAGGTGTCTTTGCATGGCTCTTGAGGCTGACTGGTGTGCGAGGGTGGCTGTGAGGAAGTGACGTGGAGGCCATGGACTTTGGTCGGCCGTCGATGCATGCTGGTTCCTGGCTGCGTGCTGGTTCCTGGCTGTGTGCTGGTTCCTGACTGCGAGCTGTCTTTTTGTGGCTGTGCCGACATACAGCAGAGGTTGGGGTAGTTGCGAGTTCTCTTTCGATGCCGGATGAGGTGCCTGTTGGCGACAATCTAAGGGTACTTCATTGTTGTGCTATGAACCATGCAACAGTCATCACACTTAGTTCAATTTACAGTGATGTGCATCCTTTGAATCATGGTGGGGGCAGTTTGTAGCAGCACACATGTGCAGGGGTGGAGCAGTGTTGGTACGTAATGATGTTTTACACAATTTGGTATGTGCATGTGGGATGGGTTGTTGTGGTGCTTCGGCCATTGATGTCGTGTATATGCAACCCTGGACTGTGCATTTGTGTAGTCTGCATGTGAGGGAGTGTGGGTATGCGTGTGTAGGTAGGGTCATTGGTGTGTCGTCAGCTACAGAGGGGACACTGGATGTGCACATTGGGATGTTTGCAATGGTGCATGAATTGTGGACAGGTATTGTCGGTGCCATGCTGACGCATGGCACAGGGGCCATGTTGACCTTGCTGGAATGTTGACGCATGCAGACGGTCGGTCTGTCTGCATGGCATGGGACATGTGTTGTGTGCCTGTGGTGCTTGTGGACAGTCTCCATGGTGGGTAGATTTACTGCTTTGAGGGTCTGGTCAGTGTCTTGCAGGCCAGCGGGTATCTGGTTGCAGTCATGCACATGGCACTATTGGCGATCAGGGGATGGAGTGGCTATGGGATGTTAGTAATGGACACTCACCTGCATCTCCAGATGTTGCGGCTCCATGCTCAGCGTCACCCACACCCTCGATGCTGGCCATGTTCAGGATGGTGGCACATCTTTCCTCCCAGGGGTGGAGTTTGAGGGGAGAATGTGGTCCACCACTAGTGGATTGCCCCTAGCTGTGCTCAGTAGGTTTCGCACTCTGAGACGCAGGCCGTCCCAGCATTTGTGGCTGCCCCTTATGGTCCTGGGTGCAGTGCCTACCGCTGAGACCTTGTTGGCCACTTCAGTTCAGAACTCCTTTTTGCGCAGCTGCGCAGGTCCACTCCAAATACCTCGTCAGCATTGTCTACGAGGGTCTTGCCAAGCATGTTTAATTCCACCTCACTAAACCTAGGTTTGCGGCGGCGAACGTTCCTCCGGGTAGCTGACGTGTCCCTTTGTGGTCTTCAGCTTCCAACTCCTGTGTTATACTCCTGGCTTCGGAGGATTGCAATGGATTGTGTTTTTAAAGATGGCCGTCGGTGCATTTCCCGTTCGGGCGCAATGACGCAGTTTCCGGTACTGGTATGCCGGGGCTGGTATTTGCGGGTTGGTGATGTCAGTGCCGGTGCCAAGGGCATTGAGGGTGCCGTTTTGTGGGTTTGTGGATGCTTTAGCGGTATGCCGGCGCTGCCGTTACCGGCGTGACGTTTGTTACGGCAAGTCATGCTCGGAATCGGACATTAATTCCGAACTCAAGGCATGCTGGTAACGGTAGCTACTTCATGCCGTTATTGTGGATTTCCTACCGGCTATCTCGTAATGAGGGCCATTGTGTTTGCATGCACACACTGTCAATAGTTACTCCAACAGAGTGATGTTATCAGGTCAGTACTAATCCAGTTCATTTCCCAATCAGTTAATTTCATTAAATGTTCTGGCCAGGCAGGCTAGACTTCCATCCAGGCAAAGATGGGTATTATTTAGGTCAGAACCCAACTGGCAAGTATGCATGAGAAGATCTGAAGCTGGTCCATACTCCCCATCCTAGCCTGGCAATTATCAGGTAGGGCTATTTTGGAACAACTCAGTGAGGTGCTTCTTGATTTTCTAGGCGTAACAAGCAAGGCACCTACTTCTGGGCATATACACTTTAACTTAGGGAGACAAACTGAAACCAGTGCGCATTGGCAACAACAACAGTTTGGGCTTTTGAGTACACAAGGTATAGGCATTTGCCAGGCACTGCCATAGGGATATCACCTGGCTATAAAATGGGACCATCTGGAAAATGGTCAGGCAAACAGGACAGGTTGGGCATTTTACTCCAGCCTGACGTCCTAAAAAAGACCTGAAGGCTCTGAGAGTCGCACTATTCTACGACTGAAGTTAGCAGGAATCTTGGTGGTCAGCTCATGACTCTTGTGTATGAAAAACTGGGCCTTCTTTCTAGGGGGGGGGGGCAGAGAATGGCATTGGGCTGGCCTATCCCCACTGCTGGAGCCGGGCCTGGAGGTTTTTCTAGCCCATTTGTTTAGGGGAGCTACGGGACCCATTATATTGGGAGGGGGGGACTTTAGTATGTGGGCATATCTAATGTTGGATAGGAGAACAGTTGGGGCAGCAGTTGGCCGGATGCTGGGAGAGGAGTGTGGGGGGGTCTCTGAGAATGTCTTTATCTATCGACTGGCTGTATGGAGACCGCTCCATCCTCTTTTTTCCCCACCCCCATGGTACTTCTACAAGAATAGATTATATTTGCGTGGGCAAGTATGTTTGGTAGAGCTGGAGTTTGTCACCTTGCGCCGATTAGCTGGTCGGACCATGATATAGTCTATATGGAGTTCTCCATTCTGGGTTTGCAGTGCAGGGATTGTTTGTGGAAATGTTATGATTCTCTTTTGAAAGACGTGACGTTTTGCAAGGAGTTGGAGAAGGCTATTTGGGTATACTTTGATATAATGATACTGGTGAAGTGGATTACTGCACTGTCTTGGAAGCGGCCAAGGCTACCTAGCGTGGATTGTTGATTCGAGAGAAGGCAAGGAAGAAAAGGCAACAGGATTTACTTGAAACTCTGCTGCGGGGAGTGATTGATTCTTTGGAATGGAGCATACAGGCCCGTTTATATGGGAGAGAGGGGTTAATACAGGAAGTCTGGAAGGAAGAGGTAAGAATTGAAAACCCTTGAGTTGGGTAAGATGGAGCGAAAATTGCAATTCCTGAAGCAGAAGTATTATGAAAAGGGGTTAAGGCTGATGGGCTCTTGGCAGCGCGTTTGCAGGAGCAGAGAGCTGGAAGATGAGTTGACTAAATCGATGGGGTGGATGCCCAAGTTGAGGCGTGTTCGGAAGGGATAGCGGAGAACATTTCTAGGGCTGTACTGCTCTCGGATGGAGCCGGTTGGAGGGCAGAAAGAGGTGTACTTTCGGGATGTGACTCTTCTAGGTTGAGAGGAGATGAGCTATTAGCTACTGAGGCTCCAGTTAGCCCTGAGGAACTTCTCTTTCCGATTTGGAGGATGCAGATTGGGAAAGCACCCGGTGATGATGGTTTTACACCTTGGTTTTCGAAATCTTTTGCGGGTTGTCTCCCCCCTAACTTAGTCAAATTGTTTAATCATATTTTAATGACAGAAAGCCCCCCCAACCCCCGCAGTCCCCGAGACCTTTCATCGGGCCCTGATATTGGTGATTCCCAAGGGGGGAAGGTATCCTAGGTCTTGTGGTGGATATCGACCGATATCCACCCTGCTCATCGTCGATTGCAAAGATTTTTACAAGGCTGTTGGCCTCTAGACTTAAGAATTTGATGTTGCGACTTATTTACACTCACCAGGTGGACTTTATTAAAGGGCAACAAGGTTTGGACACTTTGCGGAAGACTTTGCATTTGATGCACATGGCTCGAGGTAAAGGGGGTAATCGAACGATTTAGCATTGGATGTGGATAAGGCCTTTGATCAGGTCGATAGGCCTTTTGTATGGGTTTTTGGGGAAATATGGGTTTGGGAGAAAATGCTCAAAAGTATTCAGGCATTGTAATATACCCCGTCCACTAGGGTGGTGGTTAGCAGCCTGTATTCTCAGGCTTTTATGTTCCATAGGGGGACCAGGCAAGGGTGTCCGCTCTCCCCCCTATTGTTTGCGTTATCAAGGGAGCCAATGGCAGAGTGGCTGAGGAATACCCCTCAGGTGGTGGGGATCCGAGTGGGGGGTTGCGAGTTTAAACTGGGGCTTTATGGTGATGTGTTGCTCCACATGCAAAATCCGCACACCTTGATCCCAGCAGTAATGCAGGTGATAGGTCAGTTTGGTGAACTGTCCTGGTACTAAGTTAATCGGGCCAAGTTGTTCGGTACCCTTTTGATGAGGACTGAACTAGGGATCTGGGGACACTGCAACAACTAGGCATGGAGGTGCAATTAGAGACGCGTTATCTTTGGGTGGTGGTTACTCATAGGTTGAGAGATTTATGTGATGCTATTTACCCTCCTTTTCTGGGCACTTTGTCCAGTGACATGCCTAATTGGGAGAAACGTACCATATCTTGGATTGCAACACCTTAATGTGTTGAAAAATAAACTTCCTCCCTAGGACGTTGGATCTTTTTCAGACGCTCCCGATACTGCTATCCGACACGTTACTCAGGGAAGCCAAGGGACGAATGCTGTGCTTTTTGTGGCCTATGATACTCTGGTTCTCCCCCAGGATTTAGGGTGTGTGGGATTTCCTGACCTTTTTGTGTACTATGAGGCAGTGCAGTTTACGGAAAGAACAGGATAGGCAGTGGGTATTCCTGGAGAACCTCCACCCCCACCTGCGGCTGGCAACTATTGGAGAGTGGTTGTGGGTTCCCAGGTGGAAGATACCTCTCAGGGTTTGGGAACATCCTTTCCTGGGGATTATCTGGGACCTGTAGTGCCCGGGAGTGAGAATGCGTGTGGTCACCTCGTGGCAGTCCCCTCTGAGTCACCTGTGGGTGCCTGGCATAAGAGAGGAGATTCCTGATTTGCCCGGATACCAGGTTTGGTGTGAGAGGGGGTGGGGGGTGTTAGCTAGAGAGGGGCAATTGTGGCGTGTAGGAACATTCATATCCATTCAGGAGCTAGAGGAGGCTTTACACATACGGCAGCTGTGGATTTTGTCTACGGCTTAAGAGGCTCTATTTGTTGAGAAATGGAAGCCACAGTTACATAGGGAGCTCACACAGGTTGAGAAAATACTAGACTCTTATTCTGATATGAAAGGTTTGATTTCTGCACTCTACGGACGTTCATTGTCACTCCAGGTGGTGGAACCAAGGGTCTCCGGGGCAGATGGCAAAGTGACTTTGGCAGGGACATTGATGAGAGGTTGTGACAGTTGATGTGTCAGAAGGGCATTTAAGACAGTGGTATCATGTCCATAAAGGCTACACAGTATTAGGCTCCTCTGTTGGTGGCAATATGACCCTGTCTGCCTTTGTAAAATGTATTTGGTCTGGTCGTGGTTGTGGAGTGTGGGTCACTTATTGGCACATGGTGGGCGTGTAGGAGAGTGTATGTGTATTGGGTGGAGGTTTTGGGTTGGGTAAAGGAGGTTGCAGAATTGTCCCCCCCCCCCCCCCCCCCTGCTCCGGAGCTCATGCTTGTTTTATTTGCTTTGGAAGAGAGGGATGGTGAATACAGGGGCCTACCCTATATGGTTCATTTTTTGTTGCTGGCGGCCAGCCCTTGTATGGCTATTCATTGGAAGCTGAAGGGATTGCTGGGCATGGTGAATGGGTTTCAAAAGCCAAAGACGTTTATTGGATGGAAAGGATCACTGCAGCCATTCATGGGGGGTGTGCTCATGTGGAGATGGGGTGGCTGGGGTTTCTAACTAAATATATGGTAGTGTGAGGCGTTTTTGCCAGTGATGTTTACAAATTGCCGGTGGGGTAATGGTCCGATTCTATCCCCACTGTAAGGAAGGCATTGTATCAAACAGTAAGACATACACAAGTGATCACAGTTTAAGGGTGCTCACTGAACTTTCAAATGGGTTGGTAAAACACATATGTAATGCGAAATCTAAAGATGGGAGCAAGCTACGACCATCAAATAATAATAACACAGTCATAGGACAGTCTGTCAAAATAAAAGGGTCTATACTAATAAACCTATTGCCAATCCTTCTAAATACAAATAGTGTGGGAAACAATGTTATGCAAAAGAGAAGGGTTCAAGAAATATGTCAGGATACTTGAGGGGTTGGCTCCCCTTGCCCACGTTTTCAGCTTTGGACAAGGCAGCATACTCGCGCTTAGCACAAACTCTGGCTTCTCTAGCACGAGGGTGCAATTAAAAACCTCAGCATCGGGGACTTCTGTGCCAAAGTGTCTATGCCATTCAAAGTCTCGTGTTTCAGAGGGCCTAATGCTACAGACATTAAAGTTCCTTTTTTCTCAGGTTTTCACATGCACAATTTCTCGGTGGTTCACTGTTCACCCCAGGCCCCCCTCCATCGGACTCAGATCCACTTTAAAATGTTCTCAATTGGTCTCCCTCGATCGGGCTTGGACCTTTCATTTCACAGTTCAAGAAAGGTCCTTCATTTCCTTCTTCCTAACATTAGGTCCTTTTGAAAAAATGCAGAGTATCTTTTCCCCAGCCCTGTGTGGGACCCCCCTGATATCCTGGCAGTGGCTTGAGTCTCTGGTATTTTTAGTTTCACTTTTTCACTTCCAGACCACAAGTCCCATGAGGCTTTGTTCTTTCCTCTTTCTCTTTATATTCACACACCTTAAACTTCCAGTTCCTGAATGCACTGCTTCTGCACCCTTTTTATACTGTTCTTTCTCGTACTTGGCTTTCAGTAATCTTGCTGTCACATGCTCTTTCCTTGGTGGCAATGTACTTCACATATATGTACCAAAAGGTTTCTTTCACTTTGTTCGCTCGTGCACCGGGCTCCTCTGAGCTTTGGACACTCGCCGGCTGCCGCGTTGCACTGTAACAATTTCCTTCCTTCAGCCCTGGAATTAGGGCTCACTCTCATGGCCCCTCTGACACCTGGGCTCTCATTCCCCATGGGGCTCTAGCACTTGTTCACACAATGTCTGTGGCAAGTTCTTTGGCTTGTTCAAGCTCTCGGGAGGCATGGCTCCCTTTCCATTATGCAGCCTTTCTCACTCAGTGGGTCACGATCTGGCATGCTGTGCTCCTCCTCGCTTGTGGTCCGGCAGTCCACTGCCTTGCGGTCTCCTCTGTATAAAACAGGTTTCCAGCTCACTATGTGCTGTTTAGAACCATACCTTTTAAACTTTGCCTGTTGGTTAAGTGAAGTCAGGTTTGGATGATTGAAATGAATTGCCTGACTTTGCCTGACTTCATTAAGGTGACAACATGGCCGTTCTCCATAGCAAGCTGTTCCCTGTTGATCCCTATGGGAAATCTTCCTTCCTCTTTGCTTGCACTTCTTTGTCCCAGTGATTGGGAAGGGGGATATGGGTAGAAGGTAAGTGACCCCTGACTAAAGAGGCAAGGGTTCTGGCTTGAGTAGGTGAAAGGGGGGAATCTCGAGTCTCAAGCCTGGGTATTTTCCTCTCATTTCCCTGCTCTTTGTCAGTATCTGAGGCATTGTGGGACAGGTAGTTCTCAGAGTTTGTATACTTCTTTGTTTTCTGACTGAGATGGGAGGAACTGGGTATGTTGATTGGTAAAAAGGGGGAGTATACGGGAGAATACCATTAGGTTTCTAACACCACCCACCCCATCTATATTTTTCTGGGATTGTGTGACATGCTGCCCGAAGAGAGGGACAGTAGCTGCTCGGACACTTTGTTTTTTCATTGTATGGGCGTGGGCGGAAACTAAGGTAAATGTTGTGGTTTGTGTTATTGTGTTTATGATAGGGCTTCTGGTTTTTCCTTCTGTTATGAAAAACTTTATAAAATTAGAAGTTTGAAAAAAAAGGAGTTGAAAAGCCCCACAAGATGTAGTATATATTAAAGCCATTAACAGTAGCATTGATCTATCCAAGGCGATCCTGATCAGTTGTTTTTTGTCCTTGTCCGACATAGAGGTACCTGGGAGATCATGATCATTTCCAGGATACCCAATATATTACTTATAAATAAGTGGACTTGCTGCAGCAGAAGGTAAGTACATTTATTAGAAGTCTTTGATTGGATTGCCTGGAAGTGGAACTCGAGTAAGGTTAGGCATGGACTACGGTCCTTAAGCAAGCTAGTATTCCTCTTTGATTAACCTACATTTGTTTATCCAGTCCACCTTGCGCTCTTCTCATATTTGTTTTATAAAAATAAACATGTTTGTATCAAACGTATTACTCTTCCATGGCAGGGGGCGGGGACACCCATTTGCACCAATTGTCTCTATGTAAAGCATGTGCGCGATAGTCGCTATATAAATAAAATAAATATGAAATAATAATAAATGGTACTACATGATTACTGCCTTCTTTATCTTGAGTGACATTTGATGCCCCACCTTCATATGTAGGAGTTTTGAAGAGACATCATTTGAATGTACCACAATGCGTGAGTGTCAATCTTTGCAGTTAATGTCTTGCCGTTTTTAACCATGCCTTAGATTTGCCAGAGTGGATTCTAATCTTTGCAACACCTTGATAATGTGATCCTTTTCGTGAGCAATTTGCTTATCTTTTCAAGTTACCACAGTGGGCAACTTGCAAGTGCATAGATTCTCAAAGCTAAATAATTAGAACTGCTGACTAGTATGATTTGGAGGACTGCTCCATCGTACATTATACATTTAAAAATGTGCTACATATGTCGTTTTTCATATGTTCAAGTATTCATTACAAATCTTAATTCAGCATTACTTCTATCCTAGGTACTTATTTTTCCAGAAGGCACCTGCACAAATCGCTCATGTCTTATAACTTTCAAGCCAGGTGAGATTTATTGTACTTGACAGGACGTGAGTGACCACAATTCCCATGTAAAACTTTCATTGCTCTATTGCAGGTTAATTGTCATCAGTACTGTATTGATGTAATAAAGGTAAACCACAATTGTTAAGTGACATTTGTTTTCCTCTGCCAATAACCACTTCTCACTGAGTCTCTGCAGATACCCAAGTGGGTGCAAAATCCTAGTTCACACTAAAAGATATATTGTGCACATGATGAGGCATAGAGTATTTATGTTCCTGTTCTAAATTGGCTTATACCTCCATCCCCAAACACTCTGATCACAGACCACTGGGGAAACCATAGAATTGCAGCATTAAAACAAATAATAAATAATACTCATTGAGGACACTACACATAAGACTGTCCAAGCTGGTAAGGAAGATTGAGTATCTTTGTCTTCCTTTTCTTTGCATATGGTCAGTGCAGGCACTTTTTATGCGATACTTTTCCAAAGCAACACATCGACAACCAGGGTTACAGATTTGAAGTGGGTTATTTTACTCACCCTTTTCCAGTTTGCTGCTATTTGTTTTTCTAGGAAATAATACAATTCCCATTCCCAAGTGTTTTATTGTCAAGGCAAGTAAATACATACTTTAACTTTGAAAATGTATCTATTTTTGTAATCCAATCTTCATGGCACCCAGTCCGTTTCCCCTTTTTCGTGTCTGACTAGAAATAATTTTAGCTCTCTGCTGGTAGTCTTGAAGGTACATATTGGAAGTGCTCTGTTGTCAATCGGCTGCTAAATGATGCAGAACCAAGTGCATCATGGCACAACCTCTGTTATTGTGGCAATTTTATAGAACCAAGTTGAAAATGTTTAAGTTGAAAAAGGGGTTGTCGCATGGTGCTTTTCAGAGCTTACTTTATTTCCACTCTTCTTGGTACATTGCTTTTTACTCTCTTTTTTTTGCTGTATTACATTTTTTGCTGCAATTTTTTTGTTTTGCTGTTTGTAAATCAAGATTTGTTACTTTTTGTCATTTGAGTTAGCCTTTTGTCCATACCGGGCCACCAAGTGTGGGTAAAAAAGAAATTAAGCACCCAATCTAAAACAGTCGGCTGCTTTGCGATGAAAGAGTGCCTTTCATTGGATCTTAGCATCGTAATGAAAGCATTTTTTATGCTTGCACCATCTTGGAAGGGTAGGAAACGGTTGAGATTGTTACTGATCTGTTCAGTTTGTGCTTTTGCTTGTGTATGAAAACATTAATCTGCAGCAGTTAATGAAAGAGTGAATAAATCAATGTTTGAATGGATTGTGTTCTCACACGTATTCATCATGTTTGATAATTATCTTCCAGCTTCAGCTGCTCTGAAAAAGATAAATTCTTGACAGAGGGTGCTGTGCGGTAGCGTCAATTGACTCGATGTCCCTCAAAGGCCTCTGTCCGATGGTCAACGTCATCTGCAGTATATGTAGCACGCCTAGCACCCGTTGGCTTTAGTTCAGTTTTTTCGACACAGCTTTCGCTTCGAGAGAAATTGCGTTGCACTTATGTTCGTTAAATAGAAAAACATAATGTCTTCAGTGTCAACTCCATCGACGCCCAAGACAGGTTTTAGGAAATGTCGGGATTGCGGGTCGAAGATGTCCATCACTGACCCCCACCGCGTTTGCCTGTGGTGCCTCGGCACAGAGCATCGTACGCAGGAGTGCAAATCATGTCAGGTGATGACTGACACCGCTCTGTGAGTGTGCAAAGGTAAATTGGCGGGGGGTAGAATTCCAAAATCCCCTTCTGTCCCGAAAAAACGTACTTTGGGTGAGTCGAGAGATTCTCCTCGTCGAAAAAGATCAAAGAAATCTTGTATGAGAAGTCGTTCGCATCATTCTTGATCTTCCAGGAAGTCAAAGAAAAGCCATAATAGGTCTCCTCCTTCCTCGAGTGACTCCTCATCCGAGAGAAGAACATGTCCAAATAAATCCGACTATCCAGCAAAATGGGAAGAGTGTCAGAGGGAGATGAAAATCTTTGAGAGAAGCCCCTACTCCCTCGAAAGAATGGAAGAAAGACCATGTCCCGGTCGCTCTGCCTAAAGACGACAAGGGGAAGTCTAAGACTAAACCCTTTGCACCCTCGAGTACGGGACGCAAGCCTGACGAACATTGAGAGCCTTCGGAACCTCAAAAGAGTGAAAGATTTGAGGACCTCGACAAGTCGAGAGGCCAGCCCTTCAAGAGTTTTGTCGAAGACATCTTCAACAAAAACAAAATCTGGTCCATTGACACGCTCGACGTCGGAACCTTCGACACCCATATCGAAAGCCATCAACGCCTAAGTCGAAAAATTCAACGCCTTTGGCCTCGAGGCCTACTCAGAAGACTTTTTCAGAGCCATTGAAGGCAACACAAGAGAAACCTTATAAGCCTCTAACAGAAAAAGATTTCTTGAAATCTTCAAATCATTCTTCAATCTATGAAGAACATGAACCATCTGATGATCAGACACTGTTTGGTCTTCAATATGGCACTCCAACTGTGCCAGATGAGTTTATTTCAGAGGAATCTAGGCTTAAAGATCTGTATGACAAACTACAAACAGCCAGTGGAGTAGATACATCTCCTGAGCTGGAATTTGGAAAGCCAGATCCTGCAGATCATGCTGACAGTTCATATAGACAATTGATGACCAAGGTAGTAGAATATTTGGGATGGTGTAGACCTGCTCCTCTTTTTTCAACAGGATGACTTAATGGACATATTAGACCAAGGTCCACAGAGGGATCCCATTCTACCCTTCCCTATTACTTTGCAAAACAAGTTGCAACAAATTGGGAAAACCCAGATTATTTTTCTGCGGTTAATAAGAACTTTCCCAAGAAATATAGACAGCCAAGCAGTGACCCAGATTACTTGACCAAGCGCCCGACTCCAGAAAGTTTGGTGATCCAAGCAGTCATGTCCACCAAACAATCTGCTTACCCTACCATTCCTACAGACAGGGATGATAACCGGGTGGATGCTAGGGGGAGGAAAGTATTTACTGCCGGTAGCATGGCTTTGCAATCGGCAAATGTCACTTGTGCCTTATCTAAGTTTTCATTCAACTTGTGGGATTGTGCAGCAATGGCAGCTGACCACATCCCTGAAGGGGAAGAGAGAGACCGCTTCCTGGCTATCATCAAGGAAGGTAAGGAGGCAATGTGCGAGTGCCTCCAGCCTGGTCTGGATACTGCAGATAGTATTAGCAGATCCATGGCGACAAGCACAGTGCTACGTAGATTTGCGTGGCTGAGGAAGCCTGGATTTGCACAGGACGTGCAATCTAGATTACTCAATATGCTTTTTGACGGCTCAAAACTGTTTGGTAGCAAGGCTGATGAAATTCTGGAAAGGATACAGACCTCTAAAGCGGTGGCTAAATCTCTTAGCACTGCTATTAGACAGCCTCAACATTCCTACTCCGGTACGTCATCTTGGAGGGGTAAGTCCTTTTGTTTCTACCCCTCAATTGGAAGGGGGCGAGGACAAGCCAGTCATAGAGGTCAAGAATATTCCCTCGTGGTGGATGAGAAAGAGGTGCTAAATTAGCCAAAGCAGCGGCAGCTTTGCCCCCAGTCGCTGCTTCAGCTGCCTCAAAACCTCTTTGAGGCCTTAATCCACAAGACCCCAGTGGGAGGCAGGCTCTCAGCATCTGAAAGAGTGGTGAGACACTACTTCAGATGTTGGGCACTGGAAACAGTAGCCCAGGGTTACTGCCTTCCTTTTCTAAAAAGGCCCCAGGATCTTGCATTGGGGAACAGCTCATTGAAAATTCCAAACCCGCTCCTTCTGAAGGAAATGTTGATCCTGCTAGAGAAAGGTGCAATAGAACCAGTACCTGCAGTGGAGAGCAACAAGGGTTGGTACTCAATTTCTTTCGAATCCACAAAAAGGACAGAGGATTGAGACCCATCTTGGACTTAAGAAACTTGAACAAGTTCTTCAGGAAGGACAAGTTCAAGATGGTTACCCTTTCTCAGATCCTTAAGGCACTCCAACTCCAAGACTGGATGATCATTGGACCATCAGGATGCTTACTTTCAGGTGCCTAATCAACCCAAGCACAGAAATTACCTGAAGTTTGCAGTTGGCGGTTCACATTTTCAGTTTCGAGTTTTGCCATTTGGGCTGACCTCCGCCCTGAGGGTTTTCACCAAGTTGATGCCGGTGGTGGCAGAGAGTCTCAGGCGAGGGGGGATTCACGTCTACCCCTACCTGGATGATTGGCTGATCAGGACTCGTTCTCCCCCGAACAGACCCTGGAACATCTCAGCGTGGCTTGCCACTTTCTCCACAAGCTGGGCTTCTCCCTCAGTTACAAGAAGTCGAACATGATACCATCTCAAAGACTCCAATTTATCAGAGCAGTCCTGGATGCCTCCTCGGGAAAAGCCTCACCAGCCGAGGTCAGGGCTCATCGCGTTCTGCAGATGGTCACCAAATTTCAGACTGCCTAGAGTCTTCCGGCCTTTGATTTTTTTTTTTGCTGCTCGGCCTCATGGCATCCTGCATTTTTCTTATGCCAGAGGCTCGTCTGAGAATGAGATTTCTCCAAGTGCTCTCCAAACTCAATGGTCCCACTTCTCAGGCAGGAAGTCGGACCTCCTTCGGGTTCCAAGCAGAGTCGCACAGGACCTTTTGTGTTTGGCCTGCAAGGACAACATTATGAAGGGAGAACCTTTTTGGCAACCATTGCCGGACATAACAGTAGTGAGGGATGCCTCACGGGGTGGGGAGCCCACATCCTCCTCGATCTCTCTTCTGCCTTCGACACGGTCAACCATACCATCCTGCTCAACCGTCTCCGTGAAAACATGGGTATCACTGATCGGGCTCTGGCCTGGCTGACCTCTTTCCTCTCAGATCGACCCTCCCAGGTCCAACTTGGGTCCTTCATTTCATCCATCTTCCTCTCTACCTGTGGTGTTCCCCAGGGGTCTAACCTCTCGCCCTGGCTTTTCAACCAATACCTGGCAACTCTCGCCCACTGCATTGCCATTTTCTGCTCAAATTTCCAGTGCTACGCTGACGACACTCAACTCATTTTCAGGCTGCCCTCTGCCACCTCCTCTCCCTCTCTCATCTCTGATTGCCTAACTGCCATTCAAGATTGGTGTGCCGCCAATGATCGTTGTCTGAATGCCAGCAAGACAGAGATCCTCCTCATCGGCACACCTTCACCATCCTTTCCCCTCACTCTCTTGCCGGCCTCACTTGGCCCTCCTCCTACCCCCACCTGTGAGGATAAGAACCTCAGGGTCATCTTTGACTCCACCCTTTCCTTCTCCGCCCACATCTCTGAGGTCTCTAAAAAGTCAAATTTCCGACTGCACCTCCTCAGAGGTACTCTGCCTTTCCTCTCCTTCCTACAGAAGCTCATGGTATCTCAAGCTCTGGTTCTCTCTAGCTTGGACTATTGTAACAGCCTCTTTCTAAATCTACCTGCCTCTACTCTCCGCCCTCTGCAACTAATCCAGAACAGGACTGCGAGACGGCTCCTCTACCTCCAACTCACTCGGGGTCAGTCGTTTCTCTAATAAACGAGCTGGGGTAAATCTCTGTCTTCGGCTGGGGCCTCCCTCTGGAACAGCCTCCCTGCCACTCTAAAACTTGAGGAGAACCATCTCCGGTTCCGGAAGCACCTCAAGACCTTCCTCTTTTCTTCTGCCTTCGCTCCCCCTCTCTCCTGCTGATCTGTTCTCTCTTGGCACCGTGCACCTGGCCACCATCTGTCTTTTGGGCCTAGGTACCTGCTCATCCTGTCACCCTGCCGCACTGCCTCCGGGCCACCCCTTGCACTGGGGTCTGTATCTGTACCCATACAGCCCCCCCTATTTCTTCCTGCACTTATCGGACCTACCCTGTCTGCTGCTTTAAACCTAGCACTTGCAAATTGCCGGCTGCATTACCACTGTTTGTTGCCTTTATTATTTATTTGTTATTTATCTGTTTCTCCTCTGCTTCGCACTTTCCACCTCTCCCCCCCGTGCATGCACTTTTCCCCTCCCCCCTCTCCCATGCACTTGCGCGTTCTCAATGTCAATGGGCCTAGTAAGATCGCTGTTTTGTTCTCCCCTGTTCCCCTCCCTTGCCTTGTCGCGCTCTGAAACACTTGTGTACGAGCGCGATAGAAATAAAATATCAATCAATCACACCAACGTTCTGACAATCGGCAGTCGTCAGTCTCCATCGGAGTCCAAACTACCTATCAATCTTTTGGTGCTGAGGGCAATCGGACTAGCACTGAAGGCCTTTCTACCCTCTGTACAGGGAACGAATGTCCTGATAATGACAGACATCAGAGTGGCCATGTAGTACTTCAACAAGAGAGGAGGTGTAGGGTCACTACCACTGTGCAAAGAGGCAATGCAGCTATGGTACTGGGCAATTCAAGAAGGAATCTCCCTATCAGCAGTTCACCTAGCCGATGAGGAGAACACGGCAGCGGATGCTCTGAGCAGGCAGAGCAAAGTATTCCCACTAGTGGGAACTAGCACAGGAAGTCTATCAAGATCTTCCCCCTTTTGGGGAATCACTCAAGTGGATCTGTTAGCGACCAGTGTCACCCGGAAGTGGAAGCTATTCTGCTCCAGGGAATTTCCCCCAGAGGATCTCCTAGGAGACGCTTTCGTGGTGGACTGGGAGTTTCCACTTCAGTGCGCGTTTCCTCTTGTCCCCGTCATTCCTCACGTTATCAGGAGGTTGAGAAAGTTGGGGAAATCCATTATCCAAATTGCCCTGTATTGGGCCAGGAGGATGTGGTACCAGGGCCTTTTGGACATGTCCATCTGCCCTCCGATACGTCTTCCACAAAGAGAGGACCTTCTCTTGCGAGAGGAGGGTCAGGTTCGCCATCCAGAGGTCAAAACACTCAGCCTTTGGTTTCTGATAGGCTGAGGCACAAAGATTTGGACCTCCCGGAAGACTTGATGGAGATTTTGCTTTCGGCCAGAAGGCCAGCAACAAAATCCATATATTGCTGTCTTCGGAACAAGTTCAGCAGCTGGTGTAGGGATAAGAATGTGAATCCTTTTCAGTGCGATACGCCCAGTGTTATCTTTTCTACTTCACTTAGCAAATCTAGGGCTCCAGATCACAGCAATAAAAGGTTATCTGGCAGTGCTATCGAATTTCAAGTGCTCATCAGAGGAAGCCTCCTACTTTAAAATCCATTTAATCATTCAGTTTCTTAAATGACTCACTAATGTGTTTCCTCCTACTCCCTTTCAGGCCCCTGTTTGGGATTTAAATCTTGTATTAAAATTATTAACATGCATTCCTTTTGAACCCATGCATTCATGTCCATTGAGACTACTAACACTAACTGCCTCATCACGAGTTTGGTGGTAACCCTTAAATGCGGCGGTAACGCTATTACTGCCGCATTTAAGGGTCCGCCAAATCACTGGCTTGGCTGATTTACACCCAGCTCTGAGCTTGTGTTGGGAAATTCCCAAATGGGCCCAATGGGAAATGGGGACTTACCGTTCCACCAAATCCGTGATCGGGCGCTAATAGCACCAGGGTTGTGGCGGTAAGGCTAATAGGCACAGGGGTAATACCGCCGGGGTTAGCGCCCAACTCGTGATGAGGCCCGAAGAACAGTTTTGCTAGTCGCAGTCACATCTGCCTGCAGGGTGAGTGAAATGCAAGCACTGTCTTGTAAACCTTGATATACGCTCTTCAATAAGGATAAAGGTTATTCTTAAAATAAGACCTTCGTTTCTGCCAAAAATAGTCTGACTTCAGTTTGTCCCAAAAGAGAGTTTTACCAACTTTCTACCCCCTCCTCATCCTGGAAAGGAGGAGGAGAGATTATATACACTGGACCCTAGGAGGGCTCTCAGTTTGTATATCTCACGAATGCCAGAAATTCACCAGGACGACCAATTATTCATCGGATATACAGGTCATAAATTGGAGTTAGCAATAAAAAAACAGTCTCTATTCAGATGGATTATTCTGGCTATCCAAGAATGCTATTGACTGTCTCGTAAAGATCCCCCAGAGGGTCTAAGAAATCACTCGACCAGGGGCATGGCTGCTTCTTCCGTTCTTCAGAGAGGAGTATTTATTAAAGACATTTTTGCGGTAGCCACTTGGTCTACCATGCACACCTTTGTAAAACATTACTGCCTGGACACTTCTATTGAAGAGGGAGCTTCGGGAAAACTGTCTTACACTCGGTCCGTGATAACTGCTGAAGGCAGATCTAAATTCTTTTCCCATCTCCAAGACTATTACTGCTTTAGGAGGCTATCAAAGATGAGGAATACATGGGAAGAGGCAATCCATTCAAAGAATAAGTTACTTACCCCTGGTAATGTTCTTTTGATTGGATGTTTCTCGCACCTATTCCTCATTGCCCCTCCCAACCTACCCCTCTGTGGAATGTATGTGTTTTACACTCTGCGCTCTCTGTCTTCTAAAGTTTAAGGAGGCACTAGTAATTCCTCTGAACAAGCACTGAAACCAACAGGCGCTACGCGTGCTACATATACTGCGGATGACGTCGACCATCGAGCAGAGGCCTTTGAGGGACTTGGTCATCAACGCTACCGCACAGCGCCCTCTGTCGAGCATTTCTTTACGAAGCAGCTGAAGCTGGAAGATAATTATCAAAGATGAGGATACGTGGTAGGAACATCCAATCGAAAGAACGTTACCAGGGGTAAGTAACTTGTTCTTTTCTATTATAGAAGATGATTATTCCTGTCATTTTTAACTGGTTCTCTCCACGCTCACCCCCCTCAGCCAGTCTCTTTCTCTCTTCCAGTCACCATTAATAGCTCTCTACCTCCAGTTCTTGCCCCTCTATCTCCTCTCCTCTGCTAGTCTCTTCTCTCTACACTCTTGCCCTCTTTGCCCTTCTATCACCCTCATTACCCTAGTCTCAATAACCTGTCTTAGCCCCTCCATGCCTTGATCTTTTATACTCTCCTCCTGTCCCCTCCTTCTACCTTCCTCTACTCCACGCTTACCACTTTTACTTTGCCCCAACATACTAGTGTCACGCTCTCTCTCACTCTGACACCTACAGTTATTTACAAACCCCATCACTCTCTCTAGCCCCTACCCTTCCTCTCACCCTTATCACCTTTTAAGAACTTCACAACACTATACTCTGTCGGAACCACTTCCTATCTCACACAGTACCTTACCTGCACTCTCCCACACCACTGTCAGTCTCTTCAGGATTCTTCTCCACTGTCTCCCCTCAACCACCTGTCTCTTGGATCACCAACTCCATTCCCTATCATCTTTCATCCATGTCTGGCCTCCGTTCCAGCCTACTCTTGTTATGTGCTTCCCCCTGCTTCCCATTGGTCTTTTATTCTGTAGGACCCTTCTCTTCCTGCACTCCCGCCAGGAGGTCGGTTTGCTCTTTGAAAATGTTAAATAGACTTGTTAGCCCCACTCCTTTTTCGGACTCTGTCACAGTAGCCATGGGAACATTTTGTTGGTGCCACGTTTTCACCCCGAATCCGGTACGGTTGTTTCTCTTTCTCCGGTGTCGTCCCTTCTTCTGGTGATGAGGTGGAGCCTCTGGATCATGCAATTTGCAGGGTTTGTACTTGGCATTCCATGGTGGTGAAGTATACCCCACTTTAGCCGAAATGGAAACTTTTTGCCAAATCTGTAGCCACTTATTTGATCATATATGGTAAATTTGGGTAAGATAGATAGACGAGGGGTGTGGGGTAGAAGAGTGGGTTGTGGGGAGCCTCTCCCACATTCTGTGGTAAACAAAGAAGCAAAAAGAATTGGGTGAAGTTGCCATTTCGCAAAAAAAAGGCAATTGTGTGGGTGGACCTCCAATCTATGTACCCAAAATATGCCCACCTCTGTACAAACCACACAAAGATGTCACATTATATACATTATTATTACAGTTAAAAAACTCCCACATATTTCGTTAGTCATCCCCCAAACATGATTGGTCAACCCTATAAAAACAAATTGAATTCCCTTCAGTTCCCAGGCTCTCACTGGATACATTTATTTAACCACCACCCCCTTTCGACATACATTTACATTGGCTCCTATTCTCATTTTTATAGCACACCCCTTTTTGGGATATTTCCATTGTAGGTCCTGACATCATCACATGGTTACACATTCACACAACAATCCTTATTTACAACAGGTTCCATCGGGTCTGGGACATCTAACCACAGTCGTGATGCACATGGCTTTACCAACGATACTTCAACAATACGAGGAGGGAGAGAAACAAACAAGTTCCCTTGGAACTGGCGATGAGCATGTTTCCGCCCAGACTTGCTGAAGTCCTCATTTCATACTAATCTCCAACGACTACCATTTCAGAAAGCTTGTCCTCCTGGTCATTCCTGAGAACCTGATCGAAACCCATAAAGCATTCGTCCATTCTGCCCTTAAGCACCCCTACATCAGGTTTATTACTCAGCCCCAAACTGAACCTGCCAGGTGGGCAGACTTCCCTAGACATTGAATAACAGGCTCCCATGTACTTAAAAAGATTACATCTCCTCTCCACAATAGTACCAGTTGGTAAAACCCTTACCTGGCCGCAGCTGACCATTTTGATTTATTGCAGCTGCCCGAATACAGTTAGCTGCCTTCCCCCACCCTTCAACCTCTATCAACCAGCTTTGTCGGGTGCCACATAGTTTATCTTGCCACCAAGTACAAAAGATAATGAGCAAATAGACCAAAATTGGCAGGAGGATCTTTACAGCGATGCTCATCCAGGAAGGCACCCAAGAGAAAAGAGTCCAACCAAGGGTCATTTGTAATTCCTGCTTCCTTCTCCATGACCCGCCTTAGGTTATGCAATGCGGCAATTGCCTGTGTCAGAATCCCATTTTTTTAATCACAAGAGGCACAAAGGTGCAGCACATACTCCCAATTTTTTGACCCCCCCCTCATAGCTGATAGGAGGTGGAGGATGTACCTGTTCTGCAGTGCTATGAGCCTCAAGGCCTGCAGTAGTTCTTTAATTGCACAAAAAGCTGACTCTGAAGAATTTACAAACAGTAAAAGTTAATAACGGGTGACTTGAAGCCACTTCGCATTCACGATAGCCTAATCACCAGGGGCCAAGAGAGAAGAAAAGAACATCTCAGTTTGGCTGATCAGTCGATACTGCTCAGGAATGTTCATCAGTTCTTCTGTACACAAAATGTAATTGGATATTTTTGTCCGTTTCAACGAGTATGCTTCTTTATGCTCTGGAAAAGTCATTGAATTGGCCATGTCTGATAACACGAGGGACGCAAAGGGCACAGGGGATACAATAAGCACAGATGTGGCTTTAGGTGTTGGTCTGGCAAGTGTCAAATGGCTTTGGGGAACAATAAGAACAGGCACGTGCAGTGTAGTGAGACTGCACGCACCTTGCCAGGCGGGAACTAATTTTTGATACGAAAACTGTGCACACAACCAAAACACATTGAGAAGTGCTGATGTACCTTCAGCCAGATCGGCAATGCGAAGCGTGCAGCTGCAGTTCCCATTTGTGCCAACAGGCATCATCCTTCACCCTTAAAACACTGAGAAATACATGTTAGTAATTATATCTTAACAGGTCTCTGGCTCCTCGAGCCATATCTGCTATTTTAGATACTTTATCTAGATGTTTCCACACTCTCGATTGACTTGTGTCGCCATTTGTACTCTATGCATACATCTGTCGTAACTTAAGTCAATCCTGGCGATTTCTTCCTGATGGTCACTTAGAATGAATTCCCCCTCCTCCTCACCTGTATCGTCGGTAGAGGAATAGTGTAGGTGTCTTTTTCCTGCGGTCTTTTGCCTTTTTTGTTTAAGAGATACGGCCGTCCCCGGATGGAAGCCACTCTGCTGCCTCAATTTACCAGGCAGGCAAGGACCCCCTTCCGAGGGGGCCAACGAGAAGAAAAAGCCTCTCTGGGATGTTACTGGACGTTCTTTCTTCCAGTAGTGCATTTGTTGCTGCTGCGGGAATCCGCTTGTTCCGGAAAGTAGTAGGTCCTCCAAAAACGAAAGTAAACGGTATCCACAGCGTTCGGAGCACATCCAAAGCAAAAGGAGGGTCCAGCGCTGGAAATCAGGTAAGCAAGCAATGGACGGGGGAGGGGAAGGAGGCGACCGATACCAAAAGGTAAGCAGGACCCCCAAGGAGCTGGTAGCCAAGGACGGGAAGAGCGGGGGAAGGAGAAGAGCCAGAGCTGCAAAAATAGTCAAAGGAAAGAAGGCAGAAAGAGGGAAGCGGAGTACAAGGGAAGTACAAATAGTAAGAAAATACAAGCAGGGTGGAAGGTGGAAAGATAGAGGAGAGGAAAGCCGGTATGGAGAGGAACCGGAGAGTAAGTAGAGGCACAGAAACCAAAACAAGAGTACTAGCGTGTTAATCCGAAAAGGCGCAAAGAGATAGGAAGTGACTGGACCATAAAGGCACAGTGAACATAGAGAAGGGACTACAGAAAATAGGCTAGACCGCTACCAAGAAGAGATCGAAACCAGTGGAGATAGAAAACGGGCTAAAGCAGAATCAGAGAGCAAGATCCAAACCGAAGGAGTTTTTGAACGGTGAACACAGAAGATGGTCATTAAAACCAACACAAACAGAGAATGGGTTACCGGCGCCGCAGTCGCCAGCATCTCCATAAGCGCCAGGTTGGAAGGTGCATGACAACATCGTCCGCTTCTGATGCTGTGTGTGCAGATGATAGTGGTGTGTGTAATCTGCGTCCTGTTATCTATTTCTTGAGGATTAAGGTGGGGCTCCTTCCCTAGTTGATTTCTCAAATATAAGGCCCAATGGTAAGCAGTACAACCAGTTTTTAAATTACTACACAATTTTGACAAATAAACTTTAAGAACTCCTTTCAAATGTTCCACGATTCCATTGGCCTGGGGGTGGTCCACCAAACAAAACCTGTGCTTGATTCCCAAGAGCAAAGTGATTTCTGAAAATAAGGCATTAAAAACGTGGGTCCCATTGTAGGACTTCAGGACCTCACAATGTCCTCATTGTGGAAATGCCTCCCTCGCCATAAATGTTGCTGCAGACTTAGCATCAGGGTGTACGCAGGGACCAACGTCAAGCAATCGGGAAAATGGGCAAATCACCACAATGAGATCACAATTTTTTACATCTCTGTATCAGATATACAAAATATATATGGAGCTCCCGAAAAAGCCCTGAAGATCTGGACAAAACTCCTCTTACCGTCTTCATGGTGTTTCCAGGATTTAATTCCCTACAAACTATACAGTTCCCTACAAATGTACTCGCCTGTTCCTGGAGGGTTGGTATAAACCATTCCTTCTGGAGCTCTGCTGCGATTTGTCGCTGAGAACTGTGACACGGATAGTGTAGTTGCTCTAGAGCCACAAGAAGGAGCTCTACAGGCATTACTACTTTTCTCATAAGCTCCTGTCTCCACAGCAAATCCGTGGGCGAGAGGTCACATCCCCTCTTTGCCCAGAGCTCCTTCTCATCCTTAAGTGCTCTTTCCTGCATTTCCACAATCTGAAGCAAAGGAACCGCAGTTTACGGAGCTGGGAGCTGGCAACTGTACCTGCTGGGACACCGTTTCCATTTTCTGGGAATCTGTGAATGGCAAATATGTGCCTTCTTTCACCGCTCTGTCCGCGAAATCATTTGCAAGCGCTATTGGGTCAGTACGGTTAGTATGAGCAATCCACTGAATGATTCCTGCCTCTGTGCACAGTGTTTACGCTTCAATTAGTCTGGGTAGCAGTGGAGCATGCTGGACAGGGGTTTTGTCAGATCTCTTAAATCCTCTTCTCTGCCATCTTGACAAGCCTGAATGTACAGTGGAGGATAGATACGCAGAGTCAGAATAAAATAGTGACTGCCTTCCACTTATTCATTTCCATTGTCATTAGTTCCGCCGCTTGCGCGGAGTAATGTGATAGCAACCGTTTCTTCATTCTGACCTTGTATTCCCCATCCATCAACCCCACAACGGCCATACCCGTATGCTTCTCACCAGTGTCCTGATTAATTGTCGAGGAACCATCAACAAAGAGTACCTCACTTCCCTACCTCACCTCCCTCCAATGCATCCTCCTTAACATTCATCCTCTCTTCCTCTTCTCCCTCATAAGTCCCTCAGTTGTGGGCAGTGCCATCAGGTTTGGCTACAAATGTCACGGGATTGACTAGGTCACATCGCACTGGATGTATGGAAGCATTTGATAGAATCACTTCAAACCCAGAAACTCTGCCGTCACGGTCGATCTGGACTTTTCCAAAATCGCAAAAATTGCATGCTCCACATACAATGTCACCGGGCAACCCATAGTAATGGTCGAAGACTTTTATATCGCAAAAGCTGCTTCCGCTAGGGCTTGTTCACACGGGAACTGGCCTTGCATAACTGGTTCTAGGAGTCCGCTGTAGTAAGCCAAGGGTTTATGGCCTATTGATGTTTTCTTGGCAAGGACCGCGGTCATCACCCGCCCATCTGAATGTGAGAATAGATCAAATGCCTTGTAATAATCCAGACTTTAGAATTGCTGATCGCAGCCTTGAGCTCCCGAAAGCAGGTCACATCTCGTCTGACAATTCAATCGGACCTATCTCCTTCTGCGCTCCCTTAAGTCCTCGCTGTAAGGGTCTTGTGTAACTAGAGTAGTCAGAAATCCATGATCTACAATAGTTAGAGTCCCAGAAACTGCTGCATTTGTTTCACAGTAACGGGAGGTGGAGGGGGTGCTATTCTGAACTGTGGTGGCTCTCTCTGGCATTACTTTCCTTCCTGCCCTGAATATACTACCTCCGTCTGGCAGTATTGCAATTTTTCTTTTTCCATTTTGTACTTTTTCTCCGCAAGCAGAGTGAGTGTTATTGCGTCTCCTCTAAACTGTTCTTCTGTATTGCTACAGATTAGTAAATCATCCACATACTGGATTACTGTACTCGTGTAAATTCCCCAAATCCATTTGAGCCACCTGATTTAAAATGCTTGGAGCTTCACAGTACCTCTGAGGCAACCTTGTGGGCTCAGCTCCTTTCCCACGATACCTGAATGCAGTAAGGTACTGGGAATCGACTGAAGTGGGTCTACCCAGTAGGGATATTACAGAAAATTGTAGCAGGATTTGGTATCACTGGCAACTGCGCCTCAACAATGTTATTCTGAGAGCGCAAATCCTGAACCATCCTCCAAATGGACCCCCTTGCTTTCTTCACTGGGTAGATGGCTGTGTGACATGGGGACACAGAAGGTTGATTTATGCCTTACTTCAACAACGCCATAATTGTTAGGGAGAATTCTCTTATAAGGCTAAATTCCCAAACCTAGTGAGTCTCCCAGCAGCTTTGCTGGATTTTTGGGGTTTGTTTTTTTCTCCTGCTAAGAGTGAGACTCTTTTACTCCCACTCTTAGACATGATTTGAGGTATGTCTTTGACTTATGTGCTTATGGGCTATGGGGTTTCTTTTTACTCCATAGGGTATCATCTGTTTTTCTGTATGTGTGGTAAACAGCACCCTCAGTGCAGTACCACAGGGGTGTCACAGTGACCCCCAAACATAGACTCCATACTCTGGGACTGACTACTGTCTCCCAGGGCACGTAAAGTCACCATTGGCTTTACTAGTCCAAAATTGTGAACAGAGAACCAGTACAAACCATCATATTGTGGAAGTACTGGTAAGGGGTCATTTGATTGCCCCTGGGTCTGTTTTCGAGGGGGCACTGTCCCGTCCCCCCCCTCGTCGAGGTACTGGTTAGTGGCAGTGGTTACCACGCGAAATATTCCACCGGAATATTCTCTATGGGATTTTCCAATTGATTTTAAACACACCACTTTTTGGTGCAATGTTAAAGATACAGCTGGTTTATTTATTTAATATTAAATCACCGGTTGGGTCTTTTTGCCAGAACTCGATTCTAAAATGGCGTTTGTGTCCGTCTCTGTAACTCTGACCAAGGTCGAGCCCTTTGTTCCAATATTTTGGCGGGCTTCTCCACAGAAGCCCTCCAAATGGTGCCACTCTGTCTGGGTTCCAAGGGAAGGGTGGAGGGCAGAATTGGCACCCTGGACTGCATTGCCTTAGCAACCCAAGTCGCACTCTACTCCAATTGGCCCAGTGGTGAGCCACCCGGCTCACCACTTATCATGTGTGATTGACAGCTAGACTGATGAATGGGGGGTTTTCTGCATAAAAGCAGGGCCTTTGGGACTGGAACTTCAGAAGTCACCACAAGACCTAAGAATCCGAAGAGGGAAGAAGCTGAGCCACCAGCAACCGACGACACCACCAGTGAAGCCCTGCTGCAATGAACTCACCACTTTTCCAACGACAAGAGAAGATCTTCTGCTAGAGAGTCTTCTTCCTTTGAGCTGGTAGAACCAACCAGTTCGCCCTTTTTCGCTTCCAAAGACGTCACTTGGTCGAATCACCCGTGCCAAGCACCCCGGCGGCCGGATAGCCAAGCTCACCACTTTTGACAGCGAATAAAAGGACCGCACCTTTTAATCGGGAACTCCGTGGCTGGTTTCATCCCTGTGCAGTGCAACGACTCCACGTTTCCTCCTCGACGAGATCTTCTCTTCCCCTGGTCGGAACCACAAACTTCAACCACTGCCAGGAACAACTGCCCCCGCTGGAGCTTCCTTTCTCTTTAAGGTACTGTGTCCTGCCTGACCTCCCTTTCTACAGATTGCTAAAGGTGACCCTTAAATCCTTGGCTTCTAAAGTGGGTTGGCTCTAGGCCTTCTAACTATGTCTTTTGAATCACCCCAACCTCTTTTTGAACACTCTGCAAAGCTTTTCAGTGCACTTTAAACCGTGTGATCCTGGGCACATTTCGCTTTGCTCCATTTAAAGTGGGCCTAGCCTATGAACTTTGGCTCTACAGTATAACCTGCCTTTCTCCCCTTGCTCTGAACTCTTAAGTGTTGGGAACAGTTTTATTTTATGTTCTGCCTTTTATCTCCCTTTTTAACCTTTTTGCCATCTAGGTTAAGTGCTCACTTCTGTCTTAACAAATAGTTGTGCTTTAACCCTGACTTGTCTGGTAGTTATCAAGGGAGGTGTGTATACTTACCTGACTGTGTTTTAACTTACTTTTCATTGAGAGTGCTAGTGTATTGCCTAAAGTGTGTTTTAAATAAATAACTATATACTTTTTATACAAAGCTCTGGTCAGTGTTTGTTTGTTCTACTGTGTTTTGGCCCTATTGTGTATACTCTGCATACTGCCCTACTCTTCTTGAGAGAAGTCTGACTGCTCAGCCACAGCTACCAGGTAAATCTGGGTGGTGCAGACTGCTACCAATTGGGTATACTGCTTACTCCTGTAAAATGGACCCCCTTGCTTTCTTCACTGGGTAGATGGCTGTGTGACATGGGGACACAGAAGGTTGTATTATGCCTTACTTCAACAACGCCATAATGGTCTCCTGAATCCCTTTTGTCAACCTCTCAAGACATCGGGTACTGCCTCACAAGTGGCAATATCGCACCAGGTTTCAATTTTATCTGGACTGCTCCAACACCCTTTAACAGCCCCACATCATGAGGATTGCTGGTCCACAAATAGTCCAACACCTTCTCCAAATCCTACTTCCAATACGGTGATGTATTTTTAACGATGAAGATGGTCTGTTGAATTTCCCTGTGTTCTATCATTGTCTGGCAAGGCACCCCAGTCTCAAAAACCTCTCTTCTGTCTTCGGCATCTTTGAACGATTGTTCGTCGGACACGTCTCTTAGCGATAAGGTTGGATTGATGCATAAGACCTTGCACCGCTCTCCACCTAGCTCATCAGTGCCTGAGAGAACCACCCTGTCCTTCTTGATAACTATTGCTTCTAAGAGAATTGTGACCATAGTGCCTGGTATTACCTCCTGTGACTCAGCAGGCCGAAACAAAAATTAAATCTATATTCAACATGTCTGATCACTGATCCCCGTGACCGAACTCAACACAACCATTTCTTCATAAAGGAACAAAGCTGAATGCACAGGCACCATGAATGAAAACATTTGGTTATCTACCTTTACAACTATACGGGGTTCCTCTTCCGGATCGGCAGTAACAGACAGGGCTGGACACATCAGAGATCCCTGTGGGCTGTCTTAATTCGGATACATGTTAGCATCTGTGAGCGGGAAAGGATTTCCTCCAAAAACACTTAATGTAATGAGTGACCTCTCCTTGGGGTAAAGGATTTTTCTTCCACGCCTGTACTGGTGGCTGCCTTGGTACGGTTGATGGGTCTGTGCAGCCCCATATGCCGGGTTCTGTTCATCCCGTACCTGCTGTGATTGCACAGAGCTTTGGGCATATGGCATGGTCAAGGTTTGCATTTGCTGGGCACCTACGTTAAATTACTGTGGCCTGCTTCAACATTCCCGTGCCACGTATCCCATTCTTTGGCACGACCAACACTGGATCCCATACAATCCTCCGCAATGACTTCCTATCGTCGTGTTAAACCAGGGCCCCATTCCTCTGAACTCGGCAAAAAACCTACCTCCTTGCGGAAATCATCCCCTACCTTCATTTGCCTTTGACCGTGAGCATACCCGTCCATCCAACCTGGTGGCATACCTGATTCAATCGCTCCCTGCTGTCCCAATTGTCCCAGCTGTCCCTCTGTGGAGCTGGTAATCACTGCTCCTTCTAAACAGAGCTTGGGCCTCTGCCTTTTGTGTCTATTCAGTACTCTCCTTTTCCCTTTCTTGCCTCCTCTTACAAAAATGCACAATGTGCGCCTGAATTTCCAAATCCTTGGCGTCCATTACCACTTCCTTATCCAGATCATAGTGGACATTCTGGGGAATTACTTAAAAATACCACATTCTTATCCCACGCTTCTCCTGTCCCTGCCCTCCACATCTCCTGAATTAACTGGATATGTTCGGCATGCTTGTCATCCAGATTCATTGTCTTGGCTAGAATCAAATTTATATCTGTCGTATAGGGATATAAAACCCTCAGGGCACCCCATAACTGTGCCTTGTAATTATTGAAGGATGCGCCATCCTGGGTGCTCTTATTCAACTGAACTCCTGGTTACCCTGATCGCCTCCAAAGCTCGTTTGACTGTTCCCCCCCATTAGAGCCGTGAACAAGCTCTTTATGTCCCCTATAGCCAACATGACATTAGCAGTCTTTGTCCAATGCATAATTCCACTTCCCCGCCTCTGCAGTTAGCGAAGGAAGTGTCTTCCTCAAGTTATTCCGGTCCATATGTGACCAAGGGACATAATACGCCGTTCCCTGAACCTTCTGGAGCAACGGAAATTGAGTGGCACTTGTTTTTACTGGCGCTCTCCCCGTCTTTCCCTTGCTTCTCACTATGGCCATACGAGCACCACGGTGTGTCTTACGACCCCATGGTGTGATTTCTGTACCCATCGCAGCTGGAGATGGAGGTGGGGCTGTTCTACCCTGTTCTCACTGCTCATTATTCAGGTCCCATTTCCTCCTCGTTGCCTGATCCGGCTACTCCAACCTCTGGCCTTTCTATGAACACAGAAGCATACTCTGCACTATTACAGTATGCCAGTTCCCGTTCTCCTTGCTCAAGTCCTGTACCCATAGCAACACTTTCTCCTTCAAGGTCTACGTTGACCTCCTTGATGACTGACGTATTGAGCCTAACAAGGATTTGTGCATGCCTCCACCACCCTTCTTCTACATCCTTTTACCTGCCTATTTGCTTCTTCCCACTCTTCACTTCTCTGCTGTTGTAATGGCACTACCTCTTCCTCCGCTAGCCTCAATGCTTTTTCCAATTTTTTCCGCTCCTGCTTTTTCACTACCATCTGCAACCTATCCTCTATTCTTGCAGTAGGAGGCACGGTTTTCCCTTTTCCAGCCATACTCAGCCCTTCATCTAACCTTTTGGTTGCCCATCTCACTCTCTTGCTCCTTCGCCCTTAGTCTCTCTGCTAACCTAGCTGTCGGAGCAGTTATTCCTTTTTGCCCTCCTCGCTCAAACTTTCTATGGCCCTAACCATTGAAGGGAGTTACCCTTCGCTTTCCTCAGCATCTCATCTTTCAGAAATCGTAGCTGATGGAGGCATTACCCGTGTCCATCTCCGAACCATTGTATTGGGCACTGGAGAGAATGCAGGTTTGTACTCGGGTTGGTATATACTCTGGGCGAAAAAGGATAGCACCCATATGGGGGTGGTGCGGAAGGAATCCCTATACCCTCCTTTCTCGGCCCTTCCTCTAAAATTGTAACATTGTGGCCGTTCTCGCCCTTCTCTTACATTCTCCACAATTCTAAAATTCTTCCACAATCACTCGCCTTGTTTGCTTTGACCACAATCCCCTCACTTAGCTATTCACTTGTAATTATACTTCCCACTCTTAGACGAAAGACAGCATATTTTCAAAAAATCCAATGCTGGCCCAAATCCTCTTTACTTCATCTCTTTTACAACATTTTCGACTACAATGTTGTCTTTTTCCAGCTACGGAAAGATACCCTTCACTACTTCGAGTAACCAAGAAAATAAAATAACAAACTAGGTAAAAATATTGGTTCCGTGGAGTCAGGGCTTCGACTGCACAGGCAAGCAAAATGATGGGTGCTGAAGGTATACTCCAGAAAGGTATCTACGGGCGGACTTAACATAAGATGCCACCTCACCCCTGGGTGAGGGCTTCAGCCAACCAGACAAGCAAACTGAAGGGTATCAGGGTGCACTCCACAAAGGATGTACCGTTAGGATGTGACCTCACCCCTCTTACAATAACAAACTAGGGAAAAATATATGGAAAAGACTTACAACATAAAACTGTTTGTTCACTCCTCCAGAACACTCGCCCTTTTAACCTACTCAATTGTATCTGACTCCACAAGAACCCACTTTTTCACCCTTACCAGGAAACTCAAAATCAAAGAGAAAACACTCTATTTATCCTTATTTCTCTCTTGCTCTATCCGCCAAAGTGCACTCACGTCAAGTGGTCTCTGAAGCGCTCCGAAGTGGTGCTCCTTCAATTCGCCCTTGCACAGCTGGACCCCTGCACCACACTTTTAGGGAACAGACAGGCCTTCAAACCAAAATGGAGCCTGTTGACCTCTCCTATTGTGGTGCATGAAAGACTGGTCCCCTTCAAGAAGTGCTGCAGCCGGTTTGTGTGAACACAGAAAACCCCAGCATCTCGCAAAGCCTTGAGATCATGTTTGGGGTCAACAAATGTGTCGGTGGACCTCTGAATTCTGTACCCAAAATAGGCACACCTCTTAAAAAGCGAGTGCACATTTGGCCCTAATGCAAGTTCATTGTACAAACGGTCCAGGACTGGCTAGATGAAGCTGTAGAGTCAAACTAATAATATCTAAGGAGGCTACCTATCTTGGTTGAGCTCACTACCTCCGTTATAAATCTTCTAACCAATATTCCTCCTATCTATACTCTAAATTTTGGAGGGTGCAAGCAGGGTCTTGACTAAGCCAATGCCCTAAGCCCAAGGTCATCACATTGTATATCTTTCCTTGTGTGGCTTAAACATATGCACTCCTAACTCTGTAATTAAGTCACTCAATGTTTTAATTCCACAACTGTTGAATTAACAAACACAATTATCCAATATGGGATTTGTAGGGAAGGCATGATATCACAAGTATGAAACTGAAACAATGGATACAATTTGTAAAACCTTTATTGAAAATGTTGGGGTCAGAGAAACTCCTATTTTGCCCTAAAACTAAGATGAGAGTAGTCTCGACCATCAAACAATAAACAGTCCTAGTGGAGTCTGTCAAATCAGAATGGCCTACGCTAACAAAAACCTAACGCCTGCCCCATCTCTTGTACAAAATGTGTACAAAGGAGGAATATACGCAAAGGAAAAATCAGTGTTCAAAAGAATAAAGGTAGTTGAACCAGCTCTCCTCCTCCTCACTTTAAACCTCACAGAGTAAGGCTGTCCTTGTAGGCAGGATGACGCACTCTGGGTCGGTTTCTAACACTCTAAGCAGTTCCAAACCATGGATTGAGGCCCGCCTAGCCTTCCACATTAAATTCTCTTTCTTGACTTTCAAAATTGTATTCCAAGGTAAAGTTCACAAAGGTCCCCCTCTGCCGGGCTCAGACCTCTCACGTCACAGTTCATAACAAACTTACCGGGGGGCTCCCTTCCCCAAGCTTATTGTACTTCAGGTCTCCCTCAATCGGGCTCGGACCCCTTTCGGATTTATTTTATTTATTTGCATTTGTAAAGCGCACAACTGCCCTTGGACATTGTGGCGCTGTTAATAAGGCTTACTTGGTTATATAAGTGCTAGCAGGATATACAAATTTGCATCAGTATAAGTGGCACATACAAGATGCACAAACCCGTCTTGAAGGGTGGCAATGCGTACAATGCAGAATATAAATAGTGTGGCACAGAACAGGTGCGTAACCCCATCTTGAAGGGTGGCAGCACCTTACCATGCATAGGTCAAAATAGGTGAGGTGGCAGGGAACCGGTGCGTGCACATTTGTTGATGACATCTCTTCACAGACCACTGTAGGACCACTTCGACTCAAAGTTCACGCTTACTCTCGCATAATTCACTTTGCTGTTTGTTGGTTTTATAGCTTCAAACAATGTAACTTTTGCTGAGACTTTTGAATGGGCTATTTCCTTTTGCCGGACCACTCAATTACTTAATTTCGCTGATCTCACAGCTGTCTTTTACTTCAAAGTTCATTTACAGGTCTGCCTTTCTTCGCGTCTCATCCATACGCGTGCAGCTTTCACTTGTGATAAATTGTTGCTACTTCATTCGCTTTAACACACCCTGGTCTCTCAGGTCGCTTGCCAACTCACCGGCTTTGTGCGCTTCTTTCTTGTTTTGCTATTTCCAATTCACGAGTCAAGGTGCCAGACTTGTGATGTCATCAGTGATATCATCAATGACATTTGTGATGTCTTTGATGTCATGGGTGTTAGTCCTTGCAGTGCACAGTGGTAACGTGAGTTATGGTTGCGTAGCGTACCATAACTTGCACATTTCTGGGGTTTTTAGGTTTTACCTGTAACCATAACGTCCCTGTAGTAACGTTTTTCCATTGAATTTCATAGGTTTTGTAGTGGTGCAACTTAACCATAACGTCCCTTTTTAACAACTTTTTTGTGAGTCAATTGCATAGGTTTTTATTAGTGCACTGTAACCATAACGATGCTTTAGGCTAGTTTTGTGAATAAAGCAGAAATGGTTTTAGTAGCACACCTTAACCATAACGTCCCTTTAGCAATGTTTTTTGTTAGTGAATTTCATAGTTTTTTAGTACAGCACTTTTACCATAACGTTGGTATGTTAGAGTTTTTGCAGGAAACATGATAGGGTTTAAGGTGCCCAAGTGAACCATAGTGTCCCTGTAATAATGTGTCTTTAACTGAATTGCATTTGATGGGTACAGGATACGCTTGGTATGTAAAGATTTACTGTGCAACATACTGAAGCCGGAGACTGTATAGTAAAAGGCACAAAGGTTGGGAACACTGCATCCGTTTGCGGAGATTGGGTTGAGTCCAACGTGCCCAGAGAGGGAGGGGGGGTCATAAAAAGGTGTAACATTGAGCAAAGACAAAAACCATCTGCAAACAGCTTCAAGCGCGTCAATTAGAAGGGAAAATGCCGTACCTATACAAAATGTGTACTTTTGCAACAAAGTGCACAAAGGCATAAAGTATGCAGCATAAAGAAAAGCGCAACATGGAAAGTGACGTTTGCCTTCATCAATCTTACCGCACACCAGTTGCACAATCAAACAAAGAAGGAAGAGGCAGAGGAGCAAACGGCAACGTCAGAGCAACGTGGTAAGTAGATGAAGGTTTTTGTTGTAATTGCACAGGTCCGTTAGTGTACAATAGTAGAAAAGCATTGTTTTCTGTTTGTGTGCAGCAATGGCTTCCACCCTAGAGTGGCTTGAGGAGAATTTTACGCATGAAGAAATGAGTGATGACGATGAGCCCATTGTTACCCGCCGCACCGTGAAAAGGGAAAGAGTTACTGTAAGGGCAAGCACCCTGGAATGGCTGGAGGAAAATTTTCCGAATTACCAAATGAGTGAGCATAGTAACCCGGTAGGTAGGGAACGAGCTGGCAAGAAGAACACAATCGAATGTAAAGCTTCATTTCAAGTAACCACATTTGTTCTCTTTTAACAGAACATAACGGAATGCAAAGCTGTACACCAGAAGCGGCACCTTTTGCACAGGAACATACGACCACCAAAACTGAACTGAACGCTGGGCATATCAAAGTTGACCACCTGGATGCCAAAATCGAGCAGTTGCTCCTCCAATTCGCTGCCTTGAGAACATTTGTAGAAGAACATATAAGGGGCAAAATAAGATATCACTGGCCAACTTGCATATGTCCACCTTCCAGTCCCCCCTTCCCTGCAAAATGAGTGTCATGAAAGACGCTTCGATGAGAGCTCAATCCCTTCTTCCCCTCAGCAGCAGCTTGTTGAAATGGAAACATCCCCAGTATATGTATCTGTTTCTTGTCCCCCTTCCCTTTCTGAATAGTCGCTATAAATGTTTGCTGATAAATATTGCAATGCTAATTTGTACAGATTGTGTATGTCCCTTTTTTTCGTTTAACAAGGCCATTGTAAGTGAGAAGGGCACAGCAGTAGTGTGGGTATGAATGCAAGTGAGAAAAATGGAGGAGGCGGACACCTGGCTGCCCTATGCGCAATCACAATACAATAATCTGTAGGACGCCACTACGGCTGCATCTTTGCATGCACCCATCCGTCTGAAAATAGTAACAGCAGTGTCTGTTTATCTGTGGCACAACTGTGCACATATGTATATCGTGCTGTGACGCTTGGTAACACTTTCCCTGATGAACATAACCGAATAAACGGGTGGTATAGTCGTAGTAGCTGGAAGCATACACACTTGTTCTTCATGTATTTTTCCACGTAAACGTCCCACCTACTCTATAGCGCTCACAGTAAGCATAGTTAGTAATGTGCAATGTATGTGAACCATATGTTTAAGTAGTCCGGGGGTGGGAAACGTATCGGTAGTACAACTATGCACGTGCGACAAAGTGTAACATGAAATATACGTCCCGCAGACATGCTTGCAAATAGAGTACAATGGCGATGTCACCATAGTAACGTATCAACATTGCACGTCGTCCCTTATTTGGCGGACAAAAGCCAGATCTGTACACATGGAAAGAACATTTCTCTGCAATGTACCAACTGTTACAATGATAGTGCACCCTTACAGCGATCCTCCACTCTTCCTTCTACATGTAGATATTGTAGGGAATGAGTTGATGGCACTTTGCGATGTCACATGCTCCACATGAGCCCTATAAAAGAGCACACCCTACTATTGCTCTGTTTGGCTTTCTATACAAGAGCACTGGTGCGTAGTGCTTGGGGCAGAAATAGCTTTCTCACCAAATATCTGCCTACAAACAACTTCTCCAAGTAATGGCCACCAGAGCTTTTGCTACTACCTCTGACTCAGAAGCACCCACACCCTCACCACCAACACCTCCTCAGCAAATGGACAAGCGCCATAATGGGGAGGGACATCAAAAAGGAAATGAGAGTAAATTAGAAGGAATCCCCATTGCCTACAGCCAGCGGCAATCCCGGGTGTGGAAACTATTTAGGACCGTTGGAAATGTGCCTAATTCTCGTGCTAACCATTCTGAAAACCAGTGAAGTAACTGGACGAACGCGCGCCCCTGCACCAGAAGCAGGATGGAGAGTTCATCCTTCCAAACCATAAGGTGAGCTTCAACCGGGGTTTGGAGGAAGTTAGAGAGGAACGAAGGAGGAAAGGGGGGAGCTAGCACACTATTCTGCAGACTGTTAATCCCCTTTCTCATCTGCAGAAGGATATTCCTACGGGCCAGGCAAGCACGATTTGGAGGTCCTGTCCAATCGGTGTTCCGGGTCCTGCGCATCACGCTAGAAGAGGCCACAGCAATCCAGACTAGACCAGCGCCCCCGTGGGAACCAGGTGAGCGTTACAATACCAATACCCAACTGTGACTCCATTCCATTTCCGTCACACTCATGCTCTTGTCTCACCGGTTTTGTCTTTTGAAATCGTCTTTCTTGGATTCGAAAGACTTTTTTTTTCCTGGTCGTTCGAGACTTGTACAGGAACGGACGATTCTCCTCCATCGCCAGTATGCAGGTGTATGGATGCAGTTTGGAATCCTGCCTAGGAAGATGGTAAGAACTGAAACGTTCAGGGTTCCAGGAGGGGTATCAGGCAAAAGTCCAGGAAGAGCCCAGGAAGGAGTAGCGAACTCGCAAGAATCCGCGAGGCGGAAATGCGAGGAGCGGTTCCGATCAGAGCCCAGGATCCGGGAAGTGAAAGTAGACTTGCATGAATTCGGCGAGACGGAGAATGTGAGGAACTGTACAGAACTGGATACCAGGAAGGAAGGGAACGGTACCGCTAGCACCAAAGGCAGAAGGAGGCGGAATAGGAAGGATAACAGAGAAACGGCTTGCCGGTACAACAACATGGAAAGTTAGCATTGAGACACGCAGAGCTGCGGGGGTGTGTCTGTTTTCTAGGAAGTGGCAGACATAGTTCGAACACTAGACCGTGGCTTGCCTAGCAGCGTCGGCCATGTTGGTAGTATACTAGACATGGCAAGAAAACCTTCACAAGTGTAGCCATAATCTACCACACAGGGGACGCGACCAATGGAGGCCACTATACTGCATACATTAGAAAGCAAACGTCCCGGTGGGAATTCAATGATGCTTCCAACAGTCTATAGCACAGACTACCTGCAAATCTTGCAAATGCCAACTTAATATTCTTGAGGCCATAATCTACTTGTTAATGTACAAACCTAGTATACCTTACTCCCCAGCACCAACCAGTACCTTTGTAAGCAGACAAAAAATGTTTTTCCTTCCACACTATCGACCTAAAGCACCGTGCCATGCATGAAGCATTGTGAAATGCACTGCAGTATATATTTGCCAATTTCATCCCCAATGATTCCAAGGAGTACAATCACACAAACATTATGTGGCCACAAAACACAGTAGCCGTATTTTCCACTGTATATGTGGAAGAGAAATTGCTAAGTGTTTGGGTTCAAAACTATCCTCTGTAACCTCTAAAATCACCACTAACGGAAATCAGTCAGCAGTTCTCCAAGAATAGTCCTACAGCTACCAACACATATTTACTTATCGCCACGTAAATCCGCAAATAGACAGTACCACTTCATAATGTACACACATGTCCAAATAACCAGAGGAATGCACAAACTTCTCTACGTACCCTTTACAAACGGGACACTGCAAACAATTAGAATAAGCCACCTGGTATCTAACTGCAACCTGAATACGACAATGTTATTTGCAGCATCACAACTACCAAACTCAACCTTCAACAACTACTGTCCTACAAACATAGCATGAAACACTTCCAAAGTATCAGCAGTTACAGTACGCCAACAGGTACGTAACTATCGTGGAAATTCTGCACTAGCAGGGACTCAACCAATGGAGTCCACTATACTGCATACATTAGAAAACAGTGCTCATGGTAGGAATGCAATGAAACTTCCATCAGTCCAAAGCACATACTACCTACAAATCTTGGAAATGCCAAACTTTACTCATTGATGTACAAACGTACTATACATTATTGCCCAGCACCAAGCACTACCTTAGTAAGTGGACAAAAATATTTTTACTTCCACACTACCTAAAGCAACGTACCATACTGGAAACATTGACGAAATGCACTACAGTGTGTGTTGGAGAATTTTATCCCCAATAAACCCATGGAGTACAGTCACGCAAACAGTACGTCTACACAAAGCACAGTACCAGTATTTTCCACTGCATACGTGGAAGGAAAAGTGCTAAGCATGAGGGTTCAAAACTGTCCTCAGTAACCTCTGAAATCACGACTTACACAAATAAGTCACCAGCGCTCCAACAATACTCATACAACTCCAACACATATGGATGTTGCACCACATACATCCATAATTCGGCAATACCAGTTCAAATATAGACAGATGTCCAAATAACCACAAGAATGCACAAGCTTCTCTGCCTATCATTCACAAACAGTACACTGTAAACAGTTAGAATACGCCACCTGGTATCTAACTGCAACTTGAATACAACAATGTTATTTGCAGCATCACAACTACCCAACTTTCAACTACTACTGTGGTACAAACATAGCATCAAACACTTCCAAAGTATAAGCTGTTACAATACGCCAACAGCTATGTAGCTACGGTCATTATACTGCATTAGTACAGAACAATATCATAATACTTGCAAACCACCAGCAGAAACCAAGCGCATAAAGAAGCAATGGTACAAAAAGGAAGCAGTAAAACATTTACAAATCAGCACCTGCAATAGAATGCCTCCCATCCTACCAACATGTATAGTGCACATATTGTACACCATTACATTTCCTCCTACTGCTGTAACCACTCCAAACGTCACTATCACTCATTGTGCACTATATTAGCAACAAATCCAGCATGGACTTTTTTTCCCCACAGACCCAATGATTATGCAAAGAACCACAGGAACTGCACTGATTGCACAGTACACTGGTTCAAAGCATAGTACTTACAAAGTGCTAGTTATGAGGGTCCACAAAATAAAGAAATGTATGCTATGTAGTGTACTTCAAAGTAACGAAATACCTGTGCTAACATATTGTGTTCTTTTCCCACAGATAATGCAGCAACCAGTACAACATTTTACACTCCATACACAAAACACAGTGCAGAGCTTCCTCAATGCAAACAGTAAGTCTCCAAAGATTGCTATTATACGTCTACAATTTCCACAGTGCAATAAGTGCACTTATTTCTGCTATACACATACCAATAGCACCACTGACAATGCACACCTATATTACACTTTTCAGCTTGTGGCCACGCCCTACATGCTTCACTACACCCTCTACATTGTAGGGCCTCAAGCCATACACTAACCAGTATACACCTTGCCCACTATTGCCGCCGCACTGCAGAACTACACATACAAGTATCTATGCACGTGCGACTAACCCCACACATAACACAGCCACATACCCCTTAGCCACTACAGTTTCCATTGCCTACTACTTCTTCCATAGGATACATAACCTGTTTCCTACGTACACTGGTCACCTAACCCTATCATAAGTGCACACACTGAATTAACCACACTACAGTAATCTACCCTACAATTTGCACAATTACAACACCACTTCCTGCATGCATCAATACATCTTATGTAACTCTCCTAACTTCTCCAACATTTGCCTCCTTGCTTTACACTGCAACCATGTACGCCATTAGGTCACTTTCATTGTTATGTACACCATTTCCCGAAAACCTAGCCAACCCAAATTTCAGTACAGCGCATACATCATAGCTCCCCAGCCACATTGCAACCACTACCTTACTTCTTAACTTTTTCAACTTCAGTTACCCTTTTTTCTTCTGTAAAGAAAACACCATTTACAGCCCATAACCGCCTTAAAATGTTAACCAAACGTATATATTAACTGCTTTCCTTTCCTGAACAGTAGCCTCAAAAAAGGTCATGCAGTACAACACCAAACTGCGTACTATGGACCACCCACCCACGTGTTTTCAAACAGCAAACACAGTGTCACATTACCCACAGTTGCCTCGTAACACAGTGCACATCTAACTTTTTCTTACACACTGTAAAAACACATTCTATGTATTTTGCCATTTGTGCATTCACGTGCCCATTTGTACAGCACCATCATATCTACTTGCACTACCTTCACCGTAATGACACTACCAACATTTGTAAATACATGCTACACTCGAAACACATTCCTGGCTAATTACTTCCTTTTTTCCTGCCTTATCTCCGGAAATCAAAACCTAACATACCTCTCCTTAAACGGAACACATGCTCATTGCAAAACAGCCTTGAGAGGGAAGCATGTTTAGCTGCAAGGTCATATATTGTATAGATGTCTAGCAAAAAAGATACATAACTTGCACTGCAGTTCCTCTGTCCATGTTCCCCAAAGGTACTCTGCAAACATCTCATACGCTGTACACTGCAATTTCACGGTCTCCCAATAGAAGCATGGAATTTGCCGAAATTATGTAAGTACACCTTTACATCACATGTGTATTACGATTAACAGTTATTTACGTGCTCCTCAGTATGCATTTTTACAAACTTGCTCTACCACTCACTTTCTCTCCATGCATTACACAGACCTTTGTGACGGCAGTAAATGCCGTCATACTGCCATGGCTCCACAATTCCCAGTAACTTGCAACTGTCATTGTACTTTCTTTTGCTTCCATTCTTCCCCACTCCCTCCAAGTACAGACATACAAGGCTCCACGAACATGGAACGCAAGTCGTACACTAAATCACCTCACCTTCTACGCACTCGTACACTGCTACATTCCCTATTCTCCCCTTTGTATGCCCTTTCACACAATTACTACGTCTACGAACCCTCAGTTTAGTATACGTTCTAAACGACACAGGTGCATGCAGCGGTCAAACGTCACATAAATATGTACAACTTCTTTCACACCCTTCTTACCAAAGCAGCTACTCCATTCTCCAGCAATCCAAGGTAACCCCCATTACGTTTCATATTGTATTACTTTCTTTGTAAACACACTGACACATCGTGCTGTGGGTCCAACTACACTCGCTACCACTGTCGACTTTTGTAAAAAGCAAGACATGAAAACAACATCTTGTCCCAACGGTTCCAACACATTTTCTTCTGTGCACCCGTACGTGGTGTATTACTTACAGACCAGACACCAAGGCAGTGAGTTCAGATATGGCACTACGCAAACACACATGTCATTGTTCGTCAGCTATTCCTACATTTTCCGTCCCGCAAAGTTTTGTCCTGTAAGATACAACTAATACCTGCTACTTACATCTACTCTTATTCCTCTTTCTACTCGGATATGTTGCCCCTTACTGTGCATGCCACACCTTCCACATTCCAATAGACGGCTGGTGGACCAACCATTGGAAGATTACCATAAGCAATGTCTTTTCCGTTGTTATTATCTGGGCCGACCTCTATGGGCCGGTATGTCACTTGGGGGGTCCCTGCTATACGAACCAACCTGCAAACGTTTATTCTATAAGCCATCCCAGAGGCACCACATGCTACCTTGGTTACCTTTCAAAGACAATGTCTTCTTCCACACGGACCACAAGGCAGCACTACATCCTCCTTTTCCCACTGTGCTACATGAGAACAGAATAATCTAATTGCACAGACGGCATTGGTCACTGTATTTTGTTTCCGAAATTAAAGAGCAGGGAATCCACCAACTGCATTTACATTCTGTGGCAAAATAAAGCATTTACAACAACTCACTGTATTATTAGTAAAGTATGGCATGATCTGCAACTGTAAACTCTTTCTGCGCAAGTCTGCTTTTTCTTTTGTTTGTTGTTCCTTTCCAGAGCTAGGTGCTCGCATGACAGATTGCTCTACGCTTGCCACACACATATAAAAATATCTGAAGTGCACGCCGTGAGGAACTATCCACAAGTGAAGTCACTAACGCCAGTAACTGCTGCGAAGGTGTAGGCGGCACACAAAAATATGTAACGGAAGCGATACACACATTACAATTGCACACACTTCAAGCCCCACCGGCTTCCTTTCGCCATCTGAACAAGTACACCAAACAAAGGTAACAGTCAGATGGCCTGCCGTCCTGTATATAGCTCCACTTAATGGCGTTCATCATGTTGCCAGCTGCAAATGTATGTGTGTTTTGACTTTACATTCTCCATAGTTTTCATATCTAATACTTATTTAGTCGTGTCATGTCGCACTGCCTTCCTTCTCTCTCAATGTAATAGGAATTATGAGAGGTGTACCATACTGTATATTAATTGTCATCTCAGTATGTGAATGGCAACAAGGCCAATAATGGTTACCATATTCACGTGCTGTCACTTCACACCACTTCTACTGGTATGGCACCTGCAAAATCTCCTCCACAACCATGCCGTGGCTGTGAGCACCCACAGTAGACATACATATTTCCAGCCCTGTACTCTGGACTTACATATCAGTGTAAGAACTGACCCGAAGAAGAGAACATTGTTAAGCCTACTTACGAACAATGTCTACATTGTTACGTCAAACACCCGTAGCCATCCATACACGGCAGTACGCGCTTGCCACTCCCAACACAACATGGTACACCGATTACAACAATCCCTATACCATCTGCAATACAGTCCCCACCCCCAATAGCCTCTCAAGGTTGTCACTTGCGCACCTACACCACAACTGTTTGTGTTAGTATCTGCTTACATGTGCCATGTCACAAATGTTACGTACTAAAACAAGCCTTGCATTTCCCACTTTCTTGCTGCACTCCCTGAACCGAACCTCTGTTCCCGTCCACACCCCTCCTAACACAAATGATGTCTTATCTCAGCAATTCCCCTTTACGACCTGCACCATGTCCTCCACATTAATTCTGCAAAGGCGCAGATCTTACCGCACTTGCATATTTGCAAGTATTGTATAGCACAAGGTAAGCTTATAATAAGTTAAGCAAACAAACCTAAGGCAAAGTGAAAGTACTCTTTGTACATATGTCTTCAAACCACATACCAATTTCACAGTACTCCCATACATAACAGCATTGCGTTGCAGGTTTCTTAGCAAAGTCCTACTCCTTTGCCACACCCACTGCAAAGTAATACACCCATACATGGGGACATTTCAGCACTTACCCTTTCTGTCCACAGGTACTTATTGGTTCAGTAATACACCCAATCAAGTCAACTTTCTGTTACCTACTTCCAACCAGTGGCCACCCTGTTATGTCAAAGTGCCCTACCCATGTACACAAGTCGTAGGTTTTGCAAGCACAATACAACATACCACTAAGACTACAAATATCCTCATGTTCTGTCCAATGCACTCCCCATCCCCAATGGAGTCTGCCTGCACTCACCAAAAAATGATAGTTAATTGGAGTGCAGTTGTGGGGGGTGACTATTTGTGAGTACCTGCATACAA